>NW_006408523.1:43999584-44023318 GCF_000296735.1 Chrysochloris asiatica
ATATATATAAACATATACACACACACATAATGCAGGTTTTTTGCTCCTTATAATCAAATTCTAAATTAAAATCTTCTTTTTTGATTCCAATCAGTTTTATATCATTTATTAAGTTCAGGGAGCCTAATAATCCCTGCAGCAAACTGCATTGGTGTTGAGCTGAATCAGACTCACAGCAGTGACCAGACAGGACAGAGTAGAACGTCACCACAGGCTTTCCAAGACTGTCATCTTTACCAAGCTACAGCTCACTTCAGTGAACCCCTAGTGAGGAACTTCCCTTTATAATTAACTACTATTTAATGTAACATATAACTAATTTTAAAATACATTATATATGAAGACTAGTAATTAATCCTGAAATGCCAACAGAATATGAATAAAATGAAAACCATATACTATTTTGTCATAATGTCAGTGTCAAGCAAAGATTAAGAATAATTCTTATTATAATTCAAGAATAGGCTAACTAACTAAATAGCCCAGAAGTCAGATACAGATACTGTACTATTTTTTGTACCAACCTCAAAACAAAGAACTTTTTAAACATTATTTAAAAAAAGTAGAAATAGTCTACAGCCTGCAAACCTTAAATTATTTACTACCTTGCCCTTTGCAGAAAAATAAAAATTGTTAAAAACAATAAAATTTTAATTTGAAAGTTACAGCTGCTACAATTACCACTATCTACAAGCTCTCATTTCCCAACAATTTACAGTTTAAGAAAACGCAAATCCGTAAACCTCAGAGACTATGAGCCACACACAGGTCTCTATTGAAAGAGGCAGGGAACGCTGCACCCTGTGTCTGGGTCCTAGAACCCTGAAGTCTTGGTCCAAATGGACCGTGCCAATGATAGGCTGGCTAGGAAGCAGCCTGGTGTTCTGGTATTAACTAACCAGTTAATTCTGGCACTGTTAGGTTAATGCGTCAGACTGAAAAGCCGTCTCACCTGCAAGGTCGGCGGTTCAAGCTCACCAGCTGCTCCTTAGAAACCCTAACAGGGTCGCTATGGGTTGTAATCGACTCGACAGCACTTCACAACAACAACCAGTTAATTCAGATCTTGCCTTTTAGACAGCTTGATCATAAGACCCGTGAAAAAGCTGAGACACCAGAGCTGTGCAAAAGTTGAGGGAAGCCACAAATACAGGGCTTCTGTCAAGCTGTGGTGCAGACAGACAAGTAGAGCAAGTATCATTAGGCATCTGAGGACAGCCTCTACATTGGTGACGAATCTTAAAAATCAGACACTATCAGAAAATTTAAAACAGGAGAGGAGAGATAAGGAGCTCCAAAATCTAAACATGAGTCCAGACTAGGGAAAACAGAAAAGAATCCAAAGACTGAACATTTCCAAAATTGAAAGACATAAGTTTCCAGATTAAAAGGTCCCACTTAGATGTAAAACTATTAATAAAAAACAGATCTCACCGAAGACATATATCATAAAATGTCAAATACTTTGGACAAAGAAACACTCCTAAATGCTGGGGTGGGAAGGTACAGAGGGGAACTAACAGATTACATACAAAGAATCAAGGATGATAACTTTAGACTTCAGCTCAGGAAGTTCGATACAATACAATGCATTACCCATTATTTTCTAACTTAGAATTTTAAACACACTCTAACTATACAAGGTCAAGTATTTAGGGTCTCAAAATTTTACTTCCGATCACTCCTGAGCAGCCAAATTGTGTGGTACATAACAATCTCACTCTACATGCCAACCGCACACCGTGGAAATCTCAGCTGCCTTCCCTAAATTCTAGGCCAGCTGCCCACACAGTCTTTCTTTCATTCTCAGCCACCTGGGGCTAAGTCAGCAGATGCTCCGGCAAGCATAGAAGTCCTCATGAATCCCTCCACTTCACATTGGCCAGCCCCCACTTCTCCTTCGGATCCTAAAATTTGAAGAAACAACTCTACAAGCGCTTACAGGAAATCCCACACCACACTACAGTTTTAACACAGCAAAAAAGGATACAAATGAAGAGATGATTAGGACAAGGGGAGAAGGGTCCCAGCATGGCACTTCCATATAGCAAAGGGATGAGCTCTTACCAACCAGAAAGTGCGATCTGAGTCTCAGAGCTAAGGACCCTCAATGGCACCATGGGTGACTGATAAATTATATCTGCCTCCATGAGCCCCCAAGTGGCCCTGTCCTTAGGGCTCTTAGGAACCCAGAACAAACTGCTTTCTGCATCTCACACTCTTTAGGAAACTACCAGAGGACGGAATAAACATGAGTGAGTACAAAGAAACAAGGGAGACACGGGATCCAGGGCCACGAGCTTCAATCGAGGAGTGTGTTAAAAGGAATCCCTGAGATGCTGATAAAGGGACATCTCGAGATGGCAAATATGTATAAGGGCACAAGCAAGCACAACCTGCCTAGGTTGGAACATGCAAGAAAGTACTTGGGAGAGAGATCTCCAAGAAGATAAAATTAAACACAATGCCAGATGTTCCAGTGTATTTAGAGGAGATTTCAACCCATGGAAAAGAGCCTGGGAGAGTCTTAGTGTTAAATAGGTTAAAAAAAAAAAAAGAATAAAATAAAATGACTAAACAAAATCAAAGAGCATAAGGAAAGAATGATTAATTCTCACAAAATAAAACTGTTAATAAGAAAATTTCAGTTATGATTCAGTTGAGAATGTTTCTGTGGTCATAATAATATAAACAACTCTAACTACATTAGTATTCCTAGTGGCTCAGTGGGTCACGCATTGGACTGCTAACAAGGTCAGCAGTTCGAATCCACCAGCTGTTCTGCAAAAAAAAAAGATAAGGTTTTCTGCTCTCGTAAAGAATTCAGCCTCGGAAACCCTATACAGGGTCACAATGAGTCAGAACCCACTCTTTGGCACACAGAAGCAGCAGCAGCAGCAACTACATTGTAAGACTAGGAAAAATCAAAATATGCATACATGTGGGTGAGGAGTAAGCAAAGAGGAAGACAAAGGGAAGCTAAATCTTTCCCTTATGTTATGGAACATTAAGAGAGATTTCTTAAGCAACTTTTACGTTCAGTAATGATGGATTACCTGCTTCTGAACAGGGTCTTTGCTATAAACAATTAGGAAACCGTATAAAATACATAAATAGCTGTTTTTAGACACTGGACAACAGGCGGCCCATTACTGTAGACAAGTACTACAACAGCACCAGATTTCTGTCTGTAGACACCTACAGGACGCCAGGGGAGGAAAGGCCAAACCAAATACAATATCTCATCAGACTGCAGGATCAGAGAGAAGCACCCAAGAGGCAAAGGAAGTTAGTATTTGCAGGGAAAATACCAGGAAGAAAGTAGTCACACATCTGCAAGCTGCTGCTCTTTGGTCAGGCTGAGAATCAGTATAACAGGTGGGCAGGGAGCACTGTCTGGGACTACGCTTTTAGTCTGTGTGGCCAAGAGTTTGTTTATACACAGGAAAAATGGGTAAATCAGAAAACACATCAAAGATAATTGAACTCAGATTTCTTGCTTTCAAAGGAAAAGAGTTGCACAACACGATAAACCCTATAGCATTAAATTAGCATTTGGTGTCTTTTTATGCCTTTAAAAAAATTTTTTTATTATTGTGCATTGCGTGATAGTATACATTGGAGAACATCAGCTTTACACTCATCTTACTATACTTAATTTAATTGCAATGATTACAATCCTCTTTATGCATCATCATTCAATGGTATTTGCTTCTATTCCCTCTGTTTGTTTTTGTTTTTGGATGTACACCAAGACACTCAGGAATATATCATCATTCCAACAACCAAAGGGCATACCCTGCAAGCCTGCCCCCCAGCCCTCCGGATGCCAGGACACAGCCCCTCTCCCTCCATGAGTCTAGAGTCCCCAGCCGCTCCATCTCTCCACATCACCATCTCTGCCCCCATCTCTGGCATCACTGTTTCCCTGGGTAGGGTCCCTCACTCCGCTCCCGTTCTCCCTTTATGATCCCAGGGTCCTCTGCTCCTGGACTGCAAGATCAACCACTCCTCTCCTTTTGTTACATAATGTCTACCTTTACATTTGCACCAATCGCAATCAGTCCTGATAACAATTACTCACTATTGAACCACATGAGTCTTATCTGTATTTCCTTTCACCAGCCCCATCTAGACAGGTTGATAACCTCTCAGTGGAGATTCTACCTTCCCCTGCACCCTCTGAAACTGAACTCCCTCTTGAAAACTTATAAGCCAGTCACTTCGTGCCTTTATAGCCTCCCATTTTAAGTAGCCAATGTCTAAATTGCCAATCCCTATCAACCCTCTGCACAGAGGGGTTGGGGATGATCCTTGCTGTGAAGATTCCTTCCCTGTTTTAAGCTATTACATCCATAAGTATAGGTCAAGTTCATCAAATTGTAGCAGATTACACATTTTTTTCTCTTCTTTCTTCCTCTAGTCAAGTTCTGATCATCAAGCCATTGAAGCTAGGTCAAATGGGTATTATCTGCAAGTATGGGCGTTCTTGTGCATCTTCCCTCACTTCACATCAGCTGGATGCTTCACTCTCTACTCTAGTCCTCTGTGGCTATGTCCCTGTCCATGGGATCCCTTTTTAATGCACAAATGCTGTTGCTGTGAAGTGCCATCAGGTCAGTTCTGACCCATAGTGACCCTGTGACTCACAGTGACCCTGTATAGGGTTTCTGAGAAGTGGCTGGTGGTTTTGAACTACTGACCTTGTGGTTAGCAGTCCAGTGATTATCTGACAGCATCACACCAGCACTCCAATATACAGGTGGTGGTGTTAAGTGCCGTCAGTCAGTTCTGACTCATAGCAACCCTGTATAGAGTTTCCAAGGAGCAGCTGGTAAGTTCAAACTGCCAACCTTGCAGATCAAACTGACCTTATGGTCTAGTGCTTATCCTACAGTTCCACACCAGGATTCCAACATAGCTAAATTCTGTGTGTATACTCATATTCACATACATGTATGTGTGTGCTGTAAAGCATTTCTGTAAGTATTTCTTAGCCCGGACCTCTGAGAAAGACTCAAAGCCAAGTAACAGTGAGCACACTGAGCACTCAGATCTCGTTCTAAATGTTATTTTCACAAAAAAGGAACCATGGCTTCTTGGAGAAGTGAATGAACACAGGGCTGAGCAAGAAAGAGAAAAGATAAGCCCAGATCCTCTTACAACTGAAAGACAGCGCTCAAAGAATGGCAGGAACAGGTCAAAAAGACACAAGGCCAGCTTAGAGCAATCTCTCTAAGGTTATGTCAGGGGACAATTTGAGCAACAAAACAAATGACAATGATGATCGTAACCTTGTGACTAAAACAGACACCCATGAGCCATTTTTGACATAAATGAGTGAGTGAATGAATAAATGACTGGTATAATAAATGTCTCTAATAAATGTTAGAAGAAATAAAATTCCTTTAAAATCACTGTTTGGTAGTATAATAATTAATTCAGTCATGAATTATCAATGACTGTTAAATCTGGTGAGCAAAAACTTGAGTTGTTGTTAAGTGCTGTCAGGTAGCTTCCAAGATGCTGTATAGGGTTTCCGAGGCTAAAAATCTTTGTGGGAACAGAAAGCCTCATCTTTCTCCCGCAGAGTAACTGGTGGGTTCAAGCCGCCAACCTCGTGGTTTGCTGCTCAGGGTTTATCCTACAGATCCACTGCACTCTTGAATAAAAACTTGATGAAAATGAGTGCTTAATCCAGTGTTTAAAAATTTAGTGAGAAATTGTGTATTTAGAGTTTCAAAGTATCTCCTGACAATATTTATTAACAAGGTAATTAATTTAATAATCTTATTCTGGTAGTGTAGTGGTTACGAATCGGGCTGTGAACCGCAAGGTCAGCAGTTTGCAACTACCAGCTGTTCCACGGGAGAAAGATGAGGCTTTCTGCTCCCGTAAAGATTTACAGCCTCGGAAACCCTGTACAGGGTCGCTATGAGTCAGAACCGACTCCACGCCACACAACAACAACAACATTGACATAAAGTTAATAAAACACACTTAATAACTAACTTTGTAGTGGAGAAACCAGGTAGACATCTATCTAAACCAAATGATAAAAGCAATACCACCAGTAATGGAATTCATGATATGATTTATTGAGAAGACAGTTGTTGTTGTGAAGTGCTGTCAAGTTGGTTCCGACCCACAGCGACCCTGTATAGAGTTTCCGATGAGCCACTGGTGAGTTTGAACCACCGACCTTGCAGTTCAAATGGCTTTGCAGTCTGGCGCATCAACCCACAGCGCCACACCAGGTACTTGCTTTATAATATTACAAATAAATGCCAACAATATAAAGACTAAGGAACCATTCCCAATTAGAGGAGACAAAAAAGCATGACTAAAAGCAACACATAATCCTGGACTGGGTCCTGAACCTATACAGTCCTTTGCAGGCAGCTTCCGACTGAAGGTGTATTCAAGTTATGATGCACCACACTTCCTGTTGTTCATCTTTTTTACTATCTCTGTATTTGTTTAAGGAGCCTTAATGGCACAACAGAAAGAGTGGTGGGCTGCCACAATCAACAGGTGGGCAGTTCGAACCCACCAGCTTGCTCCACAGGAGAAAGATGAAGCAGTGTGCCTCTGTAAAGATTTACTGCCTTGGAAATCCTATGAAAGAATTTTACTAGGATAAGCACTGGACCGCAAGGCTGGCAGTTCAAACTCAACAGCTGCTTAGAAACACTATACAGGGTCGCTATGAGTCGGACTGGAAGGCAGTTAACAACAACAACATAGGGTTGCTATCAGTTGGAAGTGCCTTGACTTGAGTGGGTTTGGCTTTTGGGTTGGTGTATTTTTTTAATGTATTAAAGTATAGCTGTTTGTATGCAATGTTTTCAACCACTGAAGAAAAGATCAGATTTATAATGATACAGATACTAATGAGGAACAACAACAAAGAGGTATTCAACTTACTTCACACGTGACAAGATAGAGTTGTCAGAATTGAACTCTGTTGTATATTGGCAACTAATTGTTTTGTGATAATCAGCAAAATTGGAATGGGGGCTGTGGATTAGATGGTAACACTAGAGCAAAGCTAATTTCTTGATTATAATAGCCAAGTAGCTGTGGAAGCACAGTGGCTCCATAGGATAAGCACTGGACTGTAAACCATAAGGTTGGCAGTTCGGGCCCACCAGCTGCTCCTAGGGAGAAAATTAGGTTTTCTGTTCGTGCAAAAATTTGCTGTCACTGTTAAGTGCTGTCAAGTCGATTTCAACTCATAGCAACCCTGTATAGAGTTTCCAAGGAGTGGCTGGTGAGTTTGAACCGCCGACCTTGTGGTTCAGTGCTTTATCTCACAGCACCACACCAGGACTGTAAAGATTTACAGCCTCGGAGCTCATGCACAAGGTCACTATGATTTGGAACTGACTCGAAGGCATTTAACAACAACAATAATAACAAAGTACCCAAGTGGTTTGAGTACACTAAAGTACTGATGCATAATAGGCCATCACATCACAACTTTCAAATGCTTCAGAAATATTAACAGTTAGGAGCGAAGGATATATAGAAATACTGAATACTATTTCTGCATCTTTTATGAAGATTTAAAATTATTTCAAAATTAAATATTTTTCAATGTTTCAAAGTATTCCTGCTACCGCAGGTAGACAATCACTAGAAAAAGTTTTTCAATCTGTGCAGTCAAGTTCTGAATTCACCTCCAAACCCCATTACTCTAATAAGGAGTCATTAAGTCTACTTTAAAATATTTATTTCTCCCCATCTACATGCCAGAAACTACATGGAACCCTAAGGAAAGGGAAGTGGTAATAATGAAAAGATGGATAACTCAGTCCTTTCATCAGCTAACCTTCTAATCTAGTAGAAAATGAATATATTAAAGACAAACATCCATCCTTGGTTAAAAAAATTGTCCTGTTAAAAATAAACAATCCTACATAGACTTATTTTTTTTAATGAGGTTACTTTGAAATGATTTTTTTCTTAAAAACCATATGCTATTTTCATAATCACTGTTTTCTATTCATCAATTCAATATTCCTTTGAATTTTTTAGGGATCTGTATCAGGGTTACAGCCATTTTTCCTTGCACTGAACCAGCACGTACCCATCTTCATCTGCCTTGTACCTCGCCCTGTTATCTGTTGTTACTTGAAGGTAGTAACAACCCTTTAGAACTCTGAAATTCTTTCATCTCATTTAAAGACTCTAACTCCTTACCTGCCATACTGATCGTTCATTCTACTTGCTAAAGAGTATATAAAACAAACATAACCTCAGTAGTTATACTTTTTTCCCCCAGTGCTCTTACTTCAAACTAGTCTTAAAACCTTTTAGCATTAACACTGCATGTTCCAAAAGAGAAACCTTGTTTGTATGTGTCTTACCCTAGATTATATGTCTTAATTTATTTGGCCTTTTTCCAGTTGCCCTTATAGTGTCTGATTTCAGAGAATTTAAGGAATTAAACTGAGTTTTAGACAACTCCTTCCTTCTCATGAAGATGATCAGAGATTTATTTATTTTTTTTTGTTTCAATATCTTTTAGATATAATTGTTTAAGTTTCTCAATTTGATAGTCACCTTCATGCTTACAGTTTCTAGTTATAAATCATATTTATCTTTAAAAAAATTTTTACTTTATGTATTTTGTTTCAGTTGAGAATATACATAGCAAAACAAACCAATACAACGGTTTCTACAGCTACATACCATTTAATTCTCACCCTCCTTTTCTAAGTTAGTCTTTCTCCATTTACATAAATTCACTGCTCCCTAAGTGATCTGTGTTTATCTTTTCTCTGGTCCTTCCAAAGTCTGCTTTCTTAGTCAACAGAATATGGCTGCTAGGTATCAGTTAGCTCTTGATTTCCACTTCTGTTAGTTCTTCTTTATCGTTCAAAATTCAGAGTAGACAATGTGTTCTCAGCAACCAGTCAGACACTGTAAATCCCTAGTCACTATTGACCTCTGTGCAGATTTTATATACTGAATACACAAAGCATGAGCTTGAAACTGTTCTGCTGCTCTGCTATATCCTTCCATAACAATGATTCCTCTTCCTCTTCCTGTGACTCCTACTCACATCACTTTACTATTGTGGACAGCCCTCAAGGCTGTACTTTTCTATAAATATTATGTTCTTTGTAATGTAGGATAAGTAGCGGGCAACAAGGTTGGTTTGAACTGTAAGGTGGTCAGTTCAAATCCACCAGCCGCTTATTGGAAACCTTATACAAGGTCTCTTATGAGTTGGAACCAACTCGACAGCACTAATCTACAACATCATTTCCTTTAATAGATATGTTTCTTTTTTTCCCCTCAGGTATATGTATTGTCGTCCTTCTTCAATCACAAAATCCAACCAGAGATCACATTTAAAGGCACAATCTGATTTCTTTCAGACCCTTCTGCCTTTAAATAATTTAAGGAAAATGAAAATGGCAGGTTAATAAATAGACAACAAAAGAGAGGTAAGAAAATGAAAAATCATGGTATCTAGAATCATTGATAAAGACCTCTATTGTTTTGTTTTCTTTTTAACTTATTTGGCCTTTTTGAACCTAAGAAGCTCTTATGGGAAAATATAAAATGACTCAGAATATGTGCCAATTATGAAAGAAATATATGTTTATTCCGTTTGAATATATTGGTTAAGATAGAACTACTCCAACACGTCTTGAAATGGTTTATCTGTAGCTAAACGTCTTTTAAAAAAACAAGTGCAGGGAGAAGCCAAGATGCAAAATAATCAATCATGGATACTTTGGCACATGCCGTAGAAAATTGTTGGCAGAAAATAATGGCTTCCCAAAAGTTTTTTAAAAATCAGATAGGATATATAAGGAAGGAATGAATCTTGGTGTAGCATTGCAGGAGAATGCACTGCACTGAAAGTTTGGTTTGAACAGCCAAAAGCTGTTCAAATCTACCAGCTGCTCCTTGGAAACCCTAGGCAGGGTCGCTATGAGTTGGAACCAACTTGACGGCACTTAACAACAACAAACATACAGGGAAATACAAAAGGTTGAAAACTAGTGATTATTCTTGTATTCTAAATAACTAAATTATATTTTAGAACTAGCTCAGGATCAAGACAATTCATCCAGATGTTGATGATACCTAACTCAGTAATTTTATAGATGGTGGTTGTGGTGGTTATGTGCCGTGGAATTGGTCATAAATCTTTTCAGGAGCAGAATGCCTCATCCTTCTCCCACAGAATGGCTGGTAGTTTCAAACTGCTGACATTAAGGTTAGCAGCTTGACTCGTAATCACTACGCTACCAGAGCTCCTTAATTTTGTAGACAGTTGCAGTAATCACAGGTGTTCCCTGTAATGGGTCTTACTTTTCTGCTTTGCTGGAATGCAAAGGCGGTTTGCAAACATTTTAAGTGGCTTGAACATCAAAAGATAAATTTATTTTCTCTAGTAAAAATACCTTAAAAGGAAAACTGTCATTATCCCAATTCCATTCAACAGGGAAATGAATTAAGTAAACACAATAAATATCAACATTCTTGTTTATCGTTAAGTAGGCTTTCCCCTTGCCCCTTTTCCTCCCAGGATAAATGAAAATGGTTCTTACCTAATTCATAGAGATGCCCTTCTACATGAACTAATGCAATAAAATGAAGATCTACTTTTTCATCTATACTTGGTGCCTGGAATAGGGGGGAAAATACATGATGTCAATAGTTACACAAATCAGTAAAATATATATAAACACATATAAATAATATCAAATAACATAACAGAGCACTGAATCAATATAATATAAAGACTTAATCTTTGATACAGAAGACAACGAGGGAGTGACCATGTCTAAGTTTGTGGCAATGCACTCATATGTCAACAAGGAAGACAGTGACTAAAAGGCACATCTTTCTTTGTCTCAAAATTTGATCCAAAGACCAAAATCAAGTTCACCTTGGAAGCCCCAGTGCATAGCACAATGCCTGGTACACAGGAAGTGTATATTTTTTGCCTGAAATGAATGAATAAATTAATTTGAATAATTTTTGAAATTTCAGGTAAGAAAAAAATTTAAAACTTACAAGTTAAAAGAAACTCTTCAAGCTAAAACTGAAGACAAGAAGGTGAATTGTTCCCTTAGTGACTTAAACTTAAAATTCTTGATTTTGAGTAACATATTATAAGCAACTGCAGAGTAAAACATGTACTTTTATTCATGGTGTGGTTGCTGTTAAGTGCTGAGTCCAATACGTTTTTTGCTCACAGCAACCTTGTATAGGGTTTCCAAGGAGTGGATGGTGAGTTTGAACTGCCAACCTTGTGGTTAGCAGTTCAGCGCTTATACTACAGTGCCACACCAGGGCTCCAGATCCAAAATATTTAAAAATCAGTAAATGCAGGAGTAGGGGGAGATAAGAACAAACTGAAGTATAATTCACTGTAACCTATGATTGTTCTCTTGCTTTGACTCTTAAAAAAATTTAAATCGAAAACCATACCTAGCTTTTCTTAGCTGATCTAATTCAACTTGCATGAACAATATTTGCTGCATGCCTAAGACATTCAAATAACTTATACACAGTCAACATACAGTTACCTGGCATTTCCTATAATATACAGTAATGTAGTTAACTATCCTGCTGTGGCACTGTAGGATAAGTGCTGGACCAAAAGGTCAGTTTAAACCACAAGGCTGGTGGTTCAAACTCACCAGCTGCTCTTCAGAAACCCTATAAAGGGTCGCGAAGAGTCAGAACCGACTGATGGAACTTATCGGCAATAATGTGCATCAACTGTAAATGGTTTGAAGTGAAACACAATCACTATTAAAAGTATGCCAAATACAAATTTTACACATAAAAGTTCTAAAGGTAGGAATAAATCAAATTATATTTTATATCACTTAATATCCTTAAGTAACATTACCAGTATTGTAACTCTAATTCATCCTCAAATAATTATTTAATTTTAAGTACTTGTAATATGAAGTTTTCTGATACAGAAATTGAAAGGGATCTAATAAATATTACTACCTTGGGTTTAGAACTCCTGGTGTGGTGCTATAGGGAAGCAATGGACTATGAACCACAAGGTTGCCGTTTCACACCCAGCAGATACTCCTCAGAAACCCTGTACAAAACTCTTTGAGTCAGATCTGACTCAACGGCACTTCACATCATCATCTTGGGTTTACAGAACATTTATAAAACATTTACAGAGAAAGTAACTCATCTAGTCTCACGTCATCCTTCAGGGATCATTTTCCTTCAAGTTATGAGTGAATAAACTCAGCATATATCAATTTAGTAAACCAGTGCTTCCGAACTTCAACCTAAAGAATTCCAAAGTTGGTAGGAACCAAAGTTGTCTAGTTTTACTGTTGCTTCAGTGCTAGGCTCCTCTCTGCTGTGCCCCATCTGGTGGGCGTCCCTCCTACAAGAGGAGACTGTCCTAGGTTTTGATGCTTCTAGTCATGTTTGGGTCTTATTCCATGGTTATACAGTTTTATTAGAGAGCTGTGTCTTCTATTAAGACTAAAACACGCCGTTGCATTTTTCATCTTACAAATACTATAATCCTTCTTGAACATGATATTCCTTCATCTACTGAAAGGCCATGGTAACTGTCAGGAGGGTTTTCTCTCCAGGCTCATTCACGGAGAGAAAATTACAGGATTTTCAGTTTCCTTATTTTCCTGTCAAAGATTACTCAATCCAATATCCTCATTTCACCCACGATTAAGAAGAAAACAAAACCAAACCCAAATCCCACTTCCACTGAGTCAATTCCAACTCATGATGACCCTCTATGGGGCTTCCAACTATAAATCTTTACAGAGCAGACAGCTTCCTTCTTCTCCCATGGAATGGCTGGTGGGTTTAAACCTCTGACCTTACAATTAGCAGCCTAATGCCTAACATAGAGCACCATTTGGATTCCTTGAGACTAGAAGAGAATCCGGTTTTTCAAGGTCAAACCTAGGTAATTCTAAAAACTGTAAATTCAATTATATAACAAAAATGCTAAAAAGAATTCTTAGCCCAAATAAGCAACAATCGTTGTTTTATTCATTTTAAGAAAATTCTCCACTAGGATGTCAAGTATTTAAAAAAAAAAATCTATGAGCTGTTGTTGTTGTTGTTGTTAAGTGCCCCCGAGTCGAGTCGATTTCGACCCATAGCAACCTTGTATAGGGTTTCCAAGGAGCAGCTGGTGAGCTTGAATCACCAACCTTGCAGTTCAAATGGCTTTGCAGTCTCACGCATTTGCCCATAGAGCTACACCAGGACTCCTTGAGATGTTATGTTTTAATAAATTATTAATTAATTTAAACTGATATGTTTATAATTATACATCTTGTGGTTCTTATTTTTCATATTTGCCAGTAAAGAGTATGCTAGAGGTAAAATTAGTATGATGAAAATAAGAAAGCCTGAATATGTATCCCAATTCCGGTGAGCCTCAGATTTTTTATGTTTTGAGCTTTCTGAGATATTTATGCAAAAGTACTATATAAACATTGTGCATTATAGCTATATTAATATTGCATGCAATAGTTACATTAGCTATAAATAGTTACATCCAGTGACTAAAATTTGCAAATCATTGTACTTTTTCTTTGTAAGTGCATACTAAAAAGTCAAAACTCTGAAGAAGGCATGAAAACTTTCACAGTATTTTAGTCAGTGAAGCTCCCAACCTCTCAGACTTCCATAAAACCTCAGGGTCGATTATGAGTCTTTTCCTTTATCAACTTCAGTTAGTCTGAGAGTCTAAAATCTGAAACTATCCGACTTGGAAAAGTATCCTACTAAAAATAAGAACAATAAATAAAAGCAGATTCTAATAAGTCTTTTGACCAACAAGTAACTATATAAACGGCACAAAGGTCATGGACTAGATCAATTTTTGTCTACATTTTTATGTTTTACAAACTCGCCTAATTTAGAATAAAAACTTCTTTAATTATTTCAAGGAAAAAAAGTGATATAAGAATCAATGAAACAGAAATACAAACTACATGTTATAAAATAAAATATATTTTAAATGTACTGCATAACTACATTTTAATGATGGTGAAATGCTTTGGAAAAGGTTGTCAAGAGAGGCTGCACAATTTGAAGAATACAACCAAGGTCACTGATCTGTAAATGTAGAAATTGTTGAGGGGGGGGTGTATGTTTTACTGTATATATTTTTACCAGACAAAAAATATATTACTGTATAGTGGTTAATATATACTAGGCACTATTATAAGTCCTTCATATGTACTGACCAATTAATCCCTATGTAAACTCTGTAAGGCAGATAATATGGTTGTATTCATTTTCACTCAAGAAAGCTAAGGCACAGAGGCATTATGCCACTTGCTGTAGGTTCCACAGCTAGTAAGTAATGGAATCTAGACTAGAACCAGGCAGTGTGGTTCTGGAACCCATGTGTTTAATCACTATGTTTTGAAAATATATATGAAGCTATAAAGCAACATAATTAACATGTATCAAGCAGAAGTAAAATACAAAAACATATAAAACTACAAATGCCAAATCTCATAACATATTCACTTATATTTAGAATATTCTTGAAGGACAAAGGAATGTATTCATTTTAAAATTTTACTCAATTGTGACCAAGTCAAAAGTTACAAAATTGGGTTTTACTCTGCTCATCTAATTCACCTTGTATCTTTTATTGTGCCAGTTTACAGTACAGTAGGGAATAAATATCAACTGGTGAATGAATACAAGAACTGCATGCTGTGACCCAGAATGAGGGAATGATACAGGGAGAGCTGTACCAAACTGTTGGTACTTAACACAAATGAAAAGCGATTTTGATGATCATACTGATATTTGGTAAAAGCAAAAAAAGGAGATGTGCCAAGACTCCACTACATAGTTTGAGCATAGCTCTAGAAGGGGAAAGGGAAGGAAAGAATGTTTGATGCAGACTTTTAATTTTTAAAAAATAATTAAATGTATGTGTAATCAAACTTTCTCTGGCTTCAAAAGTTATGATGATTTATAGAAATGTCAAGTTTCTTATAAGTGTATGGCACACAAGAAAGCTTTTAGATATAACATTTCTATGTAGGCTCTGCCAAACCCCAGGCATTACCTTTAACATTCCAAAGCATCAGAATAAAAACTGTGCTTGCTTAATTCTGAAGTTTATTTCAATTTGTGAAAATTATTAGAACTCCATCACCAGCCTCAACATCTATGATAATTAGGAAGGTTATAAAAACAAGTGGACTTTTACTTTGCTAATAATTTTTAATCTAAGAAAGAGGAATTACAAAATTTGTGGGAAACGAACAGCAATTCACAAGGAGAAATTATTCACCTCCTATTTGGAAGAGATCTTTAGAAATCGAATAGGCAGGGAAGATCAGATCAAGATTAAACCAAATACCTGAGCCACCTCGGGGAATTAAATAGCTTAGATGAAACACCCTACACCATGAAGGATTTAGATTGAGGAGAGAGAAAGTCAAGTGACCCCAGAGCATGGCAAGAGACTACAGTCATGTTCAGAAACATGAAAAAAATTAAGCATAAGATGGAAAAGAACTCAGAAGGAGCAGAGCATTTGTTGAATAAATGTCCAGTCAACTAAATATAATCGGAAGATGAAGTGTAAGAGAATACATATTCATTTTGACTACTGACAGAAACATAAACACCATCATGAATAGTGATCAGTACTCTTCAAAAGGCAGGCACCCTTACATGGCAGGATAGGGAGTGGGAAGATGGATGTTCAAGGCATTGGTGAAAGTTAAGCTAGATCACAAAGCATAGAGGCATGCTGGCACTCTTACTGGGGAGAAACAGGTAATGGCTGAGTGAACCAAGAGAAAAACACTCTGAAGACTGAAGAATTTTGAGGGGGACAATGGATTGATTGTCCTTGTCACTGGAAGAAGGGATGGAAGATTGACTACACTTACAACAGAATGGAGACCCACAGATGGTAGGCGTAAGAAGGGTCTCCAGCGACGAAGACGGAGAGATGGACTGGTAGCCTTTGCAGGGCCTACGTGGTTACGTTTGACCCAGGCCAGGGATGCATGGTGACACAATGATGAGGCCTTCGTTCTGCAGTGGCTAGAATGAGGCTGTGATGAGGATGGCGAGGAGGACTACATAATTGAAAAAGAGAACATTTTACTCAGACCACGTTACTGGCTGATCAGCTATTGTTAAAAGCAACGTTTGGTCAAACATGTATTCATATGGCCTAGTTTTTTTTTTTTAAATCAAGGTCTAGTAAGGGATTGCATATGAATATTGGTTAAAAGGGGAAAAAGGAGAAATATATAACGAAGGTATTAGGTTATAGGCCAGTTTCTATAAAGGAACATCTGAAATACTTACATATCCTCATTTGCATAGTAGGCTCATGGCGTTAAATGTTTAAAAGTCACTAAAATGGAATTACTGCATCATACTGTTTTAAATATATAACACATAAAAAAATACGTAACTAAACACAAAGAATCATGGGTAAAAAGAAACTGTAGGGTGATATTTGTTGTTGTTATGTGCTATGGAGTCGATATCAACTCATAGCGAATTGTACAGGGTTTCTGAGGCTGTAAATCTTTATGGGAGCAGAAAGCCTCATCTTTCTCCCATGGAACTGCTGGTAGTTTCGAACTGCTGACTGGCGACCTGGTTGGCCAGCAGTGTGGCAAGACCTGGGGACTCTTGGGCCCAGAGTCAGTGACATAGCCACAGAGGACTAGAATGGAGAGTGAAGCATCCAGCTGATAAGAAGAGAGGGCATGTGCACAAGAATACCCATATTTGCATAAAATACCCACTTGACCTGGCTTCAATGACTGGATGATCAGAGTTCAACTAGAAGAAGAAAGAAGAGGAAAAAAAAGAGTAATCTGATACAATTTGATGAACTTGACCTACAGCTATGGATGCAGTAGCTCCAAAGAGGGAACCAATCTTTACAGCAAGGATCACTCCTACCCCCTCCATATACAGAGTAGACAGGGATGGGCAATTTTGACATTGTCTACCTAAAATGGGGGAGTTACAAAGGCAAGAAGTGACTGGCTTACAAGCTTACAAGAGGGAGCCTAGATCCAGAGGGCGCAGAGGAAGATAGAATCTCCACTGGGTAGTATCCAATCTGTCTGGGTGGGGCTGACGAAAGGAGATGTGGATAGTACTCATGTGGTACAATAGTGAATAATTATTATCAAAACTGATTGTGAGAGTTGGAAATATAAAGGTAGACGTTTTGTAACAAAAGGAGGGGAGTGATTGACTTTGCAGTCCAGGAGCAGAGGTCCCTTGTGCCATCAAGGGAGAAGAGTGGAGTGCGGGACCCTACCTAGAGAAACAGTGACACCAGAGGTGGCGGCAGAGACAATGGCAGGCTTACAGAATATACCCTTTGGTTGGTTGATGATGCAAGGAGGGGACAGTAACCATGGCAATGAAACAATATATGGTAAGATGAATGCAAAGCTAATGTTCTCCCATGTAAACTATTACATAATTCACAATAAAACATTAAAAAAAAATTCCTTAATAGAAAATCATACTGTCTTATTTTCTTACATATGTTTTCTTGAACAGAGACATTGTACTTCTTTTTCCTTTTCCTTGTCTTACTACACTAGCTAAAACCATTAGTACAAAACTAAGTTTCATTAATTTCTGCTACCATATTTATAATCTCCCCCTTCCTTCTGGCTTGGTTTAGATTTAACTTGCTCTTCTTTTACTAGCTTCTTCAAGTAAAAAGCTAAATCATGGATTCGAAACTTTTTTTTTTTAGTACAACTGCATCTGCTTTAACTTTTAACTTTAGCTTTTAATTTTCTGAGTCACAATATGATATATTCCATAAATTTTCATGTTATAGTTATCCCTTGAACAATGTGCTGGTTGCGAGTGCCAACTTCCCATACACTTGAAAAATCCCTGTGTAACTTTGGACTCTCCTCAAACTTTACTAATAACCAACTACTGGCTGGAAGCCTTACCAATAACACCCACAGTCAATGAAAACAGAATTGTATATGCAGTAAAAGAGCCTTGGTGTGGCAAGTAGGATAAGCACAGGACTGCTATCGGCAAGGTTGGCAGTTCGAACCCACCAGCCATTCTAGGAAACCCTGTAAACAGTTGCTATGAGTCAGAACCAACTTAAAGGCACACAACAACAATGTAGTAAAAGAAGTCCTGGTGTGACTCTGTAGGATAAGCACTGGACTACTAACCACAAAGTTGATGGTTCAAAGCCAGCGGCTGCTCTTTGAAAACCTGATGTAGGCTGTGGAACCAAACAGATGGCACTTAACAACAATAATGTAGCACATACTACACCCACATAAAAGCTGCATTTTTAGTTAAAAAAAAAAAAAAAAAAAAAAGAGCTGAAGTAGTGAAATCCATTATTTCAGAACAAAAACATTTGCAAAAAAAAACCACTCCAAGGTTTTCCTGCCTGGACAGCTTCATTAATTTCCTTTTTTTGTAATGGTCCTTAACTCTGGATTCCTTTATGCTGATATGGTAGACAACTACAGCTACAGACTTCAATCTACAGTACATATGACACAATTCAACTTCTCCTTGTGATGTTGTGACTTTTCTCTCCTTCTTGGGAGCAACTCCAGCAGCACTATTGGCACTCCCCAGGGATCGCACGGTGCAATTCAAAGCTTACAGTGTTGCAATAGACACAATGAAACGTACTCAGGAACCCACGTATCACTGTACCTAACTTCCTGAAAATGAACTGTTCTCTTGGAGATTATTACAGTCAAATGATGGTTGTTTTCTTTTAATACACATAATGGACCCATGTAGTCAAACTCATACTGTTCAAGAGTCAAGTGTATGTTTTTATTTTCATTCAATTCGGAGTGTTTTTTCCCCTGTAACTTTTTCTTTCACCCATGTTTGTTAATTTTCAAATATTGGGGATTTTCCAGATAGTTTCCCACTATTCATTTCTAGTTTAATTCTATTATGGTTAAAACAACATTGCATGATTTAAAATTTTTAAGTGTGGTAAGATTTATTTTCTGAGTCACAATATGACATATGATGGTGTATATCTCATGTACATTTGAAAATGTGTGTTTAGATGATGTTGGATACAGTATTCTATAAAAGTCAATGAGGTCAAGCTAGCTGGTTGGCAGTGTTGTGTTTAGTTCTCCTGTACTCTTACTGATGTTCTGTGCCTACATGTTCTATCAATTACTGACAGAAGTAGTAAAATCTCCAACTATAATTGTGGATTGGTCTCTTTTTCCCTTCACTTGCATCAGTGTAGACTGCATATATGTAAAGGTTCTGGTGTGGGCACCATAGGATAAGCACTTGACCTCAAGATCAGTTTGAACCACAAGGTTGGCAGTTCAAACTCACCAACTGCTCCTCAGAAACCCTATACAAGGTTGCCATGAGTCAGAACCAACTCAACAGCACTTAATAACAACATATTTTCAGTCATGCATATGCCTTAAATCGACCTGTCTAGTTTTACGTAATGTCCTTCTTTATCCTTTCTGAAGTTTACTTCATCTAATGTAATACAGCCAATTTATCTTTAGTGTTTGCACATCATTCCTTTTTCTTTAATTTTAATCTTCTTATGTCTTTGTGTTTAAAATTATTTTCTTACAGATAGCTTGTCATTAAAAAAAAAATGTCTACCAATCTTTCTTTCAATTGGTGTGTTAAGACCTTTTACATTCCATAATTTCATAGATTTACTGATATGGTAGGATTAAAACATACTTGCTAGTTCTCTGTTTCCCATCTATTCCTTGTTCTTTTCTTTTGGATTGAATATTTTATTATTATTGAAATTTCTCTCTCCAGTATAACTTCTTCATTTACATTATTAGTGATTTTCCTAGGGTGCATAATAAACATCTTTAGTCACAGTCTGTCTTCAGGTATTACTGTAACACCTTATAGAAACCCTACAGCACTGGTATCCTAATTCCTCTCTCCCCATTATTTTGTGTTGTTGTCATTTAACTTGCTTTTATCCATGCTAATTTTAAATTGAGAAATACAGTGGCTCTGTAAGATAATCACTGGACTGTGAACCACAAGGTGGGCTTTTCAAGCCCACCAATAAATAGCTCCAAGGGAGAAACATGAGGCTTTTTGCTCCTACAAAGATTTACAGCCTCGGAAACTCTATACAGGTCAGAAGTGACTTGACAGAACTCAACAACAATGCTGAATTTATAATACATGGCTGCATTTTTAATTTATAAAATGAATTACCTTTTAGACTAATTAAAAGAATGGAGTGAAGGTACACATAAGAATGAAATGATTTTTATGTGTATCTTCACTTATTCCATTTCCAGAATGCTCTAATTTGTACAGATAGAAATTCCTGTTTGGTGTCATACTGCTCTGCATGAAGCGCTTCCTTGATATTCATGGGCTCTGAGCCTTGTAGTGTGGGTCACCTGCTAATGAATTCTCAGTTGTATTTTTTCAGTTTTAAAGTCTTCAGTTCTTGTTTATTTTTGAAAGGTATGTTTGTTACATTCACTTCTGAGAACTTTAAAAATACATTCCATTGTCTTCTGGCTTGCATAATTTTTTAATGAGAAGTCTGTTCTAATCTTTACCTTTGTTCCTCTGTATCTAATGTCTTTTTCCTCCAGCTGCCTTGAAGATTTTCTATTTACCTTGAGTTTGCAGCTCTTTGAATGTGTAGCAGGATGTGTGTGGATGTGTGTATTTGTTTTTTGGGGGGTTGGATTATACTACTTGATGTTCTCTGGGCTTTCTGAATTTGTAGTTCTGCCTTTCAATTTAATTATTTCAAATATTTTGGGGGGAATTCCCTAGCCATTCTCCTCATCTCTCTCTTCCTTCTGGTACTGCATTTTCAGGTATTAGATAATACGAAATTACCCCATAGCTCTTAGATGCTCTCTTCATTTTTCCCATTTATCTCCCTTTCAGTTCAATTTGAGTAATTTCTTGCGATTTATCGCCAAGTTTACAAATTCTCTGATCAACTTTGTTGAGTCAATAAGCGAACCCATTAAGGGCATTTTCATTACTTCTGTGTTGATATTAATGAACTGTTTTCCCATTTGAGTCTGTGCTATGCTACCCATCTCTTATATATTCTCCATGCTGTTCACCTTTTACATTTAGATCTTTAACATATCAATTGTAGTTCTTTTAAACTCCACACCTGATAGCTCCAATATCTGAATCATATCTGAGTCCGGTTTGGTCGATTGCTTTGTCTCTTGACAGTGTGCTGTTTTTCTTCTATACCTTGTAACTTATATAATCTTATAGTATTATAATTTATATAATCTTATATAATCATAATTTATATAAGGTGCAAGCCAGATATCTTATGTAAGAGTATATAGGCTAAGATAAACAGTACTTAAGAATCTCACTGTGATGCTGTAGGATAAGCACTGGACTTCAAGGTCAGTTTGAACTGAAAGGTTGTCAGTTCAAACTCACCAGTTGCTCCTTAGAAACCCTATACAGGGTCACTGAATCAGAACCACTTTGACAGCACTTAACAGCAACAAACATGTCTAAAATAAATACTACTTTATAGTATATATCAAGACTTCATTTCTCCTACTGGGTAAGTAGTATTTCACTATATGTCCGTGCTACATTTTGTCTATCCATTCATCTACTGATGGGCATCTAAGTTATTTTAACTTTTGGCTATTCTGAATAGAGCTGTCATGAATACTGGTGTGTAACTTTCGTTTCAGGCTCTGCTTTCAAATCTGTTGGGCACACACCTAACAGTGGGATTGTTATGTCATTCAAACCCACCAGCTGCTCCTCAGAAACCATATACTGGCTGTTATGAGTCAGAACCAACTCGAAGGTGCTTAACAACAACACGGTATTTCTGCTTTTCTGAGGAATTGTCACTGTTTTCCACACCAGCTGTATTGCATTCCCAACAGCAATGGATATAGTTCCAATTTCCACAGATCCTTGCCAACATATATTATTATTATTTTAATTTTTGGCATCCTTGTTGTTGTTGTTAATTGCCACTGAGTCACTTCTGACTCACAGAGATCCTGTATAGGGTTTCCGAGGAGCAGCTGGTGAGTTTGAACTGCAGACCTTAGCGTTCACACTAATTTTGAGGTCCAGTGCTTATCCTATGGTGTCACACCAGGACTCCATCCTTGTGGGAGTGAAATGGTATCTCATTGTGGTTCTGATTTGCATTTCTCTGATGGTTAATGACATCTGTCCACCCCAATACTCTTAACACTTGTTTCCTGGTGTTTGCAAGCTTAATAGTGGAAGAGGTATTGAGACCTTCTTTGTTGTTCTGGCTCTCCCTCAGTTACAGGCCAATCCTCTATCTCCGGATGTCAAAGATGAGTCTCTCTCAGGGCGCGTTCCCTCTCCTAGTGACTAAGGAGCTCTAATAGGAAGGACTGTCTAAGCCACTCACCCAAGGATTTTGTTTGTTTGCTTCTGTTTCCTTTCCCCAGGAAGTGTTTTCATCCCGAAGTCTTTAGGCTTTGTTTTATACAGAGACGGATTAATGCAGGAATGTGTATCTATTCCAGAGCAGCAGTTGCTTTCCACCAAAAGCCTGTGCTTGAGGGCTCACTTCAGTCTTTTGTCCTGTCACCAGGCCTTTTCATAAGTTCCCAATGAGGTCCAGAGAAAGTGGATCTAATTCTCCTTTTGAGGAAGTTTTTGTATAGGGATTTTATGCTTTTCGGCTACTCTACATTTGAAGAGTTGGAACCGAGGCACTTAACAACAGCAACACTTGAATAAGTGTGTGATGTGACGCTGTGGGTTACTGTGATGGACAGCAAAATCATTTGAACCACAAGGTCGGCAGTTCAAGCTTACCAGCCGCTCCTCGAAAACCCTATACAGGGTTGCTATGAATAGGAATTGACTCAATGGCACTTAACAACACACTTGCAGGTAGCAATTTGTTAAAACTTTTTTATTGTTTGTTTGTTTATAATATGCATATATAAACAAACAGTTTATATATATATATATATTTAAAGGACCATTCTCCGGATACTGTTTTTTTTTCCTTAGTCATCTATTTTGGGCATATTCCTACCTCCATAATTATATATCTACATCACTTTTCACAGCAATATATTATTCCATAAACAGATGTACCATAAGTACATTATCACACCTTTAGGTTGTTTGTAGTTTTCTACAATTATAAACTATGCCTTAATGAATATGTTCTTCAGTCACAACAATAACAGTTATTACTGATGTTCTTAACTATAACTGTTTTAGTTCATTTTATCCCATAAGGTACAAAGTATGACCACTCCTATTTTAAAGATGAAAACAAATACATAATTAAACAAATAATCTGTTTTAGGTCACACCATTAATAAGAAGAGGGGTCAGTATCTGAACCAAGTCAGTCTTAACTTCAAAGTAACTATACCTCTGTTCTTTGATTTTTGTCCAAACATTATCAAATTATCTTTGGATGGTTTAGCCCTCTTTTTTCTCATTTGCATTTTCTGATATAAACTTATATAATAGAGGAAGGAATAAAAGAAAAAGAATGATAGGTCCAAAAATATACCCTGCCAAATGAGTCTCACATATCAAGCTTTGAGTGTTTATGAAGGTGTGTGTATGTGCATGTGTTAGCATCTGGTATGGATTGCATCTCAATGTAAAGAAAACAAAACTCCTCACCACTGGACCAGTCAACAACATTCTGATCAACAGAGAAAAGATTGAAGTT
>NW_006408523.1:44024073-44051077 GCF_000296735.1 Chrysochloris asiatica
CTTCAGGTCTGGAACGGAAATCACCCTTGTGGCTCAGTTTCAATGTAACAGTGGATAAGGGGGATAACACTAGCAAGGTCAATCATTCAAAATCAAAAGGGCAACATTTACCAGGGGACAAGGTTCAGAGGGCTGGGAAGGAGGATGGAATGAAGACAGGAAGCACAGGGAGAAAGTGGGATCCCTTGCTGCATGGGGCTGCAATCATTGCAGTCAAACAAGTCTGTGATTTCTTGGATATAAAATATGATCCGTTCTGTAAACCTTCACTTAGTTCACAACAAAATTTTTCAAAAACGAAATAGGGTGGTATATTAGTATACTTAATCTTGTAAGGCTGCTAGATCAGGAAAGCATTTTATCCACTATCTTATTGTCCCACTGCCAACATACCACATACTTTTTAAATAAGTAAAAGATAAGCTTCAAATATTACACATTAGCACCAATAAGTTTAGATTTTGACTCTTGTTGGGTTATCAATGAGTCTTCCTCCAATCCTCATACTGTGTTTCTCACACAGATTAAATACAATGAAAAGCTACAACCCTGATGCACAGCTTTCCTGATCTGAAACCATGCAGTCTCCCTTGTCCTGTTCGAATGATCACTTACTGGTCTATGTACAGGTTCCACATGAACACATTTAAGTGCCATATTTATTTCTATCTTCGAGTACTAAATGAACAAATCATATGTCATCTTAAAACACATAATTTCTAAAGATAGTTTCATTTATAATATAGATACAGCATCGTACATGCCGTATCTCAAGTCTCACTAAAATCTACATGGCAACTCCGGAAGCATGAACTTCAAGGAATACCATTCAAGAGATGAAAGGATTTTGATAAAAAATATGCTTCCATAGACTCCTAAAATTCCTAAGCTTTCTTCTTAGAATTGCAAAGATTAAAGACCAACTTTTAAATCTTGGTTATGTTAACTGTCAGTACAATAGCTTAAGCAACATAATTTAATTTAGCTCCAGTTTCAGAAATGAAATTTTAAACTGTGACCTGAACAATGACCATCTGAATCCAATTTTTCACAATGTCTTCTATATTAATTGCAAAAATGGATCAAATGCCCACAGTTTATTCTTAAGTTTTTCTAAAGAATTCACTTCCTCAGCTAGTATTTTTCCAGTTCTGGTAGAAAAGTCGAAAATCACTAACAATTATTTATTTCACTAACAATTATTTATATTCTTAAAACTACAAATGGCATCAACTTAGCCAGACTATTAACAGTGAACTGTGCTCCCTCTGCCTGATGGTGTCAGTACTGCAACAGTATAGTTTAACTTCACATATACCACTTTTTGTTGTTGTTGTTAAGTGCTGTCGAGTTGGTTCTGACCCATAGCAACCCTGTATAGGGTTTCCGAGGAGCAGCTGGTGACCTTACAGTTCAAATGGCTTTGCAGTCTGGCACATTAACCCACAGCGCCACACCAGGACTCCACTTTACGTGTCTTCACTATAGTTAAAAAAAACTGAAAGTAGGATTTTCAGAAACCTCAGCTATTTTAAACAGCAGATTAAATGTTTTGGTCTTCAGAAAGAAATCTGAGGAATTTAAGAAATGCTTAGAAGGAATTAGGAAAAACATTCATTTTAAGAGATTTTTAAGCATTAGCATTCTGATTCTGATTTAAATCCTTTCAGAGTTAAAAAAAATAAATTACACCAAGTGAGTTATAGGGATCCATCCCATAAGCATGTTTTTGTTTTGTTTAATTAACTAGTCAGAAGCACAAGGCCTTAGTTTACTTGCCCCAAACTATTATACCAGTGACTGTCAAAGCCTGAAGCAAAATCCAGGACTTCTCACTCCTACTCAAATGTTTTCTATTATATGAGGGAACTTCAAAAAATACGGGACATGGAATTAAAAGATCATGTAATTTTTCCATGAACTTTCTGAAACCCCCTTGCATGGTAGAACCACACACCAATCAACTATCAGCTAGTGTAACTGAGCTACAGAGGCGAATCTACTATCACATCTGTCTGCATCCTTCAAAACACAACTTAAGTCTGTCTTCTAGATTTCGAACTTATTCCTTGTCTAGGAAAAGAAAAATGGCGGCAGGGTCCTAGCAGGCCAAACTGCTTTTCCTTCCCAGCTAATGTACTTGTTGTTGTGTATATGAAAAAATGAGTTAGAACCGACTCCATGGCACATAACCACCACCACCCTTTAAGCTGTTTAGTAATAACCAAAGAATTAGGAATGCACAAGAAAACAGCAACAAAATCCAGACATTTAATAAAAGAGAGTGGCTTGTCTAAAAATACTACTCTACTAAGAAAGCATGTGTTTGGTTATTGTTGCTGTTCAGTGCTGTAGAGTCAGTTCAGACTCATAGCATCCTAGTGCAGTGTTTCTGAGGAGCGGCTGGTGAGTGTTTAGTAGGTCACTATAAATGTTTAAAATGAAATTATTTTAAATGCTAAAATAAGTAGCATTTTCTCACTTAAATAGACATCTTATTATTATAAGAAGTTATCATCAGAGCCATGTAAATTCCTGAACATGAAAGGATTATTAACTGGTTGTTATTAAGTGCTATCAAGTTAGTTCCAACTCTGAGTGACCCTGTATAGGGTTTTCAAGGAGCAGCTGATGTGTTTGAACTGCTGACTTTGTGGTTTGCTGTCCAGTGCTGACCCTACAGTGCCACATCAGGAATCCGCATTAGCTGGTAGATACTTAAAATAATTACTGTCTACCAAAATATACACAAGCAATATTATATTTTGAAAAAAAACTATGATTTGTTTGGAGGTAAGTGGTCATAATTTATATCAGGAACAATCTACTACACCGAGTAAGAACTGATTTAGATGTTGTCATTATGAAGTTCCATAGTCAGTTCTGACTCATTGTGACCCTATACAGGGTTTCTGAGACGTAGCTGTTAGGTTTGAACCACCAACATTGGGGTTAGCAGTCCAATGTTTATCCTAAAGCGCCACACCAGAATATTCAGGCAACATGAAAGAACAAATGTAGTATACAACTCTAAATGGTCATCTGTAATTCATTACATATTTGTATTAATTAACTGTATATAGCCTTGCTATAGGGACAAAAACAAAAGTTAATCTTAAAAAAAACAAAAAACTCACTTTTAGTTATATCTTAACAATTTTTACTAAATACATTTCATCATCTTAAGAGTATGGACAGTACTTGGTAGCTATACAACCTCATGAAAGTTAGTAACTCCAAACTCTATTATGGAGCTGGAAGGCTTAGATTAAGATACCTACAGGAGTCCTGGTACGGCACTGCTAGATCAGTTTGAGTCACAAGGTCAGCAATTCAAACCTACCAGTCGCACCTTGGAAACCCTATACAGGGTGACTGTGAATTGGAACTGATCTGACGGCACTTAACAACAGCAATCTACTTTGCTAGCAAAATGTATTCAGAAAAAGTAATCATCATTACAATGCTGTTATTGTTAAGTGTTAAGTGCTGTCTAGTCAGTTCTGACCCATAGCAACCCTTTATTATGGTGGGGCTGGTGGGTTTAAGCCACCAACACACTGCGGTTCAAACTGACCTTGCAGTCCAGTGGGCAGATACACCTTAAAAACAAGGAGACGTAGAAGGTGAGACTACCTGGAAGTTAACAAGCACCTAACACAATTTCCATTGTATTCACCCTAAATGACATTAAGAACAGCTTTAAAAAGCTCCCTCACTGATACTGTTGTTTTTAAGTGCCATCAAGTGAGTTCCTACTCACTGCAACCCTGTATAGGGTTTCCCAGGAGTGGTTGGTGTGTTTGATCACCGACCTTCTGGTTAGCATTCCACACCAGGACTGATACTAGAGCAGCCAAAAGTGTGCCAGCAACTTTCCCCAGCAACTCCGGCCATCTCTTGGTGAGACTCCTTTGACTTGAGTGCTTACAATACCTGTGACTCTAGTAGACAATGATGTATTGTCACACTACCTTTCTATTTCACAGAGCTGTTGTTAAGTGCTTTTGAGTCAGTTCTCACTCATCATGACCCTGTATAGCGTTTCTGAGAAGTGGTTGATGAATTTGAATTGCTGAGCTTGCAGTTCAAACCAATCGTGCAGTCCAATGTATTATCCTGCAGAACCACACCAGGACTCCCGGAGCAACAGGGCAGAAACAGGGAAAAAATGCTGAAAAGAAAATAACTCAACTTGTTTATTTTAAAGAATCTGAGCTTGTAATTTCATGGTCTTTCCTTTGATTGGCCTATTGATAAAAAATGCACTTGATTAAAGCAATTAGATTTAATACTGTAGTGTAGTGGTTACGAATCGGGCTGCGAACCTTAAGGTCAGCAGTTCGAAACTACCAGCTGCTCCGCGGGAGAAAGATGAGGCTTTCTACTCCCGTAAGGATTTACACCCTCGGAAACCCTGTACAGGGTCGCTATGGGTCGGAACCGACTTGAAGGCACTTAACAACAACAACAAGCATGGAACTGCTAACCTCAAGGCCAGCGGATCAAACCCACGAGTTGCTCCTCAGAAACCCTGTACAAGGTGGCTATGAATTGGAACCGATTTGACAGCACTTAACCACCACCACCACCAGAATGTAATGTTTCTGTCAGACTTCAGAAATACCACTGAGTCTAAAAATGACATGTGGGAGGGGAAAGAATTAAGATCTAAATTCAAAACGGGAAAATACAACTATGTTCATGCAAATGACACAAATTTTCCTATGGGATCTTTAGAGCAAAGAAGTCAAAGTGAAACATGGGCTAAATATCAAAATACACAAAATACCACTATACAGATGATATCATGGAAAACCTAAATAATGTCAAGTCCTTTATTTTGTTTGCCTAATAATAAATCACAAGCCCTAGTGTGGCAATGTAGGATCAGCACTGGACTGCAAACTACAAGGTCAGCAGTTCAAACCCCCTAGTCACTCCTCAGAAACCCTATAGAGAGCCACTAAGAGTCAACAGCATTTAACAATAAATCATGTTGCCTATAGTTTTAAAAGGGAGTCGTGGTGTGGCGCTGCAGGTTAATGCGCTGGACTGCAAGGTCAGTTTGAATCGCAATGTCTGTTTGAGCTGCAAGCTCACCAGCTGCTCCTAGGAAACTCTACACAGGGTCACTATGAGTCGGACCCGACTCAACAGCACTTAACAACAACAATAGTTTTAAATATGCATGAAAGAATTTTTTCCACCTGTGCTTAATACTTTTTTGTTCTCTCACTTTGGTTTACAATTCTCCATGTTAAAAAAAAAAAAAATCCCTATTAATATGGCCTAAAGTCCTGGTGTGGCAGTGTAAGATAAGACTGTCCTGCTGACCCCAAGTTTGGAAGTTCAAACCAACCAGCCACTCTTAAAAACACTACACAGGGTGGTCACTGTGAATTAGACACAACGTGATGGCACACAACAAATATGACCTATATCCCCCATATGATGATACTGCTTATTGGTCCAGTAGGGAAGACTCGCTTTTTTTAAACAATGAGTTGTAATCCATACTGAAGGCTGTATTCTCTGATCCACAGTCAACTCTCATGGAAGTAGTAGTCAAAAAATCAAATGATATATTACATTGAGCAAATCTGCTTCAAAGAGCTCTTTAAAGTGTTAAAAAGAAAAGATGTCACTTTGAGGACCATGGTGCGTCTGACCCAAGCCATCTCATATGCATGTGAAAACTGGAAAATGAATACGGAAGACTTTTAAAAGGATTGATACATCTGAATTATGGTGTTGACGAATAATAATGAAAGTATCATGGTCTGTCATAAGAACAAATACATTTGTCTTAGAAGCAGAGCCAGAAAGCTCCTTGAAGGGAAGAACGGCAAGGCTCCATGTCATGAACTTTGAACATGTCATCAGAAGGGATCAGTCCCTGAAGAAGGACATCATGCTTGATAAAGTACAAAGTCGGTGAAAAAGAGGAAGACCCCCAATAAGATGAACTGATACAGTAATCGCAACAATGGGTTCCAAACCTAACAATTGTGAGGCTGGTAGAGGACCAGGCTCTGTTCTGTTCTGTTCTGCTGTGTACAGGGTCACTGTGAGTTGAAGCTGACTCAACGGCACTTCACAGCAACAACATATCCCTGCATGTTACATTCCTGGCTAAACTAATTCCCAGAAATTTTTCTTTTACAACTTTAAGTAGCCCCAAGTACAGTTCTTATTTATTACAAATAAAAATAACAATAAATCCTAACATCCTTTGGTCTGGAAAGTTGTGGCTTAAAACCAAACAAAATAAAAAATCTCACCATAACCAAATAAAACTGTAACTTTATTTTCACAGCTGAAGACATTTTCAGCTAGAAGAGTTCAATCTCATCAGTCTAGAGGACAAACTGATTAGTTCAGTGTAGGCAATTTCCTTTAAGATAAGTAAAATAAGAAAACTGTCTAGCACCTCTATTTCCAAGACTTTGAGATTTGCAAAAGGATGGAGGAAGAGAAAGCAGGAAGCAAGGGAAAGGAGTGGGAAGAAGTATTTCAATACATTTTCAGAAGAACCACTGGTTAATCTAAGAAAGAAGATGAAGTATAAATAGGAGGGTGGGTACTGACACTCCTTATCCTTTTAAGAACTGTTTTAATTAAGTATTCAAATTTCGATGCCAGTTCTTTTTAGTGATATCAAGTAGAGAGAGGAGGAGCAGATTACATACATGTAGACACAGTGCCAATACCTGAAAGTAGAGGGACACAGAGGCCCATTTCTGTGCCTCCCACTGTGACCAGTCTAACTTGTATGCTGTCTTTCAAATCCAGCTCTCCATTCACTACCTCACAAAGACCCTATAAACATGCTTCTGCCTGGGGAATGATAATAAAAGAGGAAAAAAGAAGAAAAAGGTAAGACAGAGACAAAAACACAAGGCGCTATGGTAATAGTTCCATTCTCATATGAGTTTTCAAGAAAGATTTTATCTTAAATCTTGCTAAAATATACAGTATGATGAATAGAAAGTAAAGAAAAACTTGAGAGACCAGAAAGTTGCAATTTCCAATCTTCTTGACAAAACTGGACTGACTGCAGCTTAAATTGCCTGACACTCTTCATCAGAGTTCCACATCCTATTTCCATCTGATTCTTCCAAGGTAATCAGCAACTTAACATTTTTATTATGCAAGAACTAAGTTTCTTCCTGATAGCTTCAGTTTCCTTAGAGTAAGGGAAAAAACAGGATCTAAATCCCTAAAGAAGGTAAACAAATATGTGAGAATCTTAATTTATGTGTGTGCATATATTATTTCCACGGAGCTTTGGTGACACAATGGTTGTTTGGCTGCTAACCAAAAGTTCAGCTAACCCACCAGTCAGCTCAGCAGAAAAAAGACCAAGAGATCAGCATCTGCCAAGATTTCCACCAAAGAAACTATGTCCTCAAAGGTCACGTGAGTTGGAAATTCCTTGATGACACATGGTAAAGCTTCACATCATTACTGGGTTACTGAAATGATTTCTGCCAACTCCTCATAATTCAAAGACGATCAAAATAACTAAGAACCTACTTTACAATAAAATGAAGTCATGCAAACTATGCATATCCATATAATGATGAAGAAACTGGAAACTCTTTTTCTGCACTGACAGTCTATACGAGAGTTGCTAAAGAAGTCAATTCGTTTCTAACACAGGATGCTCTTTCATAAAATTTCATAAAAACACACACATACGCATATGTTTCTTTAAACATGATTTCTCGGAAAAGATTTTGACTAGGATAGGCTATACATTCATCTGTAAATTGCTTTCACCTGAGCACACAAACAATTATAACAATTTCAAAATCAGCAATTACTTTTACATTAAAACATTCAACGATATTATTGAGTATAACCAATAAGGCAGCAGCCATCGAGTTGGCTTTGACTCATGGTGTATCAGAGTACACCATAAGTGTATCAGAGTACAACTGGACTCCACAGGATTTTCAAGGGCTAAGTTTTCTGAGGTAGACTGCCAGATCTTTCTTCTGTTGAGTCACCAGGTGGACCCAACCAACAACCATTCAGCTAGCACCCACGTGCATTAATTGTTTGTACCATCCAAGAATTATTTTAGTGCTGTTGTTGTTGTTGGCTCCACTTCCCTACCCACTTTGTTAACACCTATAAGCCCCAGCGCTTTCTGATTGATCCACCACTGTTCTCTCTCTAGAATTCTCCAGGTTCTGGCAACTACCCAAATTCAAAAGGCTCCAGCTATCTCCCCTGAGCTTTAGACTCCCATATCCAGATGCACCAAGGACCTTCCATAGAGAGTACTCGATAACCTCACCTAAAATCCAACACGCTGAAAACGAAACACACCAATCTTGGGTGGCTCCCTGGGTGGCTCCACATTACCTATAAAGTCCAATTACCTTTAATCTAGCTTCACACTATTATAGGGTTAATGCATTAACCTCCATAGGAATCTCATAAAGGAATGGGTATTATTCCCATTTTACACTGAGGAATGTATCTTACCTAAGCTGGTAAGTGGTGAAATCTGTACACAAACCTTAAGTCTGTGTTCCTGACCTTTATGTTGTATCATTTCTCATAAATGCCTAACATATACCAGCCAGTGGTCTGGGGATTTGATGGTAAATACAACAAATACAGCCCACATTCCAGTAAGAATGAAGACTAAACAAAAGAATTAAAAACATATTACAGATTATTAAGAAGTGCCAGGAAGAAAAATCAACAGTATTTTACCATAGGAAATAAGAGAAGTGGAGCTACTTAACAGTGATGAAAGGTCTCTCTGAAAAATAACTTTCACAGTGGGATCTAACGGATGAGAAGGAACCAACTATGCCAAGGGGTTGGGTATTTAGAAAACACATAAAGAGGAAAGCCCTGGTGTTCTGCAGAAACTGACAAATACCAATGTGTTAGAACATACACAGCAATGGAGATACCAATACATCAAAGACTCTTAAGCCTATAGTTAGTAGATGAACCTGAAAGAGGATGACCAGAAAAACAGCCCCTGCTTCAGGATTTTAAGCAGGATGGTAAGGAATTTTGAAAATATATAGGTGTGGTTTTTGGTTCTCTGAGTCATTGGCTGTTTTTACTAACGTAACGTGACTAGAGGCCACTATACTCCACCCTGGAATGTACCAAACGGCTCCAAACAACAAAGAATTGAACTCTTCTCAAACAGTTAATAATGGTCTGTTGAGGAACAATGGCTAATGGACACGTTGCATTTACCCAGGGGATTAGAGAACACTTAGATTTGGATTTCTTTTGTAGTTCCTATATGACTAAGGATGTTGTTGTTGTTGTTATGTGCCATCGAGTTGGTTCCGACCCATAGCAACTCTGTATAGGGTTTCCGAGGGTGTAAATCTTTACGGGAGTAGAAAGCCTCATCTTTCTCCCGTGGAGCAGCTGGTAGTTTCGAACCGCTGACCTTAAGGTTCGCAGCCCAATTCGTAACCACTACGCTACCAGAGCTCCTTATATGACCAAGGATAGTTTTGAGTTAATTCTTGTGAATTAATAAATATCTGTTGTGCCCAGTGTGGCATTGTAACGATAAGCACAGGACTGCTAATCTCAAAGTCAGCAGATCAAACCCATCAGCTGCTCCTCAGAAACCCTATACACAATCGCTAGGAGTCAGAACCAACTCGAAGGCACATAATAACAACAGCATATGCAGAGAAAAGTGTTGAATACTCTGAAGCATATCCAAATGAGTCAGACACCAATCCTAAGCCTAAGAGACCTGATAACGGAGCCATCATCAAATCTGAGGTACCATCAATTATCAAACGCACCATTTCATATACCACTAAAAAGAGAAAGATACTACCGTGTTTTTAAAGCATAAAAGTCATCTTTGTATACAATAAGGTGAGGTTTCAAGTCACACATGGGAAAAGAAAGAAGAAAAATCTCTAATTCTCTGGTGTTTAACACTTACATGTGCTATAAACAAACCAACACAAATAGCATTTTAGCTAAATTCTTTCCATATTGACTGAAAAACCTCTGACAGCAAACTCCCGCCAAGAGTGGGGATATGAGGGTTACTGAGAGAGAAAAAGGAAGACAAGAAAGTAAAATGGAAAAAACAAGAGAGAGAAAGAGAGGAGGCAAACGAGACTAAGAACTAGCTAACAGAGTAAAGATGTGAACAAGCATCACATTGCCAAATAACAAATCCACGGAGCAAAAAAGAGTGATGCAGTATTGTTCTGGAAGGTGAGCGTGATAAACCTTCTTCAAAGTTATGTAGGTTATCTACTCATACCATAGTGCAGGAGGAACTTTTTGCAAAAAATTTGGAAGTCAAAGGACCTAACAGGGAACACTTGGGCCAAACAGCGTGCAATTGGAAACCTGTCTAAATACTTACACAAACTAAAATGGCAGCTTCAAAGTAGCATATTAACAGTTTGTCAAAACATGTTCTTGTGCTATTTTGAGCACACCTTTTGCATAAACAAATTCCCTCAAGGGGGGGGGGAGGTGGTCACTGGACTGTGAACCACAAGGTCAACAGTTCAAACCCACCAGCTGCTCCTTGGAAACCCTATACAAGACCACTATGAGTTGGAACCGACTTCACAGCACTAACAACAACAACAACAAAAGTTCCTAAAACTATGTTTTATACAAGACACTGACTAAATTTATACACAGCAAAAAAAGTTCTGAAAGAAAATGTGAAATACCTCAGTTTGACCTTCATGAGCACTGGTCTCGTGAGTAACTCGAATAGCCTGCAAATGAAAACATAAAGTATTTATAGAAAGTCACTGTAACCAACCTTTTAAATGAAAAAACAAAACAAAACACCAAAGCTAAAATTTAACATCTAAAGTTTCTTCAGAAAGAAAAATTCAATGTAATTAAGTGACAGTTTAATAGTTGATATTTAAAATGATATTTGAACAGTCAAATAAATTGCTCTACTTCCCAGCCCACAAACCTCTCCAAGATTTAAGAAACTGAATGCTGGGTCTAAGTAGTGACTTAGTGTATTTAATTGTTCTAACTAACACTTGTCACATTATTCAACCAAACGAGAATGAAGTAGGAATCACACAGAGATTTGAAAAGCTTCTCACATCTTCTCCTCCACAACATGCCTGTCCCTCCACTGCTCCATTACATTTATGCTAAAGCATGCAGCTTCGGTAGGCAGTTTACAAATGTGGAGCAAAAGCATGCATTTTTCAAAAGCTAACAGAATTTGTTCTGAAATTCTCTGATTTTTTCTAATGTTCTTGAAATACCCACTATTATCAAGGGTTCAGAGAAACAGGCATATGTGTAAAAAATGGTTAAGGTACAATCTTCATGGATGGCAATTTGACAGTAAGTATCAAAGCCTTAGAAACATGCACACTGTTTATATATTGACGTATAACTTAAACATAATTATATATAAAGATATTTGCAAAGATTTAGCTCTAATTTAAAATTTAGCAGTGTTATTTTTAAATGGTGAAAAAGAAGAAAGTCTATTAAATTTCTGACAATTTATTTGTTAAGTAAAATACTACACAATGGAAAACTATGCAGCCATTAAATGATGATTCTATATTTACTGGCATGTATTACATTTGTGATAAGTGAGAAAAGACAAGTTATAAAGCAATATTACAGTGTGATCAAAGTTTCGTTTTACAAAGCTGTGTATATACATACACACTCCCTATTGAACATGGTGATGGTCACTACCACTCACTGGTGGGATGACAAGTCATTTCCATGTTGCTTATTTTATTTTCAAGAAAAAGAAAGATGTTTTATAAACTCTTCAAGATTCATAAATAACTTAAAATAGTCATGCATATATTGGAATGCTAACAAATAAAATTAATAACTTACTGAGCACAAACTCTGCACGAGACATTATCCTAACCAAATAATGTGTATAATATACTGTGTCTCATTTTAAAGGATTTGCAATCTACTTAGCAATGTTTTTATCTAAAAGGCAAAAAGTTTCTCAAAAAAAAAACAAAAAAACAATAACAACAACAAAAAAATCAAAAATAATAAAATTTAAAAACAAGTCTAGGAAGTTGTGTAATCTCATTTTAAACCACAGTACGTGGCCTGTGTCTTTTTACACATGCAAAAAAAAATAATACTTAGACTGATAAAATAGCTAGAGTATGTTCTAATGTCTACCTTTAAACCTTTGTTTTTTCCATTCGTCGTCAGCCTTGTTCCAAATTCTGGCCCAGTGAAAGACATATAGGGTATTATACGCCAGGCATATATTTATTATATAAGAGACGGAAAGGTAAGGAATAGTCAATCATAAGATGTTTTATGAATTTGAAAATCAAACTGCTTTTAGTCTCTCATTCACCTCTGGATGTAGAAAAGAAGTAAGCAATTTATTAACATTTACGGGTATTTCAGATAGCATAACCTGAGAAGTACACAAGGTCTTTCGTAATGGGAACAGCAAAATACTTGTTCAAAACGGTAGTTTCAAGATAAACCCCAAGCAGTGTACACAGTCCCACAAAAGTTTGCCCCGTATTAAATCAAGACAGAGAGAAGGTACCGACGTCATAGTTCTCCAGGTATCTGGCTCGTTCCTCAGGGCTCATTGAAATAGACTCCTCCAGGAATTTTTTCAAGGTTGATCCAGATTCTTAAAATAGTAAAAAAGATAAAATTGAAAACTTTACAAAACTTGGTATCTCAGTGAAACTGATACATGAAAATGCTAGAAACATGCTATTTTTCAGGTAAAATTCCTTTCACTGGTAAAATAAGAATGGTTCTCTGCAAAAAACACACTTCTCGTGTGCATTTATGACAGTGTGGTTTTTTTTATTGTGCATGATTTTCATGTGGGCTTTTTCATGTGAATTTTTTCTGGTAGGATTAATAGGCTTAAGAACGTAGTAAGGGCTAATGCGCCAGACTGCAAAGTCGTTTGAACTGCCAGGTCGGTGATTCAAGCTCACCAGCTGCTCCTTGAAAACCCTATACAGGGTCGCTATAGGTCGGAACCAACTCGACGGCATGTCACAACAACAACAAAAGGATAAAAGGATCTAGTGAAATGCATACCAAATACAAATCTGAATACAGACAACATCTAATACTGTAAATGATAAGAAACTAAAGATTTGCAGCAATTATACCTTGTATTTTGAAAATTTTAAAAAGAAAGAAAGTAACACTAGGGCAAAGACAATGTGCAATCAACTTGTAAAAAGAAAAATTAAATCTTGGGATAAATTATAGGAGATAAATTCTTTGCCTGTGAAACTCCTGTTTATCAACAAATTAAAGAATAGAGAGGATAAAAAATTTTTCTAACAGTATATGCATTTTCAGTACAAAAGAAAGGGGAAATTGCTTTGTTTTACAGTTAAACAGAAAGAATTAGAGCACCACCTACTGCTCACTTAAGCTAACATATCTTAAGAGGGAAAAACAGCAGTGATGAAACATCACTTACCAAAGTGCATCTTGTCTTTATTGTTAGCAATAGCATGGATCAGACCAATGGTTCCACAGGCATTGCTGATTGTTTGTTTCATGAAATATACTGATGATGTAACACTCTGTCCCTCAGATTTTATTTTTTCTTCTTCTTCTGTTCTGAATACTTCATACTATTAAAAAAAAAAAAAAAAAGTAGTCTGTTAGTAGAAAATAACATCACAATGTTATTGTTGTTAAGTGCCATCGAGTTAATTTTGACTCACAGCGACCCCGTATACCATTTCCAAGGAGAAGCTGGTGTGTCTGAACCACTGACCTTTTGGTTAGTAGTCCAGCACTTATCCTACAGCGTCATACCAGGACTATAATCATAAATGAGGGGAAATCAAGAAATCTGTGGAAAAATGGAATGAAAAAGATAATGGAATTTTCCCACTAACTTTTAGAATCCCCTTGCATGTACACTTTTAATAACATAAAACTGGGAAAATTCTAAGTATCAGTGGTTTTTTGGTTAACATATTATGGTATATACTATGGTGAGTAGGTGTGGCACTGTTGGATAAGCACTGAACTGACTGTAAGGCCAATTTGAACTGCAAGGTCAGTGATTCAAACTCACCAGCCACTCCTCAGAAACCCTATACAGGGTCGCCATGAGACAAAACTGACTCTACAGCACTTAACAACAACAACATGGCAAATGTGACAAAGCATTTAAAAGGGGTAAAGTAGATTTACATGTTCTGAATTTGAAATCTGTCCATGAATACAGAGTAGGCTATATAGGGTCAATATGTATTAATTAACATTAGTAAATACAATCTCATTTCTATATTTAAAATATTTACTTTATATATAGCATTAAGAAGTCTCAAGCTAATAAACTAGTGGACAAGAGCCATCAATGGTTGGGAACTTAGAGAAAAGAAATGACAGGACATTATGTTCCTCCTGTACAGAGCACCATGTAAGAAGTATTCTTTCTCTTCCCTCACCACAAAAAACACAAGGCTGAGTCAAATCAAACCTCTAAGTCTATTAATGCCCTGGAAACACAATGGAGAAAGAGTGAAATAACAGTGCCAGATGATACAATCACCTTCAAAATAATAAAAAAATTCTGGGAAACTCCAGGATAAGCCATCAGTTTCAATACCAAAAATCCAAGGGGGGGCGGGGGTAGAGAGAGAAGTGAGGATGATCTTATAGATTAAAAGAGATTTAAGAGACATCTATGTATATGTAGAATCGTGGTATGGCACTGTGGGCTAATTGTGCACTGGACTGCAAAGTCGTATGAATTGCAAGGTCGGCGGTTCAAGCTCACCAGCCTCTCCTAGGAAACCCTTGACAGGGTTGCTATGGGTTGGAACCGACTCACCAGCACTTAACACCATATATATATGATTTGGATCCTCATTTGAATAAATAAGCTTTAAAAATACATTAAAAGATCCTAGAAAGGAAAGGGAAGATCCAGAATAAGCCTTCTCCAAAGAAGGACCTGAATAAGGATTAAAGGATACTCCTAACTTACCTGGAGCCTAATTGAGAGGAGCCCTGTGGAGCAGAGGTTTAGCACTCAGCTGCTAACCAGAAGATTGGTGTTTGGAACCCACTAAGCAGCTCCATGGGAGAAAGACCCAGTGCTCTGCTCCCATAAACATTACAGCCAAGAAAACCCTCCTCTGTCTCTTGGGTTGCTATCAGTGAATTGACTTAACAGCACCTAACAACAACTGATTGGGTTAAACCTGGAAGCATTTTTTTCTCCTTTGCCACTGCTTTCGGGGGTTCCAGCCAAAGTCACTGTCCTGTCACATCCCAGCATCTGGGTCAAGAGATGACTTTTTCATTGCACTTAATTTCTTCTTACTGGAAAGAAAACTCATCCCCCATAGTCTTTTCTCTTTCTCACAACCACGTTGTGAGAAAACAACAAAAGGATAACTCAAAAAGTATTGCTGCAAAACCACAGCAGACTTTATTAAAGCAAAATTTTGAGACATGAAGCTATTGTTTCTCCATCTAGAGCTATACATGCCTGAAGGCAGTGTTTCCTTCTTTAATACTTCTAAGAATTTCACCTCATCAAAACAGCAGTTCCGAAAACCCCCTTGACTCTCAAGGCAACACATCCAGACTCTGGTCAGAGACACAGACCCACATCATAAGCTATAGAATTCCTTTCACAGATGCTGCACATCAACTCTGCATCAGGATGTGTGCACAAAAGTCTCAAAGTGTTTTCGCATCTCTCCTCAGTTTCTCTCTGGACATTCAGGAATAGTGGCAATTTTCTTCCTTCTTCTTGTGATTGTCACTGTAAATCTTCTATTGATAATGGTAGTTTTATAAGTCGATTTTTAGGTTTCTTAAAAATTTTCAAACTTCCCTCACAAAACCAATAATAAATTAACTTTCAGAAACTTAAAAAAAAAAAAACATTAAAAGAAAACAAAACAAAATCTTAATAGGAGTTATCTTTGGGGCAATAGATTAACTGAAGACTTTTACTTTCTGTATTTTTACATTTTATAAATCATTTATCATTAGCAAGAGCCATTTTCTCTTCAAAACCTCTATTACTTTTATAGCCTTCACACTGTATTTATAATAAAACTATATTCTTAACAAAAGTTTATTACTATCCATAATAACTGGTTACAAAGCAAAGCAGCATATGAGAAGTCAAAAAGTATTGCTACAGAGGTCCAGTTCATTCATGCACAGATTTATTCCAAAGCATGTTTAAACATGTCTCTGCAACCAATGGGTGGTGGCAGACAAGGTTTTTTAGCAATACATATTAGTATCCTTAGGGTGCCTTCAAAAGAATCCAATCATAAAGTGGCTTTGGATGAGCTCTGCAGACCAGTTAAATTCAAGACAGAAAGGTCAGCTCAAAAGGTTATGTTATCGTTGTTAAGTGCCGTTGATTCTGTTCCACTCATAGCAACTCTGTATAGGGTTTCCAAGGAGTGGGTGGTGGGTTTGAACTGCTGACCTTGTGGTTCAAACAGACCTTGCGGTGGAATGCTTATCCAATAACACCACACACCAATACTCCCAAAAGGTGATAGTGGAAAGCGGGGAGGTTACAGTGTTTGTTTTTAGGATTCCAATGGGGAATGTGCCAATAACAAAGCAGAGGATTATGGGGGCTTATTAGGAGGAAGTTTTAAGGAAATGGAAAACTGCATTGGTGGGAAAGTTGCACTAAGGAAATTGTTTTCCACCACATCAACACACCTGTTCACTCAAGGGTAGCCAGGGCTGTCCTATGAGAATTTTGTTAGGAAACCTCACCCCATCCACCCTATGGCCCTTCAGACTTTCTTTTTGTTCCAAAATCTCAACGGACATTTAAAAGAAAATCTGAGTCCCTCAAGTATGCTAAAACTGCTGTTTTGATGAGGTGAAATTCTTAGAAGTATTAAAGAAGGAAACACTGCCTTCAGACATCTATAGATCTAGATGGAGAAACAACAGCTTCATGTTTTAAAATTTTGGTTTAATAAAGGCTGCTATGGTTTTGCAGCAATTCTTTTTGAGTTACCCTTTTGTTGTTGTTAGGTGCCATCGAGTCAGTACGGACTCAGTGACCCTATGCACAACAGAATGAAACACTGCCCGGTCCTGTGCCAACCTCACAATTGTTGCTACTCCTGAACCCATTGCTTCTGCCACTGTGCCAGTCCATCTTGCTGGGGTCTTCCTCTTTTCTCTGACCCTCCACTTTCCCAAACATGATATCCTTCTCCAGCGACTGGAGAGACATAGTCTGGCCATCTTGGCCTCCCAGGAGCACTCTGGCTACACTTCTCCCAACACAGATCTATTGGTTCTTTTGGCAGCCCATGGTACTTTCAATATTCTCCTCCAACACCATAACTCAATTCTTCCTTATTCGTGGTCTAACTTTCACATGCATATGAGGTTACTGAAAATACATGGCTTGGGCCAGGTGCATCTTAATCCTCAAAGTGACCTCTTTGCTCTTCAACACTTTAAAGAGGTCTTGTGCAACAGATTTGCCTAATTCATGACATCATTTGATTTCATGACTGCTGTTTCCATAAGTGTTGACGGTTGATCTAAGTAAAATGAAGTCTTTGGCAACGTCAATCTTTTCTCCATTTATCATGACGTTATTTATTGGTCCAGTGGTGAGGGTATTTGTTTTCTTTACATTGAGGGGTAACCCATATTGAAGACTGTGGTCTTTGATCTTCATCAGTAAGTTCTGTAAGCCCTTTTCGCTTTCAGCAAGCAAGGTTTTATCATCTGTATAGCGCAGGTTGTTAATGAGTCTTCCTCCAATCCTGATGCCACATTTTTCTTCATAAATCCAGTTTCTCAGATTATTTGCTCAACATACAGGTTCAATAAGTATGGTGAAAGAACACAAGCCTGGTGCACACCTTTCCTAATTTTAAACCCTACTTATCCTAGTATGCTAAAGTGTGGGCTCTCAGTTGACCCATATCTGAGCTTCACCATAACAATTGTGTTACTGCAAGTTACTTAATTCTCCATGACTCGGTTTCCTAGATTGTAAAAAAAAAAAAAAGGGGGGGGGGATTAAAGCAAAAAAAACAAAAAGCCCACTGCCACTGAGTCAATTCGGATTCACAGCAACACCACAGAACAGAGCAGAAATGCCCCGTGGGGTTCCAAAGCTGTGATCTTATGGAAGCAGAGGGCTTCATCTTTCTTGGTGGAGCAGCTGGGAAGTGCTCAACTACTGCGCTCTTAGGGCTCCTTCCAAAAATAACACAGTGGTTAAAAATGAGTGAAAACAGGAGGAAGAGGAGGGCAAGCAGGAGAGTAGAAAGATGAGACTTAATCGCTTTCCTAAATGTTTCAGATTCAATTACAGCAACTACATGCAGCCAAGAGACAAACTCACCCAGCTGCTTTTTTCAGTTTAATGTATACACTGTCCACAGCCAGGCTATCTATTTCTATAAAATAAGCCTCTGAAACCCTAAGGAACACAATTCTACTCTGGCACACATGGCTCACCATGAGAGGGAGCAGACCTGATAACTGTCTGGTATGGGGTTTAGTGGCTGTTTTCACGTTCCCAGTCAAGGCTGATGAATGCCACAAAGACTGTAAATACTTACCATCTGGACCTTTACGGAAAGTTTGGAGATCCCTGCAATAAACAAATGATGTCTATAGAAAACCCTTAAGTAAGAAACTGTTTTCTATCAACAATCATGTTTATGCTTAAAAACATGTTTTTATGAATGCGCTTATAAAACTTATTTTAAAGCACCATTCTCAGAACAAACAAATATTCACTCATTCATGTAACTTCAATTGATAAAAACTTTGGAAAGGTTCAACATAGTATACATGGCCTTAAATGGAAATGTTTACGTAGGCCTATGAGTTTATTGGTTGCTGCTGTTCAGTGTCAGTGTTCCTTGCTGACAAAACAAAATGAGGCTGGACAACTTCCTAAGATTTAGAGTTTAGAAAAAAAATCCTAAAATGATATAAAGCAAGTACAGGGGCGGAAAAAGGAAAAGCAATTACAGAGAACAAAGAAAACAGAACATAGTCAAGAGGCTGCTGGGAACAAGCCACACAAATATCAAAGAAATGAATTTATAGCCTCTTCACCTATGACTCACTGGTTTACTATAAAGCACACATTGAAAACATGACATAATTGACTTTATTTAAAGGGTGATGAGGTACTTCTGACAGTTTGCTGTTAGTATACTTAAGTCATTCACAACTACTTATCAGTCTCAAAGTTAGAACTTGGAACACTGAAACAATTTGTGTCCCTTAAAGCATTAGATGGAGTCCTGGTGTAGGGCTCCAAGATAATGCACTGGATCGCAAGGTTGGTTTGAAATGTAAGGTCAGCGGTTCAAACCCACCAGCTGCTCCTCAGAAACCCAAGACAGCGTCTCTATGAGTTGGAACTAACTCAATGGTACTAACAACAATAGCAATGAAGCATAAGATAGTCTTTGAGTGACTGTAATATGTCACTAATGAGCGAAATTGGGGATTATCAAATTATAAAAGGTATCAAAGAAGTTGCAGATGCTACTGATAGTTTCTACGTGTGTGTGTGCGCGCGTGTGTGTGCGTGTGTGTGCACGCACACACGTGCAAGTATACAATAGGGCTATTGAGTCACTTTCAACTCATGGTGAGCCTTGTAAGACAGTAGAACTTCCCCATAGGTTTTCCTTGGCTACAACTTCTATGGAGACAGATCACCACGTCTGTCTTTCTTCCACAGAGCCGCTGGGTGGGTTTGAACTGCCAACCTTTTAGTTAGTTGCCAAGTACCACCATTTGTGCCACCGGAGATCCTTGGAGAATATATATACTTGTATGGAGACATGAGGGATGAAAAGATAATGGAATTATTCCATGAACTTGTTGAAATTTCCTGATACATATATATTCAGTGTTCCCGTGTTCTGTCTGAACAACAGTCTCTTGGTCTATGTACAGATTTCTCATGAGCACAATTAACTGTCCCAGAATACTCATACTTCGCAATGTTGTTCAAAGCTTGTCATGATCCACAATTGAAAGTCTTTTGCATAGCCAATAAAACACAGGTAAACATCTTTCTGGTATTCTCTGCTTTCAGCCAAGATCCAAATGGACATCAGCAATGTTATCTCTTGTTCCACATCCTCTTCTGAATCCAGCTTGAACCTCTGGAAGTTCTCTGTCAATGTGCTTGCAGCTGTTTCTCGATTACCTTTAGTAAAACTTTACTCGCATGTGATACCAAAGCTATTGTGCAATAATTTCCCCATTCTGTTGGGTCACCTCTCTTTGGAGTGCACATAAATATGGGTCTCTTCCAATCAGTTGACCAGTCTTCCAAATTTCTTGGCATAGCTGAGTGAGTGCCTCCTGTGCCGCCTCACTTTTTTGAAAGGTTTCAATCTGTAGTCCATCAATTCCTGGAGCCTTGTTCTTTGCCAATTCCTTCAATGCACCTTGGACTTCTTCCTTTAGTATCATTGGCTCTAGATCATATGCTACCTCTTGAAATGGTTAAACATCGACAATTTCCTTTTGGTATAGTGACTCTGTGTATTCCTTCCATCTTCTTTCTATGCTTTCTGCATCCTTCAATAATTTGCCCAGAGAGTCCTTCAATAATGAAACTCGAGGCCTAAATTTTTTCTTCAGTTATCTCTGCTTGAGAAATGCTGAACATGTTCTTTCCTTTTGGTTTTCTAACTCCAGATGATCTTTGAACATGTCATTATATTTGACTTTGTCTTCTTGAGCTGACCATTGAGCTTGAGGACTATGGGCTGCCCAAAGAACAAACAGATCTGTGTTGGAAGAAGTACAGCCAGAGTGCTCCTTGGAGGCCAGGATGGTCAAACTTCATCTCTCATACTTTGGACATATTGTCAGGAGGGACCAGTCACTGGAGAAGGATATCATGTTTGGTAAGGTGGAGGATCAGAGATAAAAAGGAAGACCCCCAGCGAGGTGGATTGGCAAAGTGGCAGCATCAATGAGGTTGGCCCAGGACCAGGCAGTGTTTCATTCTGTTGTGCACAGGGTCGCTATGAGTCAATACTGACTCAATGGTACCTAACAACAACAATACACATATATACATACTGTTACAGAGTTGTGTTCTTCCTAACAATTATGCACAATGAGCAGTATGGATGATCCACAAGATGCGAACATCCTATTGATGAGTATACTATGCTTCTGTGTTACTGATGGCCCACTACATGAAGGAAACGAAATACAATTTATGCTTTTAAAGAATTGTAGGTCCTTACTACCACCAAAAAAGAAGAGCCAGGAACAGAGTGTGTTCTTTGGGCCCAAGGTCCCTGCGCTGAGAAACTCCTAGAATCAAGGGACGATCAAGATTCGTGGAGCTCTTCAAGGGATGCCAGGTCTGTAGGTTTTGAAAAGAGACCTTTTCCCAGAGCTGACAGATAAGGAACACTTTTCTCTGAATTTGGATTTGTGGGCACCTCGACTGTGAGAGAATAAATTTATGTTTGCTAAAGACTACTCCCCCTAAAAAACAGGTCTTAAAAATCAATAGTTTGGGAACAAATAGCTGGTGACTAACTACCAATACCAACTGCTCCAAATGTTATCACTCAGAAGGTCCCAGATAGAGTTGGAGAAAATGTGGAATAAAACTCAAAAAACTTTTTTTTTTTAAATCCTGGCTTACTGGTCAGAAAGAATCTGGAGGGCCCTAAGACCATGGCCCCTGATCAGCCTGTAGTCTGGAATGGGAACTCATACTCATGGCCCAATTTTCAGCCAAACAGTAGTTAGGTGTGCAGGGGATCAACCAGATATACCTACCATGGAATGGTCAATCATTCAAGATCAAAAAGGCAACATTTACCTAAGGACAAAGCTGAGAAGGGATGGAAGGTGGATGGACTGAAAATAGGAAGCATAGGGAGGAAGCCGGAGAACTGTTGTTACATCGCAGGCATTGCAATCATTGAAAAGAAACAAAGTATACGATTTGTTCAATGTAAAACTGATGATCTTCACTCAATTCACAATAAACAGTTAAAACAAACAAACATAAAATAATGTTTGGGAAATCTTCAATTTAGACCATAAACTTCCTTTTGTATCAGATCAGCTAAGAAAACCTGTGCTGTAAGCAGCTGATTTTTTTTCAGTTTTTATTGCTTCTTATAATTGGGGATCTGCAATAGTTATCATAAGGACTTTATTATTAACCAAATGGTTTGCAGTTCAAACCCACCAAGAGGCACATCTAAAAAAAAGGTCTGGTGAGCTACTTTCTAAAAGGTCACAGTCTTAAAAACCTCATGGAGCGCAGTTCACACATAGGGTCACCATGACTCAGAACCAACTCAATGCCAGTGGGTTTGGTTTTTAATTTTGATAATTATCTATTGGCTTACTTTAGCAATAAAAATGGTGAACATATTACTATCCTGTTACACAAATTGGCTATCTACCTTCAGAATATTCATGACTTCACCAAAAAAATTAAGGGTTTGGAAAATCATGAAAAAATTTCCAACTCTAAAAATCTATGAATGTTACAAAAAATATGAAGAAATACTAAATACTAAAATCTTGTCTACTTAAGGGTTCAACAAGCTGTTCTTTTTTAAACAGCTTGTTGAACCCTTAAGTAGAGAAGATTTTCAATGTTATTTATTTTACCTTGAATTATTCTTGCACAGAGAAAATGGCACAGGAATTTCTAGCAATGAACAAAGCCTATTTCTTAATCTTTGTGAGATTTCTTAATCTGTTACTAAAATAAACAGAAAACAATGGTGGCAAGAGTGTGGCAAGTCTGGCACTCTCCTACAATCTCTGCTGAGACTGTAAAATGGTGCAATCACTGAGGAAACTGGTATGGTGCTTTCTCAAAAATTTGGATACAAAAACACCATATGACCCAGCAATCCCTCTAGTTGGTATATATATTCTAGAGAAACAAGAGCTGTGACGCAGACAGATGTTTGCACAGCCATGTTCACTGCAGCATTGTTCACAATAGCAAAAAGATGGAGACAGCCTAAGTGCCCACCAATGGAGGAATGGGGAAGCAAACTTAGGTACATACACACAATGGAATACTATGCAACACTGAAGAATGATGCTGAACCTGTGAGACACCTCATAACTTGGATGAACCTGGAGGATATTATGCTGGGCGAAATGATTTGCTCACAAAACGGCAAATACTGCATGAGATCACTATTGTCAAAAGTCAAAAAAAAGGGTTTCACACTAAAACATTCTTGATGATAACTGGGGGTGGGAGGTAAAGAAGAGCAATTCGCTGACTAGAGGGTACAGATATGTTAACTTGAATGATGGGGAAGGCAACATACAGCCAGACGGAGGCTGGTAAAAGTAAGATGACGGCAGGGGAAGGCATAAGGAGAAGTGCAAGTACAGAGCAAATAATACTGTCATATACACAGTCCCTCAATAACTGTGATCTACAGGTAACTACACAGGCTAAACAGGTGTGGGAGGGAGACTAGGAGTGTACCCACATACATAAAAGTTTAGCTGAGAATATTTGCACCTAGGCTGTACATTTACCTTTGTTGCAAATGTATCCATGAAAGTGGTGTAATGTTGCTGTAGTTGTTAAAAGTATTGATGAATCGATTCTGAATCACAGCAACCTTGTACAGGGTTTCAGAGGAATGACTGGTGGATTTGAACCAAAGACCTTGCGGTTCAGTGCTTATCCTATGGAAACTTAGACATTACCAAACACCTTGAGGGCCTGGGTGCTCAGAATCGAAGTCTGGAGGACACCATGGTCAACTGGCATTAACACAGTCCATAAACACAATGTTCTACATCCTGCTTTGGTGAGTAGTGACTGGGGGCCTTAAAAGCTAATGAGTGGTCATCTAAGGTACAACCATAGGTGTCCATGTATGGAGGAAAGAAGAGTGATGAAAATGGAAACAATTAGCCTAGAGGATTAAATGTCCCACAGGAGCATCATCTATCTGTCTCCACAACCCTGATACCAGAATTCTATGGTGCCTGGCAACAGGAAACTGCTCTGAAAGAGATCACATTAGAAGGTCATGGATAGAGTGGAAGAAAATGTGGAACAAAACTCAAAACCATAATTTTTTTTTTTTTGAAAAACCAGGCTTACTGGTCATACAGAGAGTGGTAAAACCTACAAGACCACGGCTCTTGGTCACCATTCAGGTCCGTAAATGAACTCACCCCCATGGCTCAATTTTCAGTCAAGCAATAGATAGATATGTTGGGGAAGAACTATACTAGTGAGGTACACACATCAGACAACAGTCAACCGTTTGAGACCAAAAGGGCAGCATTAACCTAAGGACAAAGTTCACAAGGAATGGGAAACAAGAACCATAGGCAGGAAATACTATGTTACATTGAGGGGATGGCAATCAAGATGAAACAAAGTATACGGTTTGCAGACTGTAAAACAGATGATAGGCTCCGTAAATTTTCACTCAACTCACACTAAGGAGCTTTAAAAAATAAAAATCAGAAGGTTATAAACTCAAAAGAGGTTTTAAAGTGCACTTAAAAGTCCTAGCTCCACTCTATATATCTCTATGACCTCATTCTAGAAGAAAGAACTTAAACATACGGAGATTTAAATTTAAACAGAGATCTAAGAATATCTATAATCTTCAACACATTGTTAATCTGCCAATCAAGCTGTATTTAAGCTTAGTGATGCCCGCCCAAATCAAGTTTGATCAAAACTAATGTAAGTCATGCCAGCAGTTTCCCCTACCTACATAAAATAAGTTATGGAGAAGTTTCTTTTTTAGTAAATTGAAAACTTTTCATATATTAAAATTTGGATGTTATTTATTCATATATTTTCTAAGTCACATTTAAGACTGTTCTAGTTTTTTGGTGTAAATGTCACATTAAAATACAACTGAAGCAAATTAACTATATTTTATAAAAGAGGGAAACAACTCAAATTTAAGAGATCACCCCAGGGCTTTACTGTCAATGCATAAATCAGAATTCAAGTATCATCTCTTTAAAGTAAATTTGGAAGGCATCCGCACTTCTTGATTTTACCTAAGAAGGCAAGTATTTGTTCTACAAGAAGAGTGTTTTTAATTCAACAATAAACGAGAACGTTGTATTTACTGAAAACGTTTACATTCTACTTAATAATTACCTTTTCTGTAATAGGGAAGAGAAGTAATACTGCACAGACGGGTCTTGGTACCATGCTAAGAAGTTCAGGATCCATTCCATACACATCAACAAACTGCCAATTAGGTTGCAGGCCTAATTGCTTGAGAAACTGGTGAAATAAAAGAAACAAACAGTAGCACAATGTTAGTGGATAAAAGAAAAACCATTATTGCAGTAGCAGGGAAAGCGGTTTGTTCTACAATGTCAGTGGTTCATGCTCACCAGCTGCTCCTCAGAAACCCCTATACAGCATCACTATAGGTTGGAACTGACTTGATGGCACTTATTAACAACAACAATGTTATTGTTAAGTACCGTAGAGTCGGGTCCAACTCATAGTGACCCAGCACTGGGTACCTAATACATTAAACAGAAAAGAAGGTACAAATATTTTTGATATTAATAAAAATGAAATAAAGCAGGTTGTACATGAATACAGTAAAACAACAAAGCAATTTAGTATATATATCAACAAACACTTAAAATTCACACTTGATTAAGCAGAATCCTTCTTCAAAATCTATTATTTTGGCACTGACCTTAATAAACCAGTACTTCACCACTGACTAGCTGACTTGGTTGTTACATTATGCTCATTTCTAGCATGTGAATTTTAAGGAGATATATCTAAATTCTATTAATTGATTCATTTAGTAGATCTACAAAGTTTATTCTGTTTGTCAAAAAGGGTATCTGAGGTTTCCAGATAAAAAGATAGATACCAAGAATTATACCAATGAGCAAATAGGGATATCTGGCTAAAACAATCCAAGTGATAGATGCAAATGCCAAAGACTGCTTGGTACAGGAAGAAGCCTCTTGATTGCTAGCACACAGTAAACCCCGCTTGACTCTTCTGCCTCTCTTATATCTGACCCAAGAAACTTCAACAAAATAGGAGTGGTGTTTGAAGGTCACACGATTTCATTGAAAACAAAGTACAGAACTTAATCTATCACATATGAGAAAAGTAAAAAATAATGAGAACGAGGTCAATTGTACAATAAATTCTTAATTCTTACTGAATGTAGCTGATGATAAGCACTGGACTGCTAAATGCAAGGTCGGCAGTTCAAACCCACCAGTCGCTCATCAGAAACCCAATACAGGGTCCCTGTGAGTCAGAACCAACTCGACGGCATGGAAAAACAATGATAAAAAATAGCATACTATCACAAAATAGATTTTATATTAAATATGCATCATTATATCTCACTTTAAGAATATATCATAGTACCTGTTAGTGTTATATTATCTGAAATTTAGAATCAAAAGAGGTATCTTGGGTATTCCCTCTGAAGAACTATCACATGCACTTAGATCATCAAATAAGGACTTATAAAACCAATGGAAACTATGCCATATAATATATATAGTGCTACCCATCTGACACAGAGATGGTTCAATAAGACAAGACCTTCCGGCTTAGAAGAATACACTCCAAATCCCTCCATTTATCTGGCTGTAGAAGAGAATCTGCTCAGTAAAAAAGTCACTGATTCTTGGTTTCCCTGGCATACCATTATAAAATAAGACAATTAAGGGGGAGAGAAAGGAATAGCTAGAAATATCATCATAGAAAGCTTATAAATTCGTCTTCTGCCTATAGCTGACTGGAATACCTAATATGGGGCTACAATGTGCCCAGTGAAGGAGGCTTCCTGCAGAGCCTCTGCATTACATAAGACCACAGGTGGAATCCTGAACAGCATCCAGAATCTTGTTGTTGTTGTTGTCAGGTGCCATCGAGTCGGAACCGACTCATAACGACCCCATGCACAGCAGAACGAAACAATGCTCGATCCTGGGCCAACCTCACCAA
>NW_006408523.1:44053050-44061433 GCF_000296735.1 Chrysochloris asiatica
TTCAGCTTTAATTTGAATTTGCATATCAGTAATTGATGGTCTGTTCCACAGTCTGCACCTGGTCTTGTCTTCACTGATGATATGGAGCTTTTCCATTGAGAGGTGGTAAATTTCCACTTGAAAGGACAAGCAGACCAGCCAGGAGTGGCTAGAAGAACATAAGCTACTTCTTGAAAGAAAGACTGACAAGAAAAACACAAAACAATAACGGCAGACAGACTGATTACTATAAACAAACAAGTGGCTCACCCAGGAGACATCAAGGCAAGTGGTCGGGTCCCCTCAGTGCAAATCCCCTTCCAAGACTAAGACTCAATGGGAATACACACTCTGATTGGTGACCGCGCTCATCACTGATAAGGGGAAGTGAAGGAAAAACAGCAATGAAGCTGCAAGCTAAGCCCTACAACGCTCAATAGACTCCTGTGAACCTGGGTGGAGACCTGGTTGGCCAGCAGTATGGCAAAACCTGGGGACTCTTGGGCCACAGAGGACTAGAGTGGAGAGTGAAGCATCCAGCTGATAAGAAGAGAGGGCATATGCATAAGAACACCCACATGCACAGATAATATCCACTTGACCTGGCTTCAATGACTGGATGATCAGAGAAGGATGATTCTTCAATGACTAGAAGAAGAAAGAAGAGGCAAAAAAAAAAGTAATCTAATACAATTTTATGAACTTGACCAACACCTATGGATTCAGTAGCTCAAAGGAGGGAACAAATCTTTATAGAGCAAGGATCATTCCAACCTCCTCCATACACAGAGTAGACAGGGATGGGCAACTTGGACATTGGCTACCCAAAATGGGGGGTGGGGGGGCCTCCAAAGGCAAGAAGTGACTGGCTTGCAAGCTTTCGAGAGGGAACCTAGATCCAGAGGGCTTGGAGAAAGGTAGAATCTCCACTGAGTAGTATCCAATCTGTCTAGGCGGGGCTTATGAAAGGAAATGTGGATAGGTCTCTTATGATACAGTAGTGAATAATTGTTATCAGGACTGATTGTGAGAATTGGAAATGTAAAGGTAGACGTTTTGTAGCAAGGTGGGGAGTGATTAAATTTTCAGTCTAGGAGCGGAGGTCCCTGGGACCATCAAGGGAGAAGAGCGGAGAGTGGGACCCTACCCAGAGAAGCAGTGACGCCTGAGATGGAGGCAGATGTGATGACATGGAGAGATGGTGCGGCTGGGGACTTCAGACCCAGAGAAGGAGAGGAGCTGTGTGCTGGAGACCGGGGGTCAGGCTTGCACAGTATACCCTGTGGTTGGTTGATGATGCATGGAGGGGATTGTAACCATGGCAATGAAAAGATATATAATAGGATGAATGTAAAGCTAATGTTCTCCCATGTAAACTATCACATAATTCACAATAAAACATTTTTTTAAAAAGTCATTGATCAAAACAAGGTCTCAGATACTTTTAATAAGAAATTTGCTGAATGAGAAACATTCTCTTAGCAGAATATGCTCAACATCAATTAGTTTCAGTCCAGCATCAAGTCCCATGCCCTACAACCGTCTGGGGCTGTGAGGATCAATGGACACCTCAACATTAGAGCCAACTCTTCATGTGATTCTTATTCATGGAGAAAGAGTTCAGTGAAGCTCACAAAAGCACTCCAAACTATTGCTCTTTCCCTTCTCCACTTCCCCCCAAAATCCCTTCTCAATATCCAATTCTACCTAAAAATTAAAAGAGATTATAATGGACTATAAAGTCCAGGGATTACAATTGACTATAAAATGAGAATAAAACATATTAAAAATGAGAATATGTCTTATTCTCATTTTTAATTGCCTGGCCAATCCACAAAGATGCTCACTAATGTCTGTTAAACTGAACTAAATATTACACCTCCGTTTTAGATCCTCTAACCATCTGTACTTGCCGGTTATGCATGTTTATAATAAATATTTACCATATATTTATCATTTTAATAATTTATTTTATTGTTATTGACAATATACACAGCAGAACAACAATGTCTACGTGTATAACTCAGTGACATTGATGGCATTCTTTGAGTTGGACAATCATTCTCACAGTCCTTAATGTATGTTTAGTTTTTATGTGAGCCTGTAGGATAAGCACTTGACTGCTAACCACAAGGTCAGTGGTTCAAACCTACCAGATGCCCCTCAGAAACCCTATGTAGGGTCCATATGAGTCAGAAGTGACTGTGTCCCTTAACAATGACAAAGGGGTCAGCTAAAGCTTGGCGTTGATTTAACCAATAGTGAACACGACCCACTTTGAAACGACAGTCCTAGAGGAAACACCCACAAGGATAAGCATCACAACCAATGGTGGTTGTTGTGTGCCATCAAGTCGGTTTCAACTCAGAGCGACCCTGTACAGGGTTTCCAAGAGCGACTGTTAGGTTTGAACTCTCGATCTTGCAGTTACTAACCTAGTGCTTATCCTACAGCGCCATGCCAGGTAGGGCTCCTCTGCTAAGACGATTTAAATCTATTAGTTAATTCGGTGTACCTCCGTAAGTCATACTGCTATAAAAACATAAAGTTATAACGTTGTTGTTACGTGCCATTGAGTTGGGTCTGACTCATCGCAACCTTGTATAGGGTTTCTGAGGAGCGGCTGTTGAATTTGAACTGCTGATCTTACTGTGCAAACAGACCTTGTGATCAAGTGCTTATCCTGCAGCGCCACACCAGGACTCCTGGTTATGATACAAGATAGCGTACATATAAGTAATTTTACATCTGTGCTGTAAATTAATAGCCACAGTTAAAATATTCTATTTTTTATGGTAAAAGTTTACATTTTTGTTTAAAAAATTAATTATCTGTACCCTCAGCCAAAAAAGAAAAAGAAAACAGTTGCTGAATATCGCTCTTGTCACAGTTGTAGCAAGCGTTTAAGCTACTGATGCTCTGTACTAGGGATATTTTGCTTTCTTCACAGTTAAAACATTTTGGTAAAAATTATCTGAACAAATTGGAAAATTCCTATGATGTAAAGGGATTTCACAGTATGTCAGCCAAAACCAACAAGTGTAATAAGTGCCAAGGTCCAAAGACATCAACTGTAATGAGGCTGATTAATATCAAACTAAAGACACTAAATGATTGATTAAATAGCAAAGGTGTTAACTGGAATCATACTTCCTTAACTTTTTACACATATCACCAATAAATGAAATCAACATGTTCCAGTCTGTTCATATCTAGTAAGAATATTAGTTAATCCCAGCTGCTGTGAGTCAGAATCACAATGAAAGCCATCATATAAATCTAAAGAACAGAAACAGCTATTAATAATAACCACAGTCTGTAGAAGGCCTTCCATTTTCACTTGTCTTTACTTTAAATAATGAAAATGTCCTCCTTCTATCATTTTTTAAAAACGGTGTTTAAAAAAGGAGGCAGATTTACAAAACTGATACACTTATTATTTTATTTAAATTTACAAAATGGGAGAAATCCCCAAATGATAGGTTTAAATCCACATTAAAAACAACAACTCCAGACTACAAAGATTAAATTCTGTATATGTATTTGCGATGTCTCCTTTACATACTTAATTAGAAGCATCCTGTTTGCATCAAGCAGAATAAAGGGTTTTATAACCTTCTAATATTAGTCTTCTAGTTTAAACACTGGGTAATAAAGTTATAAAGAAATGCTGACTGATTAGCTCACTAAAATTTTTATAATGACTCTAAAATTTGTCAGTCAAGAAATATAACCAGTAAATTAGAATATGTAGTCATAAAACATCCTTGATCAACTTATTCTGCTTACTGTTTATTTAGTCCAACAATAAATTTTCCAATGGATGAATAATATTTTAAATTATGTATAAATACTTTTTGAGTTACTCTATGTCAAGAAAACATGCTAGGAACTTTAACATACTGTACCTTATTCACCTTTCAGGCATCTAGCAAAGTACCAGTTTAACCGGTTGCCACAGAGTCAATTCTGACTCCTGGTTTCCTTTTTACAAGCGAGAAAATGGAGTCTGGGAAGTTGAGCAATTTTCCAGGTAAAGCTTGTCATCCTCATCTCCCACCGCTGGGAGGAATCTTTTTTGTATCTTATTCTCTAATTTCAAGGAGCTCTGATGGCGCTGTAGGATAAGCACTGGACTGCTAACTGCAAGCCTACTAGATGCTCCACAGGAGAAAGATGAAGCTTTCTGCTCCTGTAAAGATTTATAGCCTCAGAAACCCTACATAGAGACACTATGTGTTGAAACCAATTCCATGGCGTGGTGGATCTCTAAATTTAGCCACAATAAACTATTAAGTTTCTCAAAGGGTCTACTAGCATTTCTCCCTCCAAATTTTTTAACATCAACTAACTTAAACTTATACAGAATTCCTTCTTCCTTAAGTGACAGTCAAAATAATCTGATTTTATAAAGGAAAGAGAAAAATCAAGTTCATCTTTTTTTGAAATTTGTTCTGAAGCCAGTTTTGCTTAACTTTACTGGTCGCATCAGGGCAGCCACAGATTTTTTTTTTCTCCTTGTTACTAATTTATTAATGATTTTAATTATAACATAGAAAGCACATTTATCTAGTAATGACTTGATATAATTACTAGTAGTTATTGCTAGATGCAAAACTATGAAAATCACTAACAGTTAAATGAGAAAATAACTATTCTTAAAAGCATGGAAACTAGTCAAATGAATTTTTATATATTCAATATTTCAAAAAAATGAGATTGTAACGTACAGAATACGGAAAAAACCCTGACAATATTTTATATTTTTTTTAAAAAGAGGGGATTTATTTCACTGCAGGCTCAATATGGACTAACTGTACAAACGTCAGCAAAGATAATGCAATGTCGGTTGGCTTTGAAAGAAGCACTGTCGTTGAAGACACTGTAGTATTAATCCACTGTATTCAGCACAGATTACTCAGCATGGAATGTGATATTAACTTGATGAGTAATATAGTTTATGAAGGATGATGACAAACAGAAGTGTGTCCAAAGGAAGGTGAGCAAGAATGAGAAGATTTAAAGCTATCAAAGCTAGGGATAATGGGTAGGTTCAATGAGAACTTAAACTGTCATGATCCCTGTCCCCAGATATTTTTAGGACTATCATGAAAGCACAATTAGATTAACTCTATGTAGTGTCAATGAGAGGATTGATAGTGTTTCAGTGGGAAGGTGGGTGGACAATTGGAGGAAGTTACATGAAATCAGATTTTGTTTCAATAAAAAGTTTATTATATATAATACTCATCATTATAATTTAAGAAGTAATCTACATTATGAGATAGAACACTGCTCATGAAATATCCAGACATTTATGATTATGTTATGAAAACCTTGGGAATGGATTTTTCTAGAACAGGAAAACAGCTATATAATATCTATTTATTCTTTCATTCAATAAATATTTGCTGAGAGACTCCTATGACCAGACACCATTTGGCATTGCAAGCCTATCTATGTTTTCATAGCTATGCTTTCATATCCTACAACATTATAGTGGTAGAAGAAATAGGTAAATACCAAAATGAGGTAATTTCACAGAGTGATAAGAATTATGAAGAAAATAAATCAAGATACAATGACACTACAGATGTGGGGGCATATGCTAGCTGAGGACTCAAGGAAAGAGTCATTGAAGAGGTGACTTTACATTGAGCAACAATTGATAAGAGTCAGCCCTGAAACAATTCAAAGCTGAATGACTCAGGCAAAGGGAGAACTAGTACAAAAATGCAGACGTACAAAGAGGTTTGACATTCAAAGACTGTAGCACAACATATGTGGGTCTGAAGTAGGAGAGGTCATAGACATGGGCAGATTCCTTTTAAGACAATGATAAGAAGCTTAAATTTTATTCTAAAGACAAGCAATGGAAGATGAACAGCGTTTTAAGCAGGGACGTCACAAGATGTGTCTTTCATTTTTCTAAGACCACTTTGTGCCCATTCCAAAGAAATGTGACTTACAGCAGGCAGAAATTATCAAACATCATTAATACCACACGCAAGTAAAATTTTGCTGAGGGTAAATCAAAAATTATTACAGCCACACACAACAGGGAGCTGCCAGTACTTCAAGCTGGATTTAGAAGAGGATGTGGCCCAAGAGATGCAACTGCTAACATCAGAAAGATCTAAGATGAAAACAGAACTTATCAAAAAGATGTTTACTTGTATTTTATGACTGTGTGAATCATAATAATTATGGATAACGTTATGAAGAATGGGAATTCCAGAACACTTAATTGTGCTCATATGGAATCTATACACAGATCAAGAAGCAGTTTTCAAAAAAGAACAAGGGGATACTGAATGGCTCAAAATCAGGAAAGCAGTGGTTCAGATGGCATCCTTTCACCATTCTTATTTAAGGCATATGCTGAGCATATAACAAGAAGCTGGACAATACAAAAAAGAACAAAGCATCAGGATTGGAGGAAGGCTCATTAACAACCTGACACAACCTTCTTTCTGAAAGTGAAGAGGATTAAAACACATGTTGATGAAGACCAAAGAATACAGCCTTCAGTATGGATTACAATTCAATATAAAGAAAACAAAAATCCACACACCTGGACTAATAAACAACAGAGAAAAGACTAAATTTGTCAAGGATTTCATTTTACTTGGATCCACAATCAACGCTCATGGAAGCAACAGTCAAGAGATGAAATGACATATTGCATTAGGCAACTCTGCTGCAAAATAACTCTTTACAGTGTTAAAGAGCAAAGATGTCACTTTGAGGACTAAAGTGTACCTGGCACAAGCCACAGTATTTTCAATCACCTCATCTGCATATGAAAGTTGGACAAGGAAGACGTGAAGAATTGAGGCATTTGAATTACGATGATGGGAGAAAACATTCAAAGTACCACAGAAGAAGCACATCCAGAATGCTCCTTAAAAGTGAGAATGGCAAGACTTCTTCTCATATTCTTTAGACATGTTATCAGGAGGGAGCAGTTCTGGAAAAGTACATTACACATGATAAAGCACAGGTACATCAAAAAAGGAGAAAACCCCCAGTGACACCATGGCTGCAATAATGGGCTCAAACAACAACTGTGAGGATGGCCCAGAATCAGGAAGTGTTTCGTTCCGTTGCATTTGGGGTCAATATGAGTCAGAGCTGATTCAGCACCTAACAACAAGTCCACTTTGAGTACATATGGAGAACAGATTTTAGGGAGGACAAAGAAGAAGCAGAAAACCTAGTTAAGAGGGTACTGTAGATGTCCAAGTTAAGGATGATGACGGCTTGGGTCATGGTAGTAGAAATGGACAGACTGGTCAGATTTTGGATATATTTTGAAGGGAGGGTGTAATGATTGAATTGTTTCTTCAAGATATGTGTCACGATTCCCAGTATTATGTTGTCATCTTCCATTTTGCGATCTGATGGAATTACCCCTGTTTTGAGATACACTGTAAATCCTAAGCCCTGTATGTTAATGAACAGGATCAGAACAAGCAGGTGCACTGCATCTTGATTCACAGCCTCACTAGAGGGTTTGACTCAAGCCACATCCTTACTCAAGTCACACCCTTGCCCGAGTCTCATCTTTTATCTTACAAGTGATAAATGGAGAAAGAAGCAACCTGAGAGGAGAGGGACCTCATTACTGCCACAAGAGATGACCAGGAAGTGGAGCATGTCCTTTGGATGCAGGATCCCCATACTGGGAACCAGAGAGCTGTAAGCAACACTGGACTCATAGATGTTGAAAGGAGACAAAGGCCTTCCCTTAGAGCTGGTAACCTGAATTTGGACTTCTAAACTCCTCTAAGTTGTGAGAGAATCCATTTCTGTTTGTTAAAGCCACCCATCTGCATAGGGTATTTCTGTTACGGCAGGGCTAGACAACTAAAACATAGAGTTTGGAAAACTTACAAATAGAGAAAAATATGAAAAATAGCTAACATTCAGGAGTATTTGCTTTGTTCCAGATATTGTTCTGCATACTTTACATGTAGTAATTTATGCAATCCTTAGTTGGAAGAGATCAGGAGACATTAGGAGGAATTAAGAAATGGAAGCACAAGAAAGTCAGGCCTGTGGTCTCAAAGCCAGGAGATGGCAGAGATGCAAACTCAGGAAATCAAGTCAACACACTCTGGTTTCTCCAAAATAGTCTGGTCATGGAGAAGTATCAGTAAGATCCTCTATCCTGAGCACTGGATAGAGGGTCATGCCCTTGGAAGACTAGGAAAGAAATGGGTGGATATAAGAAGGAAAATCAACAAGTACTGCTATAGAGGGCTAGAGCTGAAAGTGAAGCATCCAGCTGATATGAAATGAGGGGAGACACACAAGAATGCCCAAATGTGCAGATAGTACTCATTTGGCCTAGCCTCGATGGCTTGATGATCAGAACTCGACTAGAGAAAGATAATATATA
>NW_006408523.1:44062168-44095777 GCF_000296735.1 Chrysochloris asiatica
AAAAAAAAAACACAGAGGGAATAGAAGAAAATATCATTGAATGATGATTCATGGAGGGGATTATAATCGTTGCAATAAATGATGAGTGTAAATCTGATGTTCTATGTAAACTATCACTCAATTCACAATAAAAACTAAAGAAACAAACCAAAAACCCTATGGATAAAAAAAGTACTGCTATAAACTAGCAGAATCTTTTATTAAATATGTCAAAATACACAGGCATTTTTTTTCAATATATCCCCCATGTAGGTCTATACATTTCTGAAGGCTGTGTTTCTTTCTCAAAGAATTCTGAGATCCTTGATTTATACCACGTCTAAAGGGCAGTTTTGACATTCAAAGAACCCAAAGTGTTCCTTTTAAATATGCTTTGACTCTGGGAAACAAAAAGAAGGCTGAAGTAACAAGATCAGGTTTGTAAGGCAGACGGACTAAGGTTTCCCAATGAAAGTCTCACAGGACAATCCTTGCTACCCTAAAAAATGAGCAGGTACACTGTCATGATAGAAAAAAATTTTTGGCACAACATTCGTAGCCTTTTTCTCAGGCAGTTTTCAATTTTCTTTAAAAAAAAAATTTCTAATTGTTGTTTTTAAGTGACATCAAGTCTGTTCCAACCCATAATGACCCTGTATAGGGTTTCCAAGGAGCAACTGGTGAGCTTGAACCACTGCCCTGCAGTTCAAACCAACTTTGAAGTTCAGCGCATTAACCAATAGCATAACACCAGGACTCCTTTTTCTCTATTGTTGTTGTTAAGTGCCATCCAGTCAATTCCAACCCATAGTGACCCTGTATAGGGTTTCCTAGGAGCGGCTGATGAGCTTGAACCACCAACTTTGCAGTTCAAACAGCTTTGCAGTCTGGCGCATTAACCCACAGCACCACACCAGGGCTCCTTTTCTCTAATAAAAGGCCCCATAATTGCCCTGTGTCCTTGGAGAAAGCCTACTAGGATTACTCCTTTTGAGTACCACAAAATAGTCTTCATAACCTACCAGGCTGACCGCTCTGCCTTGAATTTAACTGACCCAGAGATTCCTTTGAAAGCCACTGTTTTGACTGAACCCTTTTTGGAAGGCATCCTAAAAAGACTAAGGCAATTGTATTACTGAGAGAACTTGTCTGTAGCCATCCACTGATTATTTTGTTTGGAATACACCTGTGCATGTATGAACTGGACCCATAATAGCAATACTTTGTGACTTACCTTCATAAATCCAAATCTATGTTGTGATCAGTATTTTGAGGTATTCTAACAGACTGAATTGTAACCCCACAAAATATGTGTTGGATTCCTCACGCCAGTATCTGTGGATTTTTTCTATTGGGGAATCGAGTTTTCCTTCACTATGAGTTGGAATCAAGTGGACGGCACTTACCATCAACCAGATCAGTGTAAGGTGTAGTCTAAGGCTAATTGAACACTTCTGAGTTATAAAAAGAGCAGATTAGACACAGAAGCAAGGATGCCAAGTGAGGATGGTCATGGGTCAGTGAAGGCCGACCAGGAAAGATTCTACACAGAAGATAATTTGATTTGGACTTCGCTTCTCCAGAAGTGTGAGAAAATACATTTCTGTTCTTTAATAAGAGCCACTTATGCTAGTGCAGTTGTTGGTTTTAAGCGCTGTCGAGTCAATTTGACTCACATTGACCCTGTATAGGGTTTCTGAGTTGTGAATGGTAGGTTTGAACTGCTGACCTGTGGCTGGCAGTCCAGTACTTATCCTACAGCGCCACACCAGGACTCCACTAGGAAACTAAGATAGGTATCCATTTTGGAAGAGAAGTCAGAGCTCAGAAAACCTTGGGATCAACTGCGTGATAACTGATGGTATCTAAATTATAGTACAGCTAGCATCAAGGATTCTTGTTAGTGTAATGGTTAAGAACTCGGAATCCTGATGGTGTAATCTGAACCTACCAGCTGCTCTGCAGGAGAAAAGATGTGGCAATCAGCACCTGTAAAGATTCTAGCCTAGGAAATCCTATGGGGCAGGTCTACTCTATCCTATAGCAGTGCTTTGTGTTAGAATCAACTGAATAGCATGCAACAACAGATAATATCACTAGGGAGAGAATGCAGATTGAAATGCAGATAGATCAAGCCCTGGAGAGCATCTTAAAAGCTGAAAGAGAGATGATGTAGCCAAGAAAACATTGTTTTAGAAGAAGAATTGGGTGGTTTACTCGACCCAATTCTGCTGACAGATCAAGAAATATGGTGACAGAAGAATTTCTAATGGATTTGGCAAAGTGGTGATCCTTAGTAAATGTGACAAGAGTCGTTTGTATGGATCAATGAGGATAGAAGCACGCTAGGAGTGAACACAGAAGAGAATGGGAGATGAGGAAGTAGTGACAGCAGCTAAGGACAATTCTTTATGGAAAGCAGGAATCAGGCAATAGTTAGAGGAGAACATGATAACCAGGGTGTTCTCGTAAGATGTGGGTAAGTGTCACTGAGTCAGTTTTCACTCACAGCAACCCTGTACAGGGTTTCCAAGGAGCCGCTAGTGGGTCTGAACTGCAACCTTGTGGTTAGCAGTGCAGTGCTTAACCTACAGAGACACAGGGAATTTTTGTATGCTTATTTAGGACACAAGGCTTAATTTATTTATTGGAGTCCTGGTGTGGAGCTGTAGGCTAAGCAAGCACTGGACTGCTAACTTTAAAGTTGTGGTTCAAATGAACCAGCCCCTCCCAGGGTCAATATGAGTTGGAACTGACTCAATGGCCCTTAACAATGACAATTTATTAATTCTACAAATTTTAAGACAATTTCTATTCATTTTCTCAGTACTGCCACCAACATATAGAAAATTAAGAAACCACAAAAATGTTTAATCAAACTGGCAATTTCTTAAATACTTGCCCATCCTCCTGAACTAAAAGCATATTATTTCTTAAATAAACAAATTTAAAATAAACTGAACCACCTCCAAAGCAAGGGTATATGAGGTATAAAGGACTATTTTTCCCTCTGTTAATGTCACCAAAGAAAAGTCTCCTGCCACCATCCAATCTACTAATTTTTCCATACTGGTCTCTATCATAGCACTCTGGTCATGAGTTTTCATTGTTCTTTTGACAAATGACAACTGTTCACTTGCTTATGGCCTGTCTTCCCTACTGTATTAAAAAGCAAAAATTACTTATTGTCTAATCATCACTGACCAGACACCTGGTATTTATTATAAATGGTGTCCCTAAAATATTATTATTTAATTAATGTGAATGAGCAAATGTGTTTGATAGTCTATCAGGATTGCCTCAGAACAAATCTTACAGAATCAGAATTACAGAAAATAATTTTATAGTTATACTATCTTGTATGGAGTCCTGGAGTCCTGGTGTGGCACTATGGGTTAATGCGCCAGACTGCAAAGCCATTTGAACTGCAAGGTCGGCAGTTCAAGCTCACCAGCTGCTCCTCAGAAACCCTATACAGGGTCGCTATGGGTTGGAATCAACTCATGGCACTTAACAACAACAACAACAACAACAACCTTATATCCTATTGAAATAATAACAATGCCATCTAAACACATCTAAAAGTTTTATATGGTGAATTATTTTGGTTGATTTTTTTTTTTTTTTTTAATGAAGAAGTATCTTGTAATACCAGGATAAACTAATCTTCCTCATAAGGAGCTCTGAAAGTGTAGTGGTTACATATCGGGCTGCTAACTTCAGGGTCAGCAGTTCGAAACTCGCAGGAGAAAGAGGAGGCCTCGGAAACCCTGTACAGGGTGGCTGAGTCGGGACCGACTCCATGGCACATAACCACCACCACTATATATTGCTGGAATCTATTTGCTGGCATTTTGTTGAGGATATTTACGTCCATGTTCATGAGGGATACTGGCCTGAAGTTTTTCTTATTATGTCTTTAGGAAATGTTCCCTCATCTTATGCTTAGCTTCATATGCTTGCATGTTTATTTTATATATATATATATAAAGGGACTTCAGAAAATTTGTGGGAAAATTCCATTATCTTTTAATTTGGCTAATTCCATTTTTCCATAAACTTTTTGAAGCCCCCTTTTCTGCTCAATTGGTAGTATTTCTTACTTATATGATTATCTCAACAGATGCAGAATAAGCATATGAGAAAAATCAACAATAATTCAAGATAAGCAGTCTCAGAAAAATAGGAAAAGAAGCATTTACCAAAAAATCTAGTACCATACTTAATGGAGAAAAATCAAATGAGGCTTTCTCTCACCACGCCTACTCTTATTTGTCATGAAGATTCTAATCTTTTCAAGAAGGCATGAAAAGGCATGCAGATTGAAAATGAAGGAAAAAAAATGTCTACTCATCAACAGCATGACTGTCTATACAGAACCTAACGACAGTAAAAGCCTCTAGAACTAATAAATGTAGCAAGATAGCAGCATACACAGTCAAATACAAAAATCTAAATACAGGCAGTCCCAGGTTTATGAACATCTGACTAACATGCAACCTGTAGAAACAAAGTAGTTCCTGTAAAACCTATTTGATTAAAAATTCAAAGTACACACAATAGGCCATAATAACAAATGGCCACTGTTTTGTGATGCTCATCAGTGATGGTTTTAGAATAGCTGTAATTTTAGTGCATCTTTACTGTTCTTTATACATAGAAAGGTACACTATATACTAAGACAAACATTTGACTAGCTGACATTAGATACGACCCATACCTAACTGTTCCAACTTACATGCAAATTTGACTTAAAAATGGAACTCATTTGTAATCCAGGGACTGCCTATATAGCAATGGAAAGTTAGAAAATAGAAATTTAAAAAGAAATTATCATTTACAACAGCACCCAAATTTACTAAAAATTGATATAAACCTAGCAAAATATGTACAATATCTATATATGCTGAATCTACAAAACACTGATGAAAAAGACAGACACCTAAGTAAACAGAAAGATGTAACATCTTCATGGATTACAAAAATCAACATTATTAAGATAGCAATTCTCCCCAAAGTACATCAACAGATCCGACATCAAAATCACAGCAAGACTTTTTGGAGAAACAAACAAACAAATTCTAAATTCCTATTTAAACACAAAATACCTAGAGTAGCCTAAAGAATTTTGAACAATAAAAATAAAGTTGGAGGGTGCACACTAATTTGAAGATTTGTAACACTATAGTAATCCAAACAGTGTTATACTGGGAAAAAAAAACAAAAAACAAACAAGCACATGGATAAGAGAAGGGAATCCCAGACATACGAGGAATTGATTTTCACAAAGATATATAAAAAGTTTTAGATTAGGTCAGAGGGAAATGCAAGGCTTCAAGAGTTCATGGGAGACCGGGATGGGCAACTTGGACACTGGCTACCCAAAATGGGGGCTACAAAGGCAAGAAGTGACTGGCTTACAGGCTTTCAAGAGGGAACCTAGATCCAGAGGGCTTGGAGGAAGGTAGAATCTCCACTGAGTAGTAAGTATCCAATCTGTCTACGCAAGGCTGATGAAAGGAAATACGGATAGGTCTCTTGTGATACAATAGTGAATAGTTATCAGGATTGATTGTGAGGGTTGGAAATGTAAAGGTAGATGTTTTGTAGCAAGGAGGGGAGTGATTAACTTTGCAGTCTAGGAATGGAGGTCCTTGGAACCATCAAGGGAGAAGAGCAGAGAGTGAGACCCTACCCAGAGAAGCAGTGACACCAGAGATGGAGGCAGAGATGATGACGTGGAGAGATGGAGCAGCTAGGGACTTTAGACCCAGAGAGGGAGAGGGACTGTGTGCTAACGACCAGGGAGCAGGCTTGCAGGGTGTACTCTTTGGTTGGTTGATGATGCACGGAGGGGTTGTAACCATGGCAATGAAATGATACTACGATATGATGAATGTAAAACTAATGTTCTCCCATGTAAAGTATCACATAATTCACAACAAAATATTAAAAAAAAAAAAAAAGAGTTCATGGGAAACATGGAATTTTTCCTTGAACTTTTTGAAGTGCCCCATGTATGTTTATTTCCTATGGCACCAAATCAGAAATTATAAATAAATATTGGTACCTTCAACCTGAAGATTTCTGTCTCTGGACAAAAAGGACATATATATACAAAATATGTTTGGAAAGAAAGAACAGCAAATTTCAAAATGGGGAAAACAATGATAGGAAAGGATACTGTAAGAACAATATAAAAGATATATGTTGGCTTTAAAATTTTGTGCATTTCCAAACTATTAAAGAGGTGAAGAGTCAGGGGAATAATAAAAAAAAAAAAAAAAAAAAAAACAGTCATCAAGTCAATTCAAACTCATAGTGACCCTCTAAGTTTCTCAAACTGTACATTTATGGGAGCAGACAGCCTCATGGTTCTCCTATAGAGTTTAAGGGGTTTGAACCTTCATCCTTGCAGGTAGCAGTCTAATACCTAATCCACGGAGCCAATAGGGCACCTGTGGGGAGTAACAGTCATTCTCAAAGCATAGGTTTTCCTGCTAACATTAAAATACAGCATTTTTATTTCTTTTCCTTTTATAAGGCATTTGCTATAAGCTTTGAAAGCCAAAATTCAGTGGTGATGAGAAGGAAAATTATGGAAAGGGGAGAATCCATCATATGATATACTAATAAATCAGTAAAAGGTAAATAAACTCTTTAAATGAAAAACAAGGGAAGACAAGACTCATCTGAACAAATTAAAAGTTTAAACCTGGCAGCACTTACTGTTGCTCTAATGAAGTGAAGGAGCTCTGGTTGCGTAGTGGTTATGAATTGGACTGCAAACCATAAGGTTAGCAGTTTGAAACTACCAGCTGTTTCGCGGGAGAAAGATGAGGCTTTCTGCTCCCGTAAAGATTTACAGCCTCGGAAACCCTGTACAGAGTCACTATGAGTCGGAACCGACCCACTGGCACACAACAACAACAAATGAAGTGGTGAAGATGTTCCCTTATTCCCCAAACCACAACCTCCAATACCCTGGGTGAATTTAAGGGTTGCAGGTGGCAAAAAATTGTGTGGGCATTATTATGCTGACCTTTCTACGCTAAAAAAAAAAAAAATAATAAAAAAAACCATAACTGAATTTCCAGTTTTAAAAAAAATGGCAAGAAAAGGGGGCGTGGCACGCAAGAGAAGTGCCTCGATGGAGCAAGAGAAGATGATTTCATTAGTGCAGGCGGTGGATGAAATTACACAGACTGGGTGGGAGAGTTTACAAAGCTTGGAGTCAGGAAGTGTAGGCAAATTAATCACTCAGAAGGTACAGGTGAAGGAAAATTAGGAAATTTGCACTAGGAGAAGGCAAAACGAAGAGGGAAGAATAGATACAGGAATGTTGAGAATGAATGTTCCTCAACCTCAGCCCCTGAGGCCCCAGGAAACGTGAGGACCTGGGAATGGGGGCAGAGGAGGGGTTGCGGTAGCTGGAGGCATCTCTGGGAGCCAGGTGGCAGGGAGCTGGTGGGCACTCCTGAAGCAGACCAAGAGGGGGTCCTTACTGAGTGAAATCCCATCTCCCCAAGGAGCATGGTGATGGACGCAGGCAGGGATGTGGACCAAGCTGGCAGAAAGGACTCCAGAGCGACAGACACCTCCACTCACCTGGTTAGTGACCTGAAAATGAAACAGAGGACACGATTTAGAAACAAATTGTTTGGTTCGCTGCTGCACCAGCAGCCCAGCTCTCTCCACTGCGCCCCCCACGTTGGAACCCTAACCGCACTCACCTCTGGATTGGCCTCCAGCGGCAGCCAGCGCTGACCCTCCATGGCCGCTCCACCCAGCAACCTCGCCTGCTCTGACAGCCGCCGCAGCCGCTGTGGCTGCCGCTTCCGCCCCCACACGCCTTGACCTGGCACGGCACCGTCCAACCCACAACTGCAGGAGGAGCAGCCAAAGATGAGGGTGAAGCTGACAAACCTCTGATCCCTTCCTCACCCTCTGACAAGCCACATTTCAAGTCTGAATTTCAAATTAAGATGCAGGCGAGGTAGGAAAGAATAAGACTCACGGCCCTATTCAGGAGAAAAGAGAACCTAAATCGCATAGCACACCCCTCACGCTTGGACTCTTCCGATTCCAGCCCGGTGCTTGCTCTCTAAGCATGCGCCAAACGCTGGCCTGCAACCGCGTGTTCCTGCCTCTCTCCGGTTCCTACAGAATCAATGGGAGGCGCTCGTGGGTGTCTGGGTGTCGTAGGAAGTGTGGTTTCTAAGCCCTATCCTGCAAGGGAGGACTGGGCCCGATCACTAAGAAACACAAGGCCAGCGGATGCTTTGGATTTGTGTCCGAAATGGGTACAGAAGTCATCTATTGGCCTTGCCTGTTATTGCATTGTTGTTGCTAAATGCCTCCGAGTTGATTCAAACTCAAGGCAACCCTGTGTAGGGTTTCCAAGAAGCAGCTGGTGGGTTTGAACCGCCGATCTTGCAGCTAGCATTTCTCTCTTGTCTACTCAGTTCAGTTTGACAAAAGATGGCAAGTACCTGCTTTGAATTAAAGGTTATATACTAGGTGTTAATCTGAGTGCACTGTAGAGTAGAGGAGCCACAGAAGAAAACAAAGAATCAGTAAAATATGATCTGCACAGGTAGTGTGGTGCATGAGGTGTGGTGGAACCTCAGAGACGCACAGCTAAAAGGGTGGAGTTTCCGGAAGGTTTTCAGTAGAAGATAAATAACTTAATAGTAGAGGCGAACTTGGCCGAAAGAAGGGTGTTCTAAAGAAAGAAAAAAGTGTTCATATGACTGCAGAATCTGCAAGAGAGAATGGCAGAAGTTAGAGATGATGCTGAAGGAGCAAGCATAGGCTTATCTTGAAAATAAGGATCCTGGTGAAGGTGGGTTAAAACCAACCACCCCCTCTTCAGGGGGAAAAAGACTTGGTGATCTATCTGCTCCTATAAAGATTACAGTTTGGGAAACTGTATGGGGGCAGTTCTGCTCTGCCCGATAGAGTCTAAGTGTCAGCTATTCTATAATGGGCAGGGAACCACTGAAGGATTTCAAGCAGGATTTCCTGACACTTTCTTCGTGAACCAATGTTCATATTGGAAGCGTAGTACCATATATCAGTCATTGGTTCAACACATATGCTACATCATGCAGAACAGCACAAGTCCACAGGATGCTGTACCTGGCCTGGAAATTTAGCTGATTCATTAAAGCCATTCCAGAGTTTTGTCAGGCCAGCTGGTGATACGATATAACATATGATGTGATGTGATGTGATAGAACTCATTGTCATGTTTCCATTGTCTCATCTTTAAACACTCTTTTTTGTACTATAAAATGTGACTCTTGGCCTGAGAAATGTTATGCAGAAAAACAAGGCTCCAGGAATTGATGGGATACTAATTGAAATGTTTCCACAGAGTAATGCCACATTGGAGGTACTGACTAGTCTATGTAAAAAAAAAAAAAAAAGGAAGATAGTTACCTAGTCAACCAACTGGAAGAAATCTATATTTGTGCCCATCCCAAACAAAGGCTACCATACAGAATATGGATATTATCAAATAATATCATTAATATCACATATGAGTAAGATGATTTTTTAAATGGTTGCAGCAGTTCATTGACAGGGAGCTGCCAGAAAATTCAAGCTGGATTTAGAAGAGGATATGGAATGAAGGCTATCATTGCAGACATCAGATGGATCTTGCTGAAGGCAGAGAATACCAGAAAGATGTTACTTGTATTTTATTGACTATGCAAAAACATTCACCTGTGTGGATTATAACAAACCCTATATAACATTGCAAAAAATGGGAATTCCAGAACACTTAAGCATGCTCATACAACACTTGTACATAGACTAAGAGGGGATACTGCATGGTTTAGTATCAGAAAAGATGTGTTTTAGGGTTGTTTCTATTAACCATATCTATTCAATCTGTATGCTTAGCAAATAATCTAAGAAAGTTGACTATATGAAGAAGATCAGAACTGGATGAAGGCTCGTTAACAATCTCAATATACAGATTACACAACCATACTTGCTGAGAGTAAAGAGGACTTGAAGCACTTGCTGATGAAGATCAAATATAGCCTCTAGTATGGATTACAACTCAACATAAAGAAAACTAATATCCTCACAAGTGAACCAATAAACAACATCAAAATAAATGGAGAAAAGATTGGAGTTATCAATGATTTCACCTTATTTGAATCCACAATCAATGCTCATGGAAGCAGCAGTCAAGAAATCAAGTAACATATTATAAATAGGCAAATCTACTGAAAAAGATCTCTTTAAAGTGTTAAAGAGCAGAGATGTCTCTTTAATGAGTAAGGTTTTCCTGCCCCAAGCCATGGTATTTTCAATGGCATCATATTCATAGGAAAGGTGTATAATGAATAAAAGAAGAGTGGAGAAGAACTAAGGCATTTAAATTATGTGAAAGTCCACTATACTTTCAATATACAAAGGGTATTGAAAATATCATGGACTGCCAGAAGAGCAAACAAATCTGTCTAGGAAGAAGTACAACCAGAATGCTCCCTAGAAGCAATGATGGGGAGCCTTCGTCTCACATACTTTGGACATGTTATGAGGAGGGACCAGTCCTTGGAAAAGTAAAAGTTTCATCAAAAAAAGAAGCTCAAACATAACAATTGTGAGATGGCACAGGACTTGGCAGTGTTTCCTTCTATGCTGCTTAGCTTTGCTATGAATCGGAGCCGACTCAATGGCACCTAACATGTTGGTAAATTGGGCACTCTTTAAATCCTTGGATAATGGTGCTGGCAGGGATGCTAGGAACAAAGAAGGCAAATGTATATTTGGAGAATCATTCCCAACAAGGTGAATCACTTCCCCTTCCAGGGTTGTGTGGCTGACTGGTCTCTAAGAGACGGGTACCATACTAAGAGTTCAATGTTCATATCTGTTGCTGACTGAGCATTTAGCAGCTGCAATAAGTAGGTCAGCTTATAAAAAGTAGATAAGCTATTGAACCCATGCACAGTTCCCATCTCTATCACTGTGACTACTCCCTCAAGGACATGTTGAATGAGCACTTGGAAAGGCAAGGACAAGAGTAGACTGTGGTAGATGCTCACTGGTAGACATTAACATGTTAATGTGTTAATATTCATATGCTTTAGTCCCACATGTGCCTCTTCCAAGTTTGCCTCATTCTGAGTCCCGGATCAATGAGCCAAATCAGTCAGTACTGCCTGAAGATTGATAGCACCCCACCTGAAGTTAGTTCTCTATAAGCACATATATTGTTTAGGAAGATTTCCCCTCACCAAAGTCCTTTCCAGCGTCCCCTGATAGATGCTATACCAAGGTATCATCCATTTTCAGCTCATTCCAACATATATCCATAACCAGATCCAAGCATTTTCTTCTTCTACCAGCTGGTTATAGTAAACTCTCAATTAGCCCATAGGTATAAAATGATGGAGAGACATTAGTAAATAAACATTGGTGCAAGCTACATGGAAGTCTAACCTACCTATGTGTGCATCTTACTTGTGCCCTCAGTCCCAGTCAAGCCCCCTTACGAATATGCCATTTCTGTGATATGATGGATTCCTGCTATACCCACTGACAATATGGTTTGGTGAATCTTACAATGTTCATGATCCAGCTCCTGATGGATGCCTTTGGTTGCATAATCACTTGAGTTGCATAAGAAGGCCCTCAGTCTTTACTGGAACCTAGCAGCATGCCAGGATGGCTTTTCAAATGACTTGTCAGAGGAATGGTCTTTTTCCTAGAACCCTGAGGTATTGCAATAGGACTGTCCTGTAAGGTCTTGCTCAAGAATCTGCATAAGTATCCTTATCTAACACAGCACTGGATGTACCGAGACAGGGGCAAATAGCAAGGCCGCTTGCATAATAACATTGATTTGCTGCAGAGTTCTATCTAACTACCCAGTCAACTATATTCTTGAGTGTGGTATATGCTGCCTCCAAAACTCAAAGAGGCCCACCACACATTTTATTTTTCTTTCTTTTTAATGAGAGTTGCTAACCTGTCCGTCATGTACCAGACCTTTGAATCTATATAGACATTATTAATGTTAACAGTCCTCTAACCTTGTAAGGAGCTCTGGTAGCGTAGTGGTTGCAAATCGGGCTGCGAACCTTAAGGTCAGCAGTTCAAAACTACCAGCAGTTTCTTGGGAGAAAGATGAGGTTTTCTGCTCCCATAAAAAGTTATAGCCTTGGAAACCCTGTACAGGGTCACTATGAGTTGGAATCGACTCCACAGCACATAACCACCACCTCTAATCTTTGCAGAGTTTAACTTCCACTCCCTGAAATAGAAGGTAGAGGTTAGTGGTTATGTTATGTCAAGTTAGTTCTGGCTCATTGCGACCCTATATAGAGTGTGGTGCTGTGGTTTAATGCATTGGAGTGCAAAGTCAGTTTGCACCCCAAGATCAGCAATTCAATCTCACCAGCTGCTCCTCAGAAACCCTATAGAGGATCACTATGGATTAGAACCGACTTGAAGGCACTTAAAAACAACAAATCTTTACAGAAGTTGTTGTTGTTAGGTGCTAGTCCCTCCTGACAATATGTTCAAAGTGTGAGAGACGAAGTTTGGCCATCTTGGCCTCTAAGGAGCCCTCTGGCTACATTTCTTTCAAAATAGATCTGTTGTTTCTTTTGGCAGCCTATGGCACTTTCATTATTCTTCTCCAACACCATGACTCAAAGGCATCAATTCTTCTATGGTCTTCCTTATTCACTGTCCAGCTTTCACATGAATATGAGATTATTAAAATACCATGGCTTGGGACAGGCGCACCTTAGTCCTCAAGCTGACATCTTTGCTCTTCAACACTTTCAAAAGGTCTTGTGCAGCAGATTTGCCTAATGCAATACGTCGTTTGATTTCTTGACTGCTGATTCCTTGAGTGTTGATAGCTGATCCAAGAAGAATGAAGTCCTTGACAACTTCAATTTTTTTCTCCGTTGATAAAAGTGTTGTTTATTGGTCCAGTGGTGAGGATTTTTGTTTTCTTTACACTGAGATGTAATCTGTACTGAAGGCTGTGCTCTTTGATCTTCATCAGTAAATGTTTTAAGTCCTCTTCACTTTCAGTAAGCAAGGTTGTATCATCTGCATATCGCAGGTTGTTAATGAGACTTCCTCCAATCCTGATGCCATGTTTTTCTTCATATAAGCCAGCTTCTCGGATTATTTGCTCAGCATACAGGTTGAATAAGTATGTTGAAAGAAAACAACCTTGTCGCACACCTTTCTTAATTTTAAACCATTCAGTGTTCCCTTGTTCTGTTCGAACAACTGCTTCTTGGTCCATGTACAGATTCCTCATGAGCACAATTAAGTGTTCTGGAATACGCATACTTTGCTATGTTGTCCATAGCTTGTCATGATTCACACGATCGAAAGCCTTTGCGTAGTCAATAAAGCACAGGTAAACATCTTTCTGGTATTCTCTGCTTTCAGCCAAGATCCACTGGACATCAGAAATGATATCCCTCCTTGCACGGCCTCTTCTGAATCAGGCTTGTTTGTACCTCTGGAACTTCTCTGTCAATGTATGCTTACAGCCATTTCTGTATTACCTTTAGCAAAACTTTACTCTCACGGGATATCAAAGAGATTGCCCAATGATTTCTGTATTCTGTTGGGTCACCTCTCTTTGGAATGGGCATGAATATGGTTCTCTTCCAATCAGTCGGCCAAATAGTTGCCTTCCAAATTTCTTGGCAGAGATGAATGAGTGCCTCCTGTGCCACCTCATTTTCTTGAAATATTTCAATTTTTATTCCATCAATTCCTGGAGCCTTGTTCTTTGCCAATTCCTTCAATGCACCTTGGACTTCCTCCTTCAGTATCATTGGCTCTTGATCACATGCTACCTCTTGAAATGGTTGAACATGAACCATTTCCTTTTGGTACAGTGACACTGTGTTTTCTTTCCATCGTCTCTTGATGCTTTCTGTATCATTCAATAATTTTCCCAGAGAATCTTTCAATAACGAAAGTTGAGGCTTTTATTTTTTCTTCAGTTCCCCCAGCTTGAGAAATGCTGAGCATGTTCTTCCTTTTTGGTTTTCTGATTCCAGATCTTTGCACATTTTGTTGTAATATTTGACTTTATCTTCTCGAACAGATCTTTGAAATTGTCTGTTTAGCTTTTGGACCTCCTCTTTTCTTCCATTTACTTTAGCATCCCTACATTGGAGAGCAAGTTTTGGTGTCTCTTCTCAGATCCATTTTGACCTTTTACTTCTTTCTTGTCTTTTCAATGATTTTTTGCTTTCTGCATGTATGATGTTCTTGATGTCATCCCACAACTCTTCTGGTTTTCAGTCTTTAGTGTTTAATGTATTAAATCTGTTCTTCAGATGATCTCTAAATTCAGGTGGGATATATTCAAGGTCATATTTTGGCTCTTGTGGACTTGTTTTCATTTTCTTCAGCTTCAGTTTGAATTTGTATATGAGCAATTGATGGTTTGTTCCACAGTCTGACCCTGGTCTTGTTTTCACTGATGATATGGAGCTTTTCCATCATCTCTTTCTGCAGATGTTGTCAATTTGATTTCTATGTATTCCATCTGGTGAGGTCCATATGTATAGTCATCTGTTATGCTGTCTAAAGAAGGTATTTGAAATGAACAAATCATTGGTTTTGCAGAATTCTATCATGTGCTCTCCAGCATCATTTCTATCACCAAGTCCAGAATGCTCCTTAGAAGTTAGGATGGTGAGACTTCACCTCATGAATTTTGGGCATGTTATCAGAAGGGATCAGTCCCCAGAAAAGGACGCCATGCTTGTTAAAATAGATGGTCAGAGGAAAAGAAGAAGATCCTCAACAAGATGAATTTTCATAGCCACTGCAACAAGGGGCAAAAATAATAAATATGATGATGGCACAGGCACGAGCAGCGTTTTATTATTTGTCTGTTGTACATAAGGTTGCTTTAAGTTGGAACCAACTCAATGGCATCTAGCAAAAACAACGATATCCAAACCTAGGCCTTAAAGAACGCATGTGCTTCTGTTTGTTCTCTCATACTTTTGCCATTAGGTTTAGAATGTTAGCTCTGAGGTCTTGAAGCCCTTCGAATCCTTGTTGTTTTAACAAAATGAGCTCTACCAGCTGGACTACCAGAATTCACATTCTCACCTGATGCAAGAGTTTTTCCAGTTGAATATGCTGTAAAGTCTGTAGAAAATAGTAGTTGAATTATAGGAATCATACGTAAGCATGGTGTTGGCTCTGGGGTAGTGAAATTAGTCCTTTCTAGACATGAGGAGTCCCGATGTGGCCCCATAGGATAACTGCTAGATTGCTAACCACAAGGTCAGCAATTCGAAGCCACCAGCCACTCCTTGGAAACCCTATGCAGGGTCGCTATGAGTCAGAAATGATTTGACAGCACATCACAACAACAGACTTTATGAAGAAGTTTCCTTTTTTTTTTTTTTTTAATGTTGGTGGGCATGTTGGAATGGCAGTTGATACTTGTTGATATCAACTGCCATTCCAACATGCCCATCAACATAATGGCTTGTTGATAGATGCTCATTCTTTAGCAGGTATAGTAAGAGGAGAAGCTTCAAACTTTAAGTCAAACTTTGGCTTTAACTTTCTACTGAAACACCTTGCAGTCACTCTACCATGCTGTTAGACCTTCTGGCTGCAATTTCACGTTGGAGTCTCTAAGTGTTAATGATGGTGCACAGCTCTACTTGATAGACTAATTGGGTGTTTCATATGGTTATTGGGCTATGCTTTTGGTAAAGCTGGAGTCCTGGTGTGGCACTGTGGGTTAATTTCCTGGACTACAAAGTCAGTTTGGTTCACCACAAGGTCGGTGGTTCACACTCACCCAGCTGCTCCTCAGAAAGCATATACAGGGTCGCTATAGGTCAGAACCGACTTGGCAGCACTCAACAACAACAACAACATTGATAAAGCCAGGCAAACTGCTAACACAAAAGTTGAAAAGTTTCAGATGAAAGAAATGACATGCTGCGATGTTGTTAAAGATGGTGCAAAAATAATTGTCAGTGCATGATGAAGTGAAGAATAAAGCTTTTGAACTAGAGCTCAGCTGGGTTAGTGAATTAACTAAAGAAGACATGAAATTGTATGAAAATACTTAAGGGAAGAAGAAGAAAAATATGAGGACTCTGTGAAGGAAGAAGATGAATCAGATGGTGATAACATGTAGCATTTACTTCCGGATCTATTCTATTTTGAATTTCTATTGCAGTCCCATGTAAACTATTTAGCCCTGTGGATTATTACATACCATTAACCCAATTTTCATTAAAATTTTTGTCTTGCAACTACTGAAGTTTGGTTCACATCTACCTGATAATACTGGTGAGGGTAATTGAGGATGTATTATTCAACAGAAAAATGTAGCTTTATACCTACTTTTAAATTGCTTAAAATACTGGAAATCGAGGTGCCTTTGGAATCATAAATACAAAGACTCTACTCCATCATTCATCTAGTGATAGTAATTAGCCAATTGTTAAACTTTAGGTGTGATGCAGAAGATAACTGTTCAGGATTGGCATGGTGGTGGTTGTGGTTGTTCACAGTGGATTCCAGCTCTTAGCAACTCTGTATAAGGTTTCAGAGGCTGTAAATCTTTATAGTAGCAGAAAGCTTCATCTTTCTCCCACGGAGAGGCTGATGGACTGAAACCACTGACCTTGGCAGCCCACTATGCCACTAGGGCTCCTTGTAGAATGGAGATAGGTTTTTCAAAAACACACCCTTAATATGTGAGGGCCAAGGATGTTTATTTTTTCCTTTATTGTGGTGAGGTGGAGTAAATTTTAAGGAACAATGGTTCTTTCACTTTAAACATTTATTGATTGTAAAGTTCAAATATAAATACGCATTACAGAAGACCGCATTTATGTTAACAATAATTTTTTTAAAAGAATAATGGAACTGGGATAGTCTGCTGGTCTGGGAAGAGAATAAGAGACAAGCATAGCATAACAGCATCATCTCAGCTTAGCTCAACTAGATGAGCTGACCTCCCGAAACAAAATAAATGATTACATCTAGTATACCACTGGGATTTTTTGACTGGTTGTTACATTATTGTCACTATTGTTAAGTGCCTTTGAGTCTGTTCTGACTCATAGCAACCCTGTGTAGGGTTTCTGAGGTTGTGAATCTTGTTGTTTAGTGCTGTTGAGTCGGTTCTGACCCATAGCGACTCTGCATAGGGTTTCCGAGGAGCAGCTGGTGAGCTTGAACTGCTGACCTTGCAGTTCAAACAACTTTGCAGTCTGGCGCATTAACCCACAGCACCACATCAGGAGTAAATCTCATCTTACTCTCATGGAGTGTCTGGTGGGCTTGAACCACCGACCTGGTGGTACAAATGACAGTGTTTAACCTACAGAGCCACTGGGCTCTGTTATACAGGAAGCGCTAATTGATAAATCTGTTAAGTCTGAATTGGGGTCCTGGTGTGGTGCTGTAGGCTAATGCGCTGGACTGCAAAGTCGGTTTGAACCTCAAGGTCGGCGGTTCAAGCTCACTAGTCACTCTTTGGAAACCCTATACAGGGTCACTATGGATCGGAACCAACTCGACAGCACTTAACAACAACAACCACCTAGCTAATTGATATACCTACTCGAAATTTAAATAACTGAGCATAAAAGTAAAATCTTAACTTCCAAATTAAAAACAAATGTATGTCAATGCAACTTTAATTTCTTAATAAGATATTCAATCATATTAAGTGGAATACTATTTTTGTCATGCGGATATGAGACAATAATATATATTCAAACTTGATTTTTGAGTTTTGCACTCACTGGAAACTTTCACATTCATTGTAAATTAGATTGATCCTCTGTACAGTCTACAAAGTAGGCAGGTCAGATAGTGTTAACATCACAAGCAAGTTCATTATAGCTTAGAGACTCTAAGTTGCTTCTCAAGATTGCACAATGGCAGGATAGGACTCCAATCCAAGTTATCTGTAGCCGGATCTTGAGTTACTTTCAAAGTGGGATGAAGCAATAGCAGCATGATGCTCCCCACCAGACAGTTAATGGTACTGAAAAAATAAGTTGGAGATTGGAAGAGGGGAATAAAAAAGAACACCTAAATACACTGACAATTACTCTAACCAGAAAAAAAAAAAAAAAAAAATCTGCCTCCATTATAGCCAGCAGTTTAAGCACCGATTTAAATACAGCTGCTGCTATGTGTGCTAATAAGTCAATTCCAACTGATAGCGACCCTGTACAGGGTTTCCAAGACTGTAAATCTTTATGGGAGCAGAAAACCTCATCTTTCTTCCACAGAGCGACTGGTGGGTTTGAATTGCTGACTTTGCAATTAGTAGCCCAACGTTGTTAAACTACAAGGGCTCCTTATAATTGGACAGTGGCTGAAATAAATGTGTTCTGAGATGAGCAGAACTTTAACAGAGAAGTAAGCATCTTTAGTGCAGTCTGTCAAATGTTCTATAAACTCTCTAACAAAGTGAAAGGCTATCATAATAACAGTAGGTATTAGAATTCTACTTAGGAGTGAACTGTTAGGAAATTTTTCGAATCACTGGTAGGTCACTTAATGCTGGAGTCAAATTTCCAAAGGACATAAGAGTCAGCAAGCTATAAGGTTGTTGTTCTTAAGTGCCATTGGTTCCGACTCTTAGCAACCCTGTTAAGGGTTTTCAAGGAGTGGCTGGTTGATGCGAACCTTGAGATTCAAACTGACCTTGTGGTCCAGGGCTTATCCTAATGGAATTAAACAAACCCACTGCCCTGAGTTGGTTCTATAGTACAGAGTAGAACTGCCCAGTGGGGTTTCATATAAATTAGTGGCTGTAATCTTTACAGAAGCAGACTGCCTCCTTTTTCTCCCTCAGAGTGGCTGATGGGTTCAGATCTCTGACCTTTTGGTTAGCAACCAAGCACTTAATCCACTGTGCCATGAATAAGTGGACAGGGCAAAAAGAAGGGAGTCAAAGAACAGGAGGGAAGTGGAGAGAATGAGGGCAGACATCAAAGATGTTAGAGAGCAATCTATAAAATAGAGACATCTCAGAACTTGGTGGGGTGTTGGGGTAGCTCATGTTATTTTTAGTTCTTTGATCACTAATAGATTTGAACTTACTTCAGGTAGTACTGATTTTCTTGTTCTCAATCCATTCTACAGTTCTGTCTAAAAATTCCTATGTTGTTGTTAAGTCTGACTCATAGTGACTCTTTATAGAATTTTCGAGGAGCCATGAGGAGCAGCTGGTGAGCCTGAACTGCCAACCTTGCAGTCCAGTGCATTAACCCACAATGCCACACCAGGACTCCTATAGCACAAAATTCCTATAGCACTTATAATCTATTTTAGCACTACACAATCTTTCTTGCAACATACAGAAAAAAATTATGTTATTGTATTTCACTGAATCTAAAATGCCACATAAGATATACAAATATTTTATGAACACTTAAGGAAAAGAAATACACAAAGTATTGCACAAACTTTTCTATAAATTATAATTTCTAAACTTTCAAAAAATATGTTTTAGAATTTTTAAATACATATTTTTATTGTCTATAGGTATTAGAGGGAGTGCAGTGGCTCCATACAATAAGCACTGGACTGGAACCCACAAGATTGTCAGTTCAAGCCTACCAGCCACTCCATGGGAGAAAGATGAAGCTTTCTGCTCGTACATAGATATACAGTCTCAGAAACCCTATACATGGTCGCTATGAGTTGAAATTGTCTTGACGGCACGAAACAACAATAGGTATGTGAAGGAACTCTGATAGCACAATATGTTACCCATTGGGTTGCTAACTGTAAGATCAACAGTTCAAATCTATCAGCTGCTCTGAGGGAGAAAGATGAGGCTTTCTGCTCCTGTAAAGATTTACAGACTCAGAAACCCTATATAGGATTGTTATGAGTCAGAACTGACTCGATGGCAAACAACCACCACCACTACCATTGTTGTTATTGTTGTTAAGCTGTCTAGTTAGTTCTGACTCATAGCAACCCTGTATAGGTTTTCTAAGGAACAGCTGGTGGGTTCGAACTGCCGACCTTGTGGTTTGTAGTCTAGTGCTGATCCTACAGTGCCAAACCAGGAATCCAGTCACCACTACCATAGGGATATGAGAATATAAGCAAAATTACTTAATGTATTTCTAAGACTTCTTCATATTAAGATCCAATGCTTGTGAGTCCCTTTCAACCCTGTGTCACCAATGGTAAGTGTGCATACTTCAGTCAGCCCTGGGCCATCAAAAGCATTGAAGAGCAACATTTCTTCAAAGAGAACTCCAGCACTCTCTCCTGGAGTTTCTTCCATGCCATTGACCTCATTAAGCAAGTTTTGGCACTAGCTTAGCCATTGTTTGATCTTACCAGAAAACACCAACAAAAGTTTTTCTAATAATCCTAGATAGTCAATTGTTTCTGATTTTAATATGAGGGACTGCAGTTCCCCAGTCAAGCCACTGAGAATAACTATGTTATTCTTTTGCAAACTCATTCTTAACCTTTCAGGTATGTGTCCATGAATTGTACAAAGAACTAACATACATGGTGGGTTGCAGAGGGCTCTTACATGTCTGTTTCAGGTTCTTTTAGATAAACCTTCACCTCAAACATTGCCAATTCATTCTTTTGGTCACATACCTTTTAGGAAAGAATTAAGTACCATCTTCCAGTTTTAAATTAAATTTTAAAAAATTAATATAATTTATTTCAGTATATGTTGAATTTCATTTAAATCATAGTGATATTCCATTTATTATATGTGATCCATACACCTTTAGCATTGATAGTATTGTTTTTATTATTATCAAAGAATATCATGATCTGTCACCATTTCCTACGTAACTAAATTCATAGTTTCATTTTTTTCAGCAACTACCAACTCATACATCTTTGTTAATTCAGTTTCTGTTAGTCAAAAGACAGCAGGATATTTCTGACAGATTGATATTGGATGCTTTAGCAAGAGTAATTTTGACTTAAAACCTTGTCTATCATTCCATATAACTTAATTCATACATTCTGAGGGATTTGGCAATTTCTTCAGTATTACACTGCAAAAAACAACCTGTTTTATTTATTTAAGGTATCTAACTTTTAAAAAATTATAAATTACTATATTGTTTTGCAAGAAAACACAGGATTGCGCTCATTCCATCAACAATGCGTACTTGCTGTACTAATGGTGGTTTACAACTTGCCACTCTGTTTTTGTGACTATTCCCATGGTCAGTAGCTTTTTGTTATGCCAAATCATAGTATACAATCGTTTAAAAGGTATTTACTGTGGCAATTAAACTGTTGGCTCCTGAGTAGAAACACCTGCTCCTACATTAGAGTCTAGAAAGCCCTACGGTGCCGTTCTGTTGTTCTGTTCTGTCACGTGGGGTTGCTATCAGTCAAAAACCAACTCAGCAGCACCCAACAACAACATATAGCTTATAGACTTCTTTTCAGGATCAAGTATCTTACTGATTATAATGACAACCACTATTTATTGAGCAATTTCAGGAACTTTAGTAGCCCTGGTGGCACAGTGTTAAAGCACTGGGCTATGCACCGAAGGGTTGACAGGTCGGTAGTTCAGACCTATCAACTGCATCATGGGAGAAAGATGAAGCAGTCCATTTCTGTAAAGATTTACTGCCTCCGAAACCTTTTGAAGCAGTTCTACTCTGTTCTATAGGATCACTAGGAGTAGAAATTGACTACAGCAATGGTTTGGGTTTGTTTTTCCAGGAACTTTACTACATGTTTTACATAATCTCATTTAACCTTTGATAAAAAACACTTTGAGACAAATATCAATAGCTCCTCTCCCCACAAATATTAATAGCCCCACTTTACAGACTAGACTCTAACATTAGATTCACATTACATTCTGATGTTTAGAAAGTTTAAATAACTTATCAAAGTCACACAGCTGAGTTGCAGAAGAGCAATTTTAGGTTCAGGCCTATATAATCCTTAACCTTCTAACACGTAACCATTATCCTCTTTATACTAGTTTCCTATTGCTGCTTTAACCAATTTCTATAAATTTAAAGGCTTAACAACACAAATTTATCATCTTATAGTTCTGGAGGTCAGATGTCAGAAATGGGTTTCATTGGGTAAAATCAGGGTGTTGACAAGGTTACCTCCTCTTTGGAGACTCTAGGGGAGAATCTGGTTTTGTCTTTTTCCAGCTTCTAGAAGTCATCCTCATTCCCTAGCTTTTGGCCCCTTCCTGGACGTTCAAAGTTTGAAATGACCAATTGAGGGGTTTGTTACTCTCACACTCTTTCTGACTCTTAACTCTCTCTACCACATTTAAAGAGCATTGAGATTGCATTAAGCCCACCTGGATAAGCCAGGAGAGTCTCTTTTATTTTAAAGGCATCTAATTAGATGATCCAAATTCCAGTTGCATCTTAATTGTTTCTTTCCATACAGTATAGTCATAAATTACAGGGATTAGGATGTGGACATATCCCTTAGGGGACCACTGTTCCACCTACCATCACTGACTTTAAAGATGGATAAAAGGAGCCATAAATCAAAGGTGGCCTCTGGAGACTGAGAACAGCCTTCTTCCAAAAGCCACAAAGGAAATGAGGTGTGGAAAAAGGGGGCTAAGAAGTGGGGAGGGAGTCCTATAATCCCATAAAACTGAATTCTGCCAACAATCTAAATGAGCCTGGGAGGTAATTCATCCTTACAGCCTCTTGTGAGGAATGCGGCCCTGCCAACACCTTGAGTTTTACTCAGGTGAAACCTAGTCTGGACTCTAACCTACAGAACTCTCATTGTCTTAGCTGATAAGTTTGCTACAGCAGTAATAAAACTCTTACAATCATTCCTCTTTTATAGATGAGGAAATTGAATCATAAAGAGATGTGATAGGGGAAATAAGATCCAGAGCATGGTGATTTCATTGAGGCCACCTGGATAACCAAGGTACTCTCTTTATTCTGAATTTACCCAAAGAGATTTTTATTAAACAAATACAAAGGCAATCATCTGAATAAGAGAGATCTGCAGGTGCGGACCAGACACCAGAGACTAGCAGACTCCCCTGCATCACAGTTACCCATTAACATTAAGTCAATTCCAACTCTAAGAGACCCGATGGGACCGAGAAGAACTACTCCTTAAGGTTTCTGAAATGGTCAATCTTGATGGGAGAAGAAAGCCTAATCTTTCTTCTAGGAGTGGCTGGTGGGTTTGAACCACCAACCTTATAGTTAGCAGCCCAATGCTTAACCCAAAGAACCAACAGCGGTTCTGAATCACAATTGAAGGACAGCTAACCAGCTGCTCCTCAGAAACACTATATAGGATCGTTATGGGTCGGAATCGACACGGCTTCACTTAACAACCACAACATACTGTTGGGAGCGTGGTGGCTCCATATCGAGATAAACTGTTGTTTGTAAGTGCCACTGAATCCCTTCCAATTCATAGTGACCCTGAATAGGATTTCCAAGGAGCAGCTTGTAAGCTTGAACCGCCGACCTTGTGGTTCAAACCAATCTTGCAGTTCAGCACATTAACCCCGCAGCACCACACCAGGACTGCTAACCACAAGGTACCAGATTTGAGCCCACCAGTTGCTCAGTGGGAGAATGATACTTTCTGCTCCCAAGAAGATTTAGTCTCTGAAACCCTATACAGAGTTCCTATGAGTCAGAACCAACTCGACAACATTTAACAATAATGTGCTGTTACAGAAGGAAGCGTAGTTAAGAAAATATCTGACTGGTTTGTTATTCATTAATACCATTAATCTGAGGAAGGGTCTATGATTGGATGGACATATAATTCCAGGTTAAATCCTTTTACAGGATTGGTTCTGAAGTTTTAATTACATGGCTAAGTAGTAACTGGGGTTGATTCTTAACCATGTGACTCTGAGTGATAATCACAAGGTAATTATAAGAGAATACCAGAACTCCAACCTTTAACTTATTTCAGATACTATATATCACAAGCATTTCCTCCTGTTTTACTTGTATAGTTAGTATTAGCCAGAAGAAAAACTTACTGTGTTGGTTTTTCCATTGCATAATTATGTTGTTGTTAAGTGCTGTTGAGTTGACTCTGACTCTTGACCACCCTGCGTAGGGGTTCTGAGGAGCAGCTGGTGGGTTTGAACTACCGAACTTGTAGTTAGCAGTTCAGTGCTACACCAGGAGTTCATCGCATAATCATGGGAGAGGTGAAATGGAACTTTCCTGTGGTCAATGTATTCCATACTGTAAGGTCCACATGTATTGTTGCCATTTATGTTGAAAAAGGTATTTCCAATGAATCCACCCAGAGGTATCTCAAAAGAAAGGTCTGGCAATCTACTTACGAAAGGTCACAGTTTTACTCTGTAACACATGAGGTCACTATGAGTTCAGTTGACATGACAGTAACTGGTTGGATGGTTGGTTTTCTTTTTTATGTTTTATTGTGAATGATGTGACAGTTTACATGGGAGAATATTAGCTTTACATTCATCCTATTGTATATTGTTTCATTGCCATGGTTACAATCCCCTCCATGCATCATCAACCAACCAAAGGGTATACCCTGCAAGCCTGCCCCCCAGGTCATCAGCACACAGGCCCTCTCCCTCACAGGGTCTAGAGTCCCCAGCTACTCCATCTCTCCACTTCATCGTCTCTGCCTCCATCTCTGGCGTCACTGCTTCTCTGGGTAGGGTCCCACTCTCTGCTCTTCTCCCTGGATGGTTCCAGGGACCTCCGCTCCTGGACTGCAGAGTCAATCATTCCCTTCCTTTTGCTACAAAACATCCACCTTTACATTTCCAACCCTCACAGTCAGTCCTGATAACAATTATTCACCATTGTACCACAAGGGACTTATCTCCAGCTCCTATCATTAGCCCTACCCAGACAGATTGGATACTACTCAGTGGAGAGTCTACCTTCCTCCATGTGCTCTGGATCTAGGCTGCCTCTTAAAAGCTTATAAGCCAGTCACTTCTTGCCTTGTAGCCCCCCACCCCTACCCCATTTTGGGTAGCCAATGTCCAAGTTACCCATCCCTGTCTACTCTGTGTATGGAGGGGGGTGGGAATGATCCTAGCTGTAAAGATTTGTTCCCTCTTTTGAGGTATTGCATCCATAGGTGTAGGTCAAGTTCATCAAATTGTATCAGATTACTCTTTGTTTCTTCCTCTTCTTTCTTCTAGTTGAGCTCTGATCATCCAGTCATTGAAGCCAGTTCGAGTGGGCATTATCTGCAAGTGTGGATGTTGTTATGCATATGCCCTCTCTTCTTATCAACTGGATGCTTCATTCTCACTCTAGTCCTCTGTGGCTATACCAATGACTCTGGGCCCAAGAGTCCCCAGATCTTGCCACACTGCTGGCCAACCAGGTCTCCAGCCGGGTTCACAGGAATCTATTGAACATTGTAGTGCTTAGCTCGCAGCTTCATTGCTGTTTTTCCCTCACTTCCCCTTATCGGTGACTAATGTCGTCACCAATCAGAGCACATGTCTGCTCATGTAATCCCATTGCGTCTTAGTCTTGGAAGGGGTTTACCCTGAGAAGACCCGACCACTTGCCTTGATGTCTTCTAGGCAAGCAACTTGCTTGTTCTTATAGTTGTCAGTTGGACTGCCATTACTGTTTTGTATTTTTTCCTGTCCGTCTTTCTTTCTAGAAGTATCTTCTGTTTTTCTAGTTGCTCCAGGTTGGTCTGCTTGTCCTTTCAAGTGGAAATTTCCCACCTCAGAGGATTCTGGGTGAGTTTCAGGATTCCACCTATGGTCTTATGTAATGCAGAGATTCTGCAGGAAGCCTCCTTCACTGGGCACGTTATAGCCCCATTTTAGGTATTCCAATCAGTTATAGGCAGAAGACAGACTTACAAGCTTTCTATGGTGATATTTCTGTCTATTCCTTTCTGTCCCCATCAAGTGTCTATTTTATAATGGTGTGTGAGGTAAACCAAGATTCAAAAGATAGCCAAGCATCCTAACATTATTTCCCCCCTTTTGCCCATTCCAACCATGTCTCAATCCCTGTATCCCAGAGTCCTGTTGTTCCAAGGTTGTGCATACATCATTATTTACCTCTGTCCTGCTTAGCCCATGCAAACTTGCCTAATTGTTTTCCCATCCACTTTGTTCTTCCATTGGTTGGTTTTCTTAAAGAATTTACTATAGTTGAGCTCTCCAGCATAGTAGCTACATAGGGACCTTTAAATTTAAATTTTATCAACTGAAAATAATGTTCAAACTTTAGTTTCTCAGTGTCACTAGTAGCTACCTTATTGCACAGTACAGTTCTAGATTAAAGGAGACATGCTGGAGTCCTGGTGTGGCGCTGTAGGATAAGCACAGGACTGCAAGGTCAACTTGAACTCGGAAGGCCTTCCTGCACTGGTACACAGGCGAGGGTATGGACGAGATGGAGTTCACAGAAGCTGAGAGCAACATGAACGACCTCATCTCTGAGTACCAGTAGTACCAGGATGCCACCGCAGAAGAGGAGGAGGATTTCAGTGAGGAGGCCGAAGAAGAGGCCTAAGACAGAGGCCATCACCTCAGGCTTCTCAGCTCCCTCAGCCTTCTTCCTCAGTTGCTCCTTTCCTCTCCCTCAGAATTTGCATTTTCTGCCTCTCTTTTCCCCCCCTTCTCTTGAGAAGGTTCTATAATAGTGCCTGACACATAGTCAGCGCTCAATAAATATTTGTTGTTTGTTAAAAAAAAAAAAAAAAAAAAAAAAAAAACCTCACCAACCTCTCCTTGTTGTTGTTGTTAAGTGCCGTCGAGTCAGTTCCAACCCATAGCAACCCTGAACAGGGTTTCCGAGGCTATCAATCTTTATGGGAGCAGAAAGCCTCATCTTTCTCCCACGGAGCAGCTGGTAGTTTCTAACTGCTGACCTTGCGGTTCGCAGCCAGATTCGTAACCCCTTTATAGGGTCACTATGAGTCAGAACTGATTTGATGGCACTAAACAACAACAAGAACAAGCAGACATGATAATTAAATTCAAGGCAGGATTCTTGATTTAATTTTGGCTGTGGGTTTAAGGAACTGTTTTTTGTTTGTTTGTTTCCCTCCCCCACACCCCACCCCACCCCCGCACCCTCTGAAACTAAACTACTTCTTGAAATCTTGTAACTCAGTCATTTCGTGCCTTTATTGCCTCCCATTTTAGATAGCCAATGTCTAAGTTGCCCATCCTTGTCAACCCTGTGTACAGAGGGGGTGGGAACGATCCTTGTTAGGAAGATAGATTCCTTCCCTCTTTTAAGCTACTACATCCATAAGTATAAGCCAAGTTCATCAAATTGTAGCGGATTGCACTTTTTTCCCCTCTTCTTTCTTCCTCTAACTGAGTTCTGATCCTCCAACCATTGAAACTAGGTCAAGTGGGTACTATTTGCAAGTATGAGCATTCTTGTGCATTTCCATTCACTTCATATCAACTCTCTGCTCTATGTCTGTGGCTATGTCCCTGTCCATGGGCTCAGGAGTCCTCAGGTCTCACCATACTGCTGGCCAACCAGGTCTCGCTCCAGGTTGATGGGAGTCTATTGAACATCGTCAGACTCAGGCCAAATCTTCATTGTTGCTTTTCCCCCATTTCCCCTCATCGGTAGACCAACCTGGTCACCAGCAAGATTGCATGCCTGCTCATGTATTCCCTTTGAGTTTCAGTCTTGGAAGGGGGTTTGCCCTGACAGGACTTGATTGCTTACCTAAGAACATTTTTTTAATTAAAAAATTTTGGTGACAATATACATAACCAAACATGTATTCATTCACAATTACTATGTTGTTGTTGTTGTTATGTGCCGTGGAGTTAGTTCCGATTCATAGAGACCCTGTACAGGGTTTCCAAGGCTGTAAATCTTTAAGGGAGCAGAAAGCCTCATCTTTCTCCCGCAGAACAGCTGGTAGTTTCGAACTGCTGACCCTGAGAGTCACAGCCCGATTTGTAACCACTATGCTACCATCTTTCTAAAGAACAGTTAAATAATATTAGTTAAACATGTCACACTGTGCCAATATTGTATCTCTACACATATTGTGGAGTTCCGGTGTGGTGCTGTGGACTAATGCACTGGACTGCAAAGTCGGTTTGAACTACAAGGTGGCTGTCTCAAGCTCACAAGTCACTTCTTTGAAACCCTATACAGGGTGGTTATGGGTCGGAATCGACTCAATGGCACTTATCAACAACACATGTTGATTCATTATTATTTAGACTCTCTGCCACTTAAAGTTATCATCTGTTGTAAGTTTACACTCATATAGGTAATTCTTTATAAAAGTGCCATGCTTAGGGCAAATATTTGTTATTAACTGGGCTAAATTATTTGGTTTAACAATGGTCTTTTGGGATAATTTAGATTCAAGATTTAAAGATTATTTCTAGACATTAAATTCTGGGACTTCCCCAATCTCAGTGGATTCATATGAGTTTGAACTTCTATTCTGTGCTTTTCCTCTTTCTGATCAGGATTCATCTATTAGGTCCTTCATGAAAACGTTAAGTAATGGTAGCCATTTCTTCTGTTCTCATAGGAATGGAGGTAATTAATGGAACAAAGTAAACCTACAGTCTACCTCCTTCTCTTATTTCTAGATGACCTTCTTCTGCTGTTTCAGAGGAATAGAAATCAATTGTTGTATCAGTATGTTGGATGACTTCATGCAAACTTTCAAGCGCTACTCATGGAACTAAGAGGGAGAAAAGAAACTCTAAGAACAATATTACACCAATTGAGTAGATAGACCCATGAAATCATGACCCAAATAGGGCAATTTTACAGAACATTTTGGGGAACCAGGGAATTCGAATTTGGATTATTATTAGATTGTTGTTAAGTGCCGTCTAGTCTGTTCGACTCATAGCGACCCTGTATAGGTTTTCTGAGGAGCAGCTGGTGAGCTTGCATCACTGACCTTGTACTCCAGAGCATTATCCCGCAGCGCCACACTAGGACTCAATTATTAGATACTATTTTTATCAGTGTTAAATTTTCCTGAGATTTAGCTAATTGTAGGAGATAATGAGGACTCCTGGTGTAGCGCTGTAGGATCACTGCTGGACTGTGAACCACAAGGTCCACATTTCACACCGATCAGCTGCTCCTCGGAAACCCGAAACACGATTACTATGAGTTGGAACCAATGATGGTATTTAATGACAGGAGATATGTGGGGGCTTCAAAGAGCTCATGGAAAAATGGAATAAACAGATAATGTAATTTTTCCGCTTTTGAAGTCTCTTTCTCTATACATAGGGCTCCTGGTGTAACTTTGTAGGATAAGCACTGAACTCAATACCACAACGTCTGTAGTTCAAATCCATCAGCTGCTCCTTTGAAACCCTGTACAGAGTCGCTGAGTCTAACCCACTTGATGGCACTTAACAATAACAGCAACAACCCCTCACACATGCTCAAGTATTATAGAAGTCCGTGTGTACAGTACATGGAGATAAAGCAAATGTATAAATAATAATTAGTGAATTATTTCATTGCAACTTTTTTCTTTTAGCAACTTTCCTAAAGAACTTTTCAAATTGACCAGTTGGTAAGGGTTAAAAAAAAACACAAAACCCCCAACAATCTGGGTATTATGTATACAGTGGCTAAGACGTGAACTGAAGGAAAGTTGTTTTTGTTCTGTTTCGATTCATAGTGACCCTGCACAGTGTTTCTGAGACTGTAAATCTTTACAGGAGCAAAAGCCTCATCTTTCTCCCGCGGAACAGCTGGTGGTTTCCAACTGCTGACCTTGCGCTTCGCAGCCTAAGGAGACAAAAATAACTAGAAGTGGTGAAAACTCATCCGCCCAATTACACTTTTCCAAAATCAACACCCCTGGCGGAAGTGGTTGTCCCGCTGCTTTCAAGTTTGGTTATACTCAACTGGCCGCAGCCACACGTTTGCGCACGCGCAGGGGCAATGCTTGTGGGCTGGAGACTGGGCGATTCCACATCCAAATCTTAAGAAGGGGAGGTTGACATCATAAAATCAAATTTTCTTTAGCTTCATAAAGTATCTCTCAAATCATTGAGCTACGTTCTCCACAGTAATGTTCCTTGTTCCTCAATGTCCCCCTACAATCGTTGTTTTAAATGTGAAATAAGAGTAGTAACCCAAAGTTGTTTGTTACTGACTCCCTCAAGATCGTTGAGCGTGCCGGGATGCGAGTGGCAAGAAAGGAAAGCGGATGTGTTGGCATTCAGGAAAAGGTCGGTCTGAATCAGTGAAGTCAGCCTTGGGCATTTGCAATGGAGGGGTCCAGCGAACCACTGCTGGATGCTAAATCCCGGGTAAGTCCAGGTCAGGCGGAGCAGAGACAGCGGAGCTCTGGATCTTGAGATGTTGTCCCCTAAATTATATTTTCTATTTCCGTTTCAGGTCACCAACCAGGTGAGTGAGTTGCTGCCCCGCCTGTCCCCCGCCCCGGCATCTGCTCCGCGAGCGGCGGTTTCTGCAGCGGGCCCGCCTTCCGCGGCCGCCAACATCATCCCTGAGCCTCCCCAGCAACTCCTCCAGTCTGAGGGCTGTGTGCGCCAGCCCAGAACGGTTCACACACTTCCTGCATTGTGTGTGCCACTCTGCGCGGGAGATGGTAGCCCTTACAATCGTGATTTAACCTTCCCCAACTACACAGACCAAAGGATGCGACCAAGTATCGTGGGTCCTTGATTTTTGTTGTTCTTAGGTGTCCATGTGTCGGCTCCCACTCACAGCTATGCTGTGCACAACAGAAAGAAACACTGCCGGGTCCTGCGCCATCCTTAGAACGGTTGTGCCCTTTGCTGCGCCATTGTGTCGGTACATATAGTTGGGAGTCTTTCTCTTTTTCGCTGACCCTCCACTTTACCAAACATGATGCCCTTCTCCAGGAACTGGTCCCTCCTGATAACATGTACAAAATATGAGAGAGGAAGTCTGGCCGTCCTGGCTTCTAAGGAGCATTTTGGCTGTACTTCTTCCAACACAGATTTGTTTGTTCTGGCAGTCCTGGTACTTGCAGTATTCTTCTTGAATTCCAGAGCAAATGCATCAGTAATTTTACTGTGTTTCTTATTCATTGTTTAACTTTCATATGCATATGAGGCGTTTGAAAATGCATGGCTTGGGTCAGGCGCACCTTAGTCCTCAAACTGTTTTCTTTACTCTCTACTCTCTTTAAAGAAAGCTGCAGATTTGCGTAATGCAATTCATTTATTTTCTTGACTTCTTCCATGAGTGTTGATTGTGTATCCAGGCAAAATGGAAATCTTTAACAACTTCAGTCTTTTCTCCATTTATCATGATGTTATTTATTGGTCCAGTGGTGAGGATTTTTGTTTTCTTTACGTTGAGGTGCAATCCATATGATGGCTGTGCCCTTTGATCTTCATCAGTAAGTATTTTAAGTCCTTTTTGCCTTTAGCAAGCAAGGTTATGTCATCAGCATATTGCAAGTTGTTGATGAATTTTCCTCTAATCCTGATGTCACTTTCTTCTTCAAATAATCTAGTTTTATGGAATATTTGCTCAGCATACAGATTGAATAATGGTAAAAGTTTACAACTCTGGTGCACACCTTTCCTGATTTTAAGCCATTCAAGTAAGTATCTGTTCAAAGGATTGTCTCTTGGTTTATGTACAGGTTCCTCATGAGCGCAATGAAATGTTCTGTAATACCTGTTCTTTGCAATGTTATCAATAGCTTGTCGTGATCTACACAGTCAAAATTCTTTGCATAGTCAATAAAAGCACAAGTAAATATCTTTCTTGATTAAGCAATAGACATTTCTGAAACCTGTTGTAGTAGGTACTAGGTACTGTGGAGTTGGTCCTGACTCATAACGATCCTGCATTCAATACAATGAGGCACTGCCTAGTCCTGTTCCGTCCTCACAGTCTTCCCTGTTGAAGCCACTGTATCCCATCTCATCGAGGGTCTTCTTTTTGGTTGACCCTCTACCAAGCATGATGTACTTCTCCAGGGACTAATCCCTCCTGATAACATGTCCAAAGTGCAGGAGACTAATTCTTGCAATGCTTGCTTCTAAGAAGCATTCTGGCTGTACTTCATCCAAGAAAGCTTTGTTCATTCCTCTGGCAGTCCATGGCATATTCATTGTTCTTCACTAATATACCGTAATTCAAATGCATCAATAATTCTCTGATATTCTGTGTTCATTCAGAAGTTGCTGGTGGTGGTGGTGATGGTTATGTACTGTGGAGTCAGTTCCAACTCAGTGACCCTGTACAGCGTTTCCGAGGCTGTAATCTTTACGGGAGCAGAGAGCCTCATCTTTCTCCTGTGGAATGGCTGGTAGTTTGAAACTGCTGACCTTGAGGTTAGCAGCCCAACTCATAACCACTATGCTAGCAGAGTTAGCACACAATATTTTGGAGTGTGATGGATATAGAGGAAATTACTGAATTTTTTAATCTTTATTTCTCAACATAAGCTGCATCAAGGTCAAAACATTTCTGTAAGCCATCTTATAAGCCATTTCGCCCATCCCTAAACAACAAAGGATCCTGGGAATTTAACCATTGGTTTACGAGTTAGCAGTTCGAAACTACCAGCTGTTCCATGGGAGAAAGATGAGATTTTCTGCTCCTGTAAAGATTTTCAGCCTCTGAAACCCTATGCAGGGTTGCTATGGGTTGGAACTGACTCCAAGGCACGTAACCAACCAACCAACCAATGCATCTTATTTTTATTTATTTATTTTAACAATATTAACTGAAGGAAAATGGGTGCCCTTAAAAGATTTTTTAAGATTGGTGTTCTTAGGTGCCCTTGTGTCAGCTCTGAGTCATAGCGGCCCCATGCATAACAGAAGGAAACACTGCCCCATCCTGATGATTGCTCACAAATTTTATGTTTCATCCCATCGTTATAGCCCTATGTCAGTTCATCTCGTTAGGAAGGGGGAGATGGGGAGACTTCCTATTTTTTATGATCTTTTACCAAGCTTGATAGCCTCTTCTAAAAATGGGCCCTCCTGATAACATATTCAAAGAATATGAAATACAGTTTCTTGATCCACTCTTCTGATGGCATTCTGGTTCTGCTTCCTCCAAGAGAGATTTGTTTGTTCTGCTGACAGCCCATGGTACTTTTAGTGTTCTCCACCAATACCTTAACTCAAATGCATCAATTCTTTTGTCTCCCTTATTCATTGCCTGACTTTCACATTCATATTTTGTTGTTATGTGCCCATCAAGTCGGTACCTACCCATAGCGACCTTATGCACAGCAGAACACTGCCCGATCCTGGGCCAACCTCACTACTGTTGCCACGCTTGAGTCCATCGATGCTGCCACTTGACAGTTCATCTCGTTGGAGGTCTTCCTCTTTTTCTCTGACCCTCCACCTTACCAAACATGATAGGGGGCAATATTAATACTCTCATATGCGGCACTTTAGAATAAGCATGGGATTGACAGTTCAAACCTACCAGCCTCTCTTGGAACCCCTATACAGGTCTCTGAGTTGGCACTGACCCCGTGACACAACAACAGCATAGATAAAATACTAGAGAGAGAGACAGGAATAGGATTGGAAACCCTATACAGGTCTCTGAGTTGGCACTGACCCCGTGACACAACAACAGCATAGATAAAATACTAGAGAGAGAGACA
>NW_006408523.1:44096283-44102933 GCF_000296735.1 Chrysochloris asiatica
CATGGTTGTTTTCTAATTTTCTTTTAGGTTAATTTTTGAAAATTAAAAATCAAATTTAAACTACAGCATTTTTGAGAATATTTTTCTACATAGACTGTTTATATGTTGTTTTATATTGCTAATTTAGCTACCGTATCAATTTATTTTTAGAATGACTGACTACAGATAATTTCTTTGTATATCTTTTGATCTGTATTACTTTTCTTTGTACTAATTTTGCTTCTGGTTGTTGGTAGATTCCTTTCTCACTCTTCGCTTTTAGTTTTGGCATGTTTTCCATTTGTAATTTTCTGCTTTCTACAAGAATTGTGGGGCTACCATGTACATTGCTTCATTAATATTCTCTCTAATGATTAGTATTCTGTTCTTTTAATTTTTTTAAATTAAGGCTAAAACACCTATGTTAGAAGGATTGCTTTTAATTTAAATTTGAATGTTGAATGTAGAATTTTTGAAATCCTCATTTCATAACCCTAACCCCAACTTTCTTATTTTTCATTACTTTGCACAGTAAGTGTCGTGATGTCAGCTGTCTGTCTGCTTACTTGACAGATTCCCATTTTGCGTTTCTTAATTGCTTTTCTGCTTGAAGCGCTGTACATAATCCAGAGTTTATTCCTGTCTGTGAGAGTCAATTGACAATATGTTAGTTTTTACTGTGAAGTGTGGAAGTGGCAATTCTCTCATCACGGCATTGTACATATGGAGTAAGTTCAAGAAGTCCCCAGTTAAATGTTTGGACATTTTAGTTATATTGCAATGGGTATAAAATAAATCAACTCCCCTGAATTCTGTTCTTGAATTTTTAGCCATCTGTTGAACATTCTTGTTTTAATACCCTTGGCATCACTCCATTATGGTATCTTTGGACTTCAAAGATTTTAAATTGAAACTGATACATAATGTCAGCGTTCTCCCAGTCGTCCAGTCCAAAATGTTTATAACTACGGAGACAATTATTGTTATTGTTGGTATTGATAGGTGCCATAGAGTTGGTACCAACTCATAGTGACCTTTGTTGTTGTTGTTGTTATGTGCCATGGAGTCGGTTCCAACTCATAGCGACTCTGTACAGGGTTTCCAAGGCTGTAAATTTTTACGGGAGCAGAAAGCCTCCTCTTTCTCCTGTGGAACAGCTGGTAGTTTCGAATTGCTGACCTTGCGGTTTGCAGCCCGATTCGTAACCACTACGCTACCAGAGCTCCCATAGTGACCTTATGTACAACCAGATGCAGCACTGCCCAGTCCTGTGTCAATCTCACAATCTTTCCTATGCTTGAACCCATTGCTGCTGCCACTGTGCCACTCCATTGGGGTCTTTCTCTTTTTCACTGACCCTCTACTTTACCAAGCCTGATGTCCTTCTCGAGGGATTGGTCCCTCCTGATAATATATCCGAAGTATAAGAGACGAAGTCTGGTCATTCTGATTTCTAAGGAACATTCTGACTGTACTTCTGCCAATACAGATTTGTTTGTTCTTTTGCAAGTCCATAGTATTTTAATATTCTTCTCTAACACCACAACTCTAATGTATCAAATTTTCTACAGTCTTCTTTATTCATTGTCCAACATTCACATGCATATGAGTTATTGAAAATATTGTGGCTTGGGTCAGGCACACTATAATCCTCAAACTGACATCTTTGCTCTTACATATTTTAAGAGGGCTATTCCAGCAGTTTTGCCTAAGGCAATAAGTCATTTGATTTCTTGATGTTTGATTTGCTTCCATGAGTGTTGATGGTTGATTTGAGCAGAATGAAGTCTTTGATAACTTCCCATCTTATTTTAATTTATCATGATGTTATTTATTGGTCCAGAGGTGAAGATTTTAGTTTTCTTTACATTGAGGTGCAACCCATACGAAGCCTGTAATTGATCTTTATCAGTCAGTATTTTAAGTCCTCTTCGCTTTTAGCAAGTATGGTTGCATCGTCTGCATATATTGCAGATTGTATGAATCTTTTTCCAATCCTGATGCCAAGTTTTTCATATAATCCAGCTTCTCAGATTTTTTGCCCAGCATGTAGATTGAATAAGTATGGTGAAAGATTACAATCCTGGTGCACACTTTTCATAATTTTAAACTATTCAGTGTTCGAACAACTGCCACATGGTCTATGTCCAGGTTCTTCATGAGCACAATTAAGTGTACCAGAATACTCATTCTCCACAATGTTGTCTATAGTTTTTCATGATTCACACAATTGAAAGCCTTTGTGTAGTCAATAAAGCACAGAGAAATATCTTTCTAGTATTCTGTTTTCAGCCAAGATCCATCTCACATCAGCAGTAATATCCTTCATTCCACGTCCTCGTCTGGATCTGGCTTGCATCTTTTGCATTTCCCTGTCACTGTACTGTTGTGGCCTTTTTAAAATGACCTTTGGCAAAATTTTACTTGCAGGTGATATTAATGATATTGTCCTATGATTTCTGCATACCGCTGGATTACCTCTTTTTGGAATGGGCACAAATATGGATCTCTTTCTACCAGTTGGCCAAGTAATTGTCTTCCAAATTTCTTGGCATAGATGAGTGAGTGCCTCAAGTATTGCATTAGTTTGTTGAAAGATTTCAATTGTATTCCATCAATTCCCAGAGCCTTGTTCTTTGCCAATGCCTTCAGTGCACGTTGGACTTCTTCCTTTAGTATTTTTGGCTGTTGATTACACGCTACCTCTTGAAATGGTGGAACATCACCCATTTCTTTTTGGTACAGTGACTGTGTGTGCCTTCCATCTTCTTTTGATGCTTTCCTGAATTATTCAATATCTTGCCCATGGAATCTTCCAATATTGCATGTCAAGGCTTGAATTTTTAATTCAGTTCCCTCAGCTTGAGAAATGCTTTGAGTGTTCTTCCCTTTTGGTTTTCTAATTCCAGGTCTTTTCACATTTCCTTATAATTTTTGACTGTCTTCTCGAGCTACCCTTTGAAATTTTCTCTTTAGCACTTTTACCTCCTCATTTCTTCCATTTGCTTTACCATTTCTAGGCTGGAGACCAAGTTTCAGAATCTCTTCTGACATCCACTTTAGTTTTTCCTTCTTTCTTAATGACTTTTTGCTTTCTTCCTATATAATGTTCTTGATGTCATCCTACAACTCTTCTGGTCTTTGGTCATTAGTGTCTAATTCATCAAATTTGTTCTTGACATATTCTATAAATTCAGGTGGACTATGTTTCATATTTTGGCCATAGGTGGACTATGGTCATATTTTGGCTCTTGTGAATGTGTGTTAATTTTCTTCAGCTTCAGCCTGAACTTGCATATGAGCAGTTAATGGTCTTTTTCACAGTCTGCCCCGGCTTTGTTTTTACTTTTCTACCATCTCTTTTCGCAGATGGAGTCAGTTTGATTTCTGTGTATTCTATCTGGTGAGGTACATGTGTATAGTTGTCTTTTATGTTGCTTCAAATAGATATTTACAATGAAAGAGTCATTAGTCTTGCAAAATTCTATCACATGATCTCCAGCATAATTTCTATCACCCAGGCCATGTTTTCTAACTACTGATCTTCATCTTCTTTGTTTCCTACCTGTACATTTCATTCACCAGTAATTATCAATACATCTTGATTGCATGTTTGATCAATTTCAGACTGAAGAAATTGGTTGAATTATTTAATTTCACCATTACTGGCTTTAATGGTTGGTGTGTACATTTGAATAATAGTTGTACTAACTGATCTTCCGTGTAGGCGTATAAATACTATTCTGCCACAGACAGTGTTGTTCTTCAAGATCTTGAAAGGATCTTTTTGATGATGAATGTGGCACCATTCATCTTCAGTTTGTCATCCCTGGCATAGTAAACCATGTGATTGTCAGATTTAAAATGACAAATACCAGTGCATTTCAGCTCATTACTGCCTAGGATGTCCATGTTTAGAGTTCCATTTAATTTTTGACAACTTCATTTTTCCTAGATTCATAGGCTAACATTCCATGTTCTGATTATTAATAGATGTTTACAGCTGCTTCTCATTTTGAATTGTGCTCCATCAGCAAATGAAGATCAAGAAAGTTCCATTCCATGCGCATCATCATGGTTAACTTTGAGGAGGCAGCTGTTCCCTAGTCATATTTTGAGTGACTTCTTACCTGAGGGGCTCATTTTCCAATACGATATCTGATAGTATCCTGGTATGCTTTATCATGTTTGAAAAATACTCAATATTCTGGTGCTGACAGTGTTTCACTGCTATTCATAGGTTTTCAGTGGCTAAATATTTGAAAGTAATCTGTCTCTCTGTTTTCTAGTCTAGAAGCTCATCTGAAACCTGTCCTCCACCATGGGCATCATTTACAATACTGGTGGCATAGTTTGCAGAATCATAGCAACATGTGAGTCACCACAGTCCAGCAAACTCACAGACGAATGATGGGGAAGCAGTCATTAGGACCTGTGATTCACTTGTCCTAGAATCACCGCCTTAGGTCAGGCACTTAGAACCTCATACTTGAATTACTGTTGTGTTCTCCTACCACCAGATTAAGATTTAAGAAAATGAATGCTTTCATATCATCCTCTTTTGATGGATTACTGCCTTTCAGTAGTTTGCTGTTTACAGGAAAGATCAAATCACTTGATATGATATGTTTTCAATTATAAAGTATTTGTGAGTACTTTATTGTAAAAAATTATTTGCCACCTACTTCCTTTTTGTTGACTGTATTTTCCACACTTTAAAAAAAATGACCTTCCACTTTATAAGATAAGTACTTTCTTCCTTAAGTAGACTGACCACTCAAATACCGAGTTCATTCTGTTTTACATTTGTTCAACATGTACTTTTTGTAAAGAAAAACAAAAAAATTCCATGTCATTGAGTCAGTTCTGACGCCGTGAGCTTTTTGTTAAGTAGTGTATCTCTGCAATATGCAAAGGGACATCAAAAAGTTCTGGGAAAAATGGAATTAAAAGGCAATGGAAATTTCCACAAACCTTCTGAAGCTCCCTCTTATAAATAAGACATTTTTCTCTCAATTTCTCTTTGGTTTTTAAAACTGAGTATATTTATTTACATGGGCTGCTGTAACAACTTACCATTAACTGGGTGACTTAAAACAAGAGAAATTAGGGTTCTGAAAGCTAGAACCCCGAAGTCAGGGTGCCTTTAGGGTCATGTTCTCGTTGAAGGCTCGAGGGGACCATCTTTTCCATTCCTTCTTCCTAGCTGCTGGTGTTGGATGCCATCATTGGCATACCTTGACTAGCAGCTGTATCACTCCAATCTCGAATGTCTCTGTTGTCATGTGGTGTTCTCCCTATGTGTTTTGTCTCTGTCCTTGATTATATCTCCAAAGACCCTATTTCCAAATAAGGTCACATCCACAGGTGCCAGGAGTTGGAACTAAATGAAGTTTGGGGGTGCAGCACAACACTGTGTTTTAAAGTTTATGTCCTCTGAAAAGTGTTCCTAGAAGTACTGCTTGATCACCCTAGCCTCTCAGCCTCTCTAAAATTTCCCTCCCAGCTGACAGTGTTTCTCTCTTTCACCTTCTCATTCTCCCTCTCTTTGACTTTTTGGGTATATGTGAAAGTGAACATCTATACAGAAAAGTACAGGAAATAGGGGTCCTGGTGTGGCACTGTATGATAAGCACTGGACTGCTAACCACAGGTTGGCCAACTCAACGGCACTTAATAAGAACAACAACAGTAAGTAGTTTTAAAGTAAACACCTTTGTAACCATAATTAGCAGTCAAAAATACATCTCACCCAGTAATAGCACTGATCTAATGAATCAGAACCACAAATGCTGGTGTGGTTATTGGGAGATTGACACGCTTTTATTTTTTCAAGTTTTTTATTGTAAATTGAGTAAAGGTGTCTAGAGTAGATCATCAGTGTGATGTCATTTTTACATTCAGCACATTTCATTTCAACGATTGCAGTCCCCTCAATTTAACTTCATCCCTGTGATTCTTGTTTCCATTCCTCCTCCTCTCCCAAGCTTCTAAATTGTGTCATTAGATAGTGGTGCACTTTTGATCTCCAATGTTTGACCATCCTATGGTGAGCATACCTCACTAGTGTTGTTGTCCCAACATCTACATATGTACTGCTTGGCTAAAAATTAGGCTGTGAGGGCAAGTTTAGTTCCAGACCTGAAGGATGACCAAGGGCCATAATCTTAGGGTTCCTTCATCTCTTCCTGACCAATATACCTGTTTTTTATTTTGGTAATTATAAGTTTTGCTACACATTTTCTGAGATTGGGACTCTTACAAAACTGATGGGACTGCAAAATGGTATAACTACTATGGAAAACAATGGCATGTCTTTAAAAAGCTGGAAATAGAATACCATATGATCCTGCCATCCCTCTCCTAGGTATATATGCTAGAAAAATAAGAGCTGTGACACAGATAGACATATGTGTTCATTTCAGCATTGTTCACACTAGCAAAAAATAGAAACAAGTGTCCATCAGTGGATGAATGCATAGACAAACTGGTACATACATATACTATAATATTTGTTCTGAAGAGCCATCAAGTCAGTTCCAACTCATAGCGACCCTGTATAGGGTTTCCGAGGAGCAGCTGGTGGGTTTGAACTGCCAGCCTTACGGTTCAAACCAACCATGTGGTCCAGTGCTTATTCTACAGTGCCACACCAGGGGTATTGTTGTTGT
>NW_006408523.1:44104098-44118555 GCF_000296735.1 Chrysochloris asiatica
TGTTCCATGGTCTCTTCACCAGGGGTAGGCAATGATAAAAAATAATGATAAACCTGTGAAATATCTCACAACATGGATAAAACTGGAGGATGTTGTTCTGAGTATCATCGTGTTGATTCTGACTCATAGTGACCCTGTACACGGTTTCCAAGGCTGTAAATCTTTGCAGAGGAGAAAGCATCACCTTACTCTCATGGAACAGGTAGCGGACTTGAACCACTAACCTTGTGATTAGCAGTCTAGTGCTTTATCCTACAGAACCACTGCCCTTCTGAACAATGAACTGCAGGAGACCAAAATGGTAACATTTGTCCTAAACCAAAGATGAGAAAGGAAGGGACAAGGAAACCTGACTAATGGAAATAGCCCAGGGTGGAAATATGTTGTTGTTGTTAAGTGCCGTCGAGTTGGTTCTGACCCATAGTGACTTAGAATAGGGTTTCCGAGGCTGTAAATCTTTATGGGAGCAGAAGCCTCATCTTTATCCTGTGGAGCAGCTAGTAGTTTCGAACTGCTGACCTTGCAATTCACAGCCCAATTCATAACCACTACGCTACCAGAGCTCCTAGGGTAGAAATATAGAGAATACAAAAACATTGTGAGGATTACAACCAATGTCATGGAGCAATCTGTGTATGAACTATTGAATAGGAATCTAATTTGCTAGGCAAACTTTCATCCAAAGCACAATAAAATGTTGCAACAATGAAACCCTATAGATTAAAAAAAAGGATATAGATATTAATTAATAAAATCTTAAAATGCTCATCTTAAAACAAAAAGCTCATAAAGGTATGAGGGGTCCCTGGGTGGCACTAATGATTAAACGCTTGACTATAACCTGAAAGTTAGCAGTGTGGCTCTACCCAGAGGTGCCGCAGAAGACACCCTGGCGATCCGCTTCAGAAAGATCACAGCCTTGAAAACCTGTGGAGCACAGTACTGGTCTACATCCACGGGGTGGCCAGGAATCGGAATTCACTGGATAGCCACAACCACAAAAACGTCAGTTAGCTGACCAGTCTTTTCTGAGTCTACTGGCAAAAGAGTTCAATCTAAGCCTTGGGAACAAAACAGACAAAATCCCTCCAATCAAGGAACTTGTGTTTTTGTTGTTGTTGTGTTTTTTCAAATAAATGTTTTATTGTGAATTATGTGATAGTTTACATGGGAGAACATTAGTTTTACATTCATTCTATCATATATCGTTTCATTGCCATAGTTACCATCCCGTCCATGCATCATCACCCAACCAAAGGGTATACCCTGCAAGCCTGCCCCTCCACCCCCCACCCCCCACTGTCCTCAGCAAACAGCCCCTTTCATCTCTGGATCTCAAGTCCCCAGTCATTCCATCTTTCCACATCATCTTCTCTGCCTCCATCTCAGGCATCACTGCTTCTCTGGGTAGGATCCCGCTCTCCGCTCTTCTCCATTTATGGTCCCAGGACCCTCTGCTCCTAGACTGAAAAGTTAATCACCCTCCTCCTTGCTATGAAATGAAGGAGCATGTGTTTTAGTCAGAGTTAAGGACTGCATTCATACAGTCCTGGGAACACTGAATAATCATTGACAAGAATCAGATAAAAAGTAGTGAGACAGCCAATAGTCGATAAACATGTAATCTTTGGAATCAAACAGACCTTGGTTCCAGTTCTGATGTCCAGAAATGTGTGACCTTGTGCACATTAAGCTCTCTGAAATTTGTTTTTGTCATTTGCAAATGAAACTAATAACCTATAATGTTGGGATGATTCATAAAGGTGTTTAATTCATGCAAAATGCCCAGCACCTCACCTGACACATTCCCATCTTCATGAACAATGATGGCATCTGAAATAATGTTGTTAATTGCCATCCTGTTGGTGCTGACTCATAGCGACCCTGTATAGAGTTTCTGAGGAGCAGTTGGTGGGTTTGAACTGCCAACCTGTGGTTCACAGTCCAGGGATGACTGTACAGTGCCACACCAGGGGTCCATTTTATGGCTCAGAAAGTACACTAGTGTAGGTGTGAGGTTGTGAGGTTGAGGGCTATGGCGAGGACGGTATCTGGAATTGTTCCCAGTTGTGTGTCTAACAGATATGAAGATACTGTAACCCATCTTCTATTTTAGGAGTTTATGGCTGTGGAGTGGGGGGTGGAATATACAGAACAGGAAAGTGAAATAAGAGATACTCAAAACATCTGGAGTTCCCTGAAGTACAGGAGCAAAATTTACAAGCCAGTGAGGAAAACCAATTATTTTGAACTATGCAGCTGTGCATGTTATGATGACACTGGAAGCTCTGTCACTGATATTTCAACTCCCAGGGTGTGGGGTCATCCATAGTGGACAGGAGCTTCCATAGAAGGCCTAGGAAGGAAGTTCTAGACATCTATCTCTGAAAACTATCCAGTAAAATTGCTATGGATCAGAACAGAACAGTGTACAGTAGGATGCTGGAAGATGAATGAGCCCCTCCTTTCAAAGACACTGCACAATAGTCACTCAATAGTGACTCAAACGTGCCAACCATCATGGACGTGGTACAGAACCCACGAGGCCATCATGAGTCAGAGCTGGCTCGATAGCATGACCCACCCAAAGGAGGTTTTTGTTTCAGCCTTTTAAAGATATAATTATGACAGGAATACTTAAAAAAAAATTGTTTCATAGCTCTTTACATCCTTCTGCCCCTTACTGCTCTTCTCCATTTTCATTTGATTCTTGTTTCCCCTAGCAACATTAAAATGAAGATATTTTCTTTTATGACCAGCATTGAAATAAAAATTTGATAATGACATGAGCACAATAAGATTGAATAACTGTCAGCATTCAAGGCTGTGTTGTTCCTGATGTATTGTTTTATTAAAGCTTGTAGATTTTCAGTGGAAACTGGCTATGGCGGTAAGCTCTGATGGTTGCAGATCTCTCAAGTATCCTTACGTTGCGGTGATGCTGAAAGTGGCAGATCATTCAGGCCAAGTAAAGAACAAGTCCTTTGAGATGACAATTCCACAGTTTCAGGTTTGTAACTCAATAATTTTAGTTTGTTTTTTTGTAATTGCTACTTTCTTAAGAAAAGAGTTTAATTGTTTTTATGTGCAAGTTGATGCTGTCAGTTATAGCACCAGTATGTCAAATACCAGCAGAGTCATTCGTGATGGATAGCTTTTAGTGGAATGTCTAGACTAAGTCTGAGTAGGAAGAAAGGCCTGGTGATCTTCAAAAATTAGCCAATGAAAATGTGACGGGTCACAATAGAATACAGTTTGATGTAGTGCTGGGAGATGAGCACCCTTGGTGAAAGCCCTCACACTGGCTGTGACAGGGGACTCAGACATACACCAAACTTAATGACAAATCAGGACCCCACAGCACTGTCTTCTGTCATGCAAAGGTCACCACAAGTCGAGTAGGTTTAACAGCATTATTGGAGTCCTGGTGTGGTGCTGCAAGGTAAACACCAGGCTGCTAACTGCAAGGTTTTCAGTTCAAATCTACCAGCTGTTCTCAGAAACCCTACACAGGGTCATTATGAGTCAGAACCAATTCAACAGCACATAACAACAGCATTAACTAAAGAAGTAAATAAATAAAAAGCAAACAAGTGTACATGCAGGAAGATATTTTGACATTGACTATTTTAACTGAGTTTTCTTTATGTTTGTTTCAATACATTTGATGAGTAAATTCCCACAGTGGATAAGTCAGGTATGCCTAGAAAAGCAATCACATGAATAAAAGACATATAAAGGAAATTTTTATAAAATGTACTAAAATTATATTGGTCCTAAGCTTCCTTTTAAAGAAAAGTCTCTTATTTATCACCTTACGATTCTTTTGATTTCTTGTTTTTATAAGCAACAGTTTAGAGGATTTCTTTTTTTCCCTCTTAATTAAACAAGTATCTCTGCTGTACAATGAAATATAATGGTCAAGTTTGGCATGATTAATGCTACTGAGTGTCTTGGAGTCCTGGTGTGATGCTGTAGGTTAAGCACTGGACTGCTAATTACAAGGTTGGTGGTTCGTACCCACCAGCTGCTCCTTGGAAACCTTATATAGGCTGCTATGAGTTGACAGCACTTAATGACAACAGTGTCTTAGAAAGAATTAGACTTTGGTCAAGAGAAAATGTATGTTCAAGGGTGCTTGAAAAAGTTTGTGGGAGGATGGAATGAAAAGATAATGGAATTTTTCCACAAACTTTTTGAAGCCCGCCCGGTATATAGTGTTATGTGAGTAGACTCAGCTCTGAAGTAAGAACCACACCAATTTTTAAAGGCAGTATGTTTCAGTGCTTTGTGCAATTCAGAGTACTAGCCTAAGTCTTATATTCTGTGTAGAATTCTTGCTTTTTGATTCTACTGGTAGAAATTTTTTTTCTCATAGGAAAAAAAAAGTCTCAATTTGGGGCAGCTCTTTTAAATGGTGGCTTGTACACTGGCTTACACCTAACCAAGCAAACAGATTTCAGTTACTTGACAGGACTGGGAGCTAAGGAAAACTCTTTGGTCTCTTAATTTATCTTTAGTGCTAACTGAAAGTTTGGCCATCAGGATATATTTTTTAAAGAAATATTTATACTCTGCCTTATTACACAAAGAATTTAAATGTAACTTAAAACAAAATACATGTATCTCTTAAGATGCACAATAGAAAATTCAAGCCATATAAGAAAGAAAATGGGAATATGTAAATCATCAAAGGGTTAGCCTAATTGCTGAGATCACTTTCGTATTTGCCCCCAAGCTTCCTGAGAGGTACAGCATTAAGAAAGGAAACTAGAATTTGTTTGAGCCTGTTTCTAATGTTTTAGAAAAGATGACTTCTATAAGAGAGCCAAAATCCCAGCTCAGATTTTTAAATGAAAGAGAAGTAAGCTTCTCGCAGATTTTGTCAATTTTGGGTCTCTCAATTGTAGTAGAACCCATATCTTAAATAGGAAGCATTTACCATTCTGAAATGAAGTCTCTCACTAGGTTTAAAATGGGTTGAAACCTGGGAACTAACCTGTCATTTTTGTTTTTATCTTCAATATCTAAGACAACAACACTGGATGTTTAATAACTCTTCCTAGTCTGATCTTAAAAGAAATTTCTCAATTATTTAAAAAAAAAAAAATTCAGTCAAGGGTGAATTTTCCAACTCCACAATAGTATTTTTGCTTGCAGTTACAAAATGAACCTGCTTATTCCTTATACCAATCTTCAATAGTAGCTAAAGATATAACATTACAATGCAAATCTAACATGTTAATTTAACACATAGTTAAAAACTATTTAATTATTTCTTTTAAAAAATAAAGCAAAATTGTAATTATATTTTCCCTTTATTTCCAGAATTTCTACAAACAATTCAAGGAAATTGCTGCAATTGTTGAAACTGTGTGAAAACTGATTACTTTGGAGATAGATGACTGTCTTCCTTTGAAAATCATGGGACTTCGCTTACTGCCACAAAGCTGCATAAGGAGCAAATTCTATTTATTTAATGAAAATTGCCATTTTGCTTTTCCAGTTTTTTACTCAATAAAAATCAGACAAGTAGGAATTAGAAACAACAGAAAATATTGACTAGAAATACAGAAAAGATCTTTTTTCATCATAGCTAATATGCCTTCTTTGGCATTAAGACACATTTGTTTTGTAGCCTTAATACAGTCATATTTTTACTGCACAAAAAAGTCACTCAGTAAAAACTGGGTATCCACCACTAATCTTTAAATTTCATCACTAAGAAATGTAGATACACACCAATTCTACCCACTTAGAGATTCTTCACTATACATTTTAGTCATTGGGATGAATAATTGCTTAGAGAAACAGCACTGCCTAAACCATGGTGTGATTTAATAGTCAACATTCTAGTTTTCTGTTAAAAAGGAGATTTCGTGAGCAGAAACATTGGGGTGCTTGAGATTTCATCTATTGAGAGGACGTTTCTGAGCAGCTTCTGAGCAAATGTTTCTTTGACAGATCTGGGGTCTTCACTCCTCATAATGGCACTGCCAGACACAATCATGCTAGCTGGTGCCTCCACACACTATGGGGAGGATTACTCCTCCGTCTACCTCAATGTCCAAAGAACTAGGTCCTCAACCGGTGAACTTTGGGCATTATGTTGTCCACGAATTTCTGCCGTCCAAAGCCAGGTTCCACTGTCATAACCACGGCCATATATATATATCTAATTAGCCAGTGGCACCAAATACTCAACTACAGTTCCTGGTTTGATCGGAAGACCAACCTTCATCCATCCCACTCTCACGAATGTCTTTAAACCAAGCCCCTGGGCTCTCAGTAGCTTCAAGATGAAAGTTATATTGATTGGTGCCTGCCATAGCCATTGGCTTTACCCACTGCTCTGGCCTGGACATCACCATATGCTTATCAAAGAAAGGATCCTGGCCTAGCCATGTCATGAGGCATTTACTACAAGGTGACCAAAGCTGATGTTTGAAACAAAATGCCTGTCCATTACATCCAGGAGCAGATAATTGGTCTTAGAATCCAGCATCCAGAGACACTCGCCCACTAAATTGTCAAGTCCTTTTTGAGGATGGACGGGACAGTCTTGCAGCTGGATGCCATGGTGTTGGTTCCTCATGAATTATATCCTAATTTCAAGAAGTCAGACTAATAGTTGAATGATTTATAGTGAGGGCAACACAAATTTCTATATTAAACCAATAGTTTTCAAACTTACTGTTCATGGAATGCACTTTATAAAGGGTTGCGTATGTGGTATCTGATATGGAAAGTATATATAAATCAGAAAAGTAGAATTTGATTATAAATTCAGGTTTATAATATTCACCTACTATAAAGGCAATCAATGAGTATAATGAGGTTGCTTTTCTCAAGCACATAGAATTGGGTTATGATTGACCATTGTAGCCTTATACTAACCTTGTTAAGTGCTGTTGAGTTGATTCTGACTCAGTGACCAACCATAGGGTTTCCAAGGAATGACTGGTGCATTTCAACTGCTGACCTTGCAGGTCTGCACATACCCTACAGTGCCACACCAGAAGTCCTTATATTAACCTAATAGCATTCAATTTTATTGTTATTCATATTTTTTAAAAGTTCAAATAAATACTCAGAACCAGCAAAGTAAGTTTGATTCTGAGTTCTATTTGCAACTAATTTGATACCACAGTTATTGTGTTCCGTGATCTCTGCTAAATTCAAATTTATAAGACAGTTTAAAAATATTCTGCAAAGCCACAGCAGTCAACATGATTGACTTAGAATAAATATGTATAGAGATCAATGGAGTGGGTGACCTAGAATTAGATTGAGACCACTGGGTGGTCTCAGAGGATGGTACTTCCTCTGACCCAAAAGGGTGATTTCTTTAATAAATGGTACTAGCTATCACAATAGGCATGCTAGTGTGTTGCTGTGGATATGTGCTGGACTGCAAGATTGTTTGAACCACAAACAATGTGGTACAAGTTCACCAGTCACTCTGGAAACACTATACAGGGTTACTATGAATTGGAAACGACTCAACGGCACTTAACAACAACATCACAATATAGGCAAAAGTGAAACATGAAAATTTTCAGATGGGTTAATGACTCAAATAGAAAAAATAAAACAAATATTAGAAGTTGTTGAAGGAAAATATTTGTGCAACCAAAGGTTGGTGGTTGGAACCCACCATTTGATCTGCTTCTGTAAATGTGGAACCTTGGAAACCCTATATGGCTGTTCTCTGTCCTATAGGGTCACCACGAGTGGGAATTGACTCGGCACACAACATCTAGATCTCAAGCAGGAAGAGCCTTTATACAAGAAATAAGATGCTTACTAAACTGAGGAAGACAAGACTAGGAAGAAGGAGAAACATTACTTCCAAATATTTAGTCACTGAAAACCTTGTGAATCTCAGTGGAGCACTATCAGTATCAGAATTGAGTACTGAAACATGATGAAGAACACCAGAATATTGTCAGGTATAGTGCCAGAAGATGAGCCCCTCAGGTTGGAAGGCACTCAAAATACGACTGGGGAAGAGCTGCCTCAAAGTAGAGTTGAATGTGATAACGCAAATGGAGTAAAAGTCCTTGGGACCTTCATTTGCTGATAGGGCACAACTCAAAATGAGGAGGAACAGCTGTAAACATCCATAAAAAATTAGAACATGGAATGTACAAAGTACAAATCTGGGAAAATTTGAAGTTGTCAAAAATTAAATGGAACACATAACATGGATATCCTAGGCATTAGTGAACTGAAATGGACTGGTTGGTATTGGCCATTTTGAATCTGACAATCACGTGGATTACTATGCTGCTTTGTTGTTAGGTGCCATCAGGTTGGTACTGACAGTGAGCCTATGCACAACAGAACAAAACACTGCCTAGTCATGGGCCAACCTCATAATAGTTGCCACATTTGAGCCCACTGATGCTGCCACTTTGCCAGTCCATCTCGTTGGTGGTCTTCCTCTTTTTCTCTGACTCTCCACCTTACCAAGCATGATATCCTTCTCCAGCGACTGGTCTGTGTATAATTTATACCCAGTCAGCAGATCCCCTATGTGAATTCGTCATCCTTCTTTGAATTCACGTTCTTCAGATTCCCTATGTGAATTCATTGTCTTTGTCTTTCATTAGCAGGCACACTGCTGTAAGCAGCCCATGTCCACTGCCTACTGCCATCCACCTGTGTACTCAGGTGCCCACCAGCTTGTTGAGTTAGCCGTACTTAGCAGCTGTTCGCAGACCACTTGATAACCCAGCCTCTGAAAAGTAGCATAATAATGATTCTAGGATGATGCGAGACAGTGTCCATGGAGGGTTTTACTTTAAAAATAAATGCTCAGATTTGTCATGCATAAACGCATTTAGTTCACTCCAAGGTACTTGTAACAAGGCAAGCAAATAAGACATCAAGCCATTCACTAAGCATTGGAGAATCAGAATTAACAATTACAATGTTAGTTTAAATGTTGGAATCCAGATCTCTTTATTTCATGCTTTTATCTGAATGAGGGAAGAGACTTCCTCTTTGAATTCAGAGGTCCCCTATAGCTCAAGTCCAAGGTCAGCTGTGGTGAGCAGTACCTCACTCAGCAGGCTTCTCAGGCTTCAGAGTCAAGAGCAGAAATCCACAAATTTACATACCCTATGTGGTATCTTGTCGAACTGTAATTGGCATGTTTTATTGCCAGTTAAGGGCATAGTTGTATAGCATATTTATGGTTTTGCTAATTTATATTATGATTTTTGTTTTTTTTTCAGTTAGGGAGTTATTGTATGACATTATTTATTCTCTTTTTTGCTACATGTGTCAAGGTAATTAAAAATTATGAGAATTGAATAGTGACATATATATTTTGTAAATTTAGAGATTTGATCAGTGCAGGTACAAAGCTGAATCTAGGGAAGTTATTTATGATCTTTTTCACATACTTCTATCATCTACTAGGTTAGAAATAATTTCCAGTGATGTATATGTTGTTGTTAAGTGCTGTCGAGTCAGTTCTGACTTGTAGCAACACTGTATAGGGGTTCCAAGGAACAGGTGGTGGGTTTGAACTGCCGATCTTGTAGTTTGCAGTCCAGTGCTTATCCCACAGTGCCACACCAGAACTCCATGACTTATATAGTTAGTGGTTAAGTAGTATTGCAGAAATATATATATATTTATGTGTTTCTAATCTTAAATTCAGAAGTTCTCCATTTCACATTTTAAGTTGCTCATACATAAGTGTTAAAAGCATTATAAAAATATCATAACAGTGAAAAAGGCATTATGGAAGTATAATAATAGTGACATATACATATTTGCTTAAGGAACATTCAGAATTAGATAGGAGTCCTGGTGTGACATCGTACCTTGGTCCTCAAAGTGACATCTTTGCTCATTAACATTTTATTGTTGTTAAGCGCCATCAAGTCGGTTCTGACTCATAGCAACCCTGTATAAGGTTTCTGAGGTGCAGCTGGTGGGTTTGAACTGCCGACTTTGTGATAACCAGTCCGGTGCTGACCCTACAGAGCCACACCATGAGTCTTTAGCACATTAAAGAAGTCTTTTGCGATTTGGCCAATGCAATATATCATTTGATGTCTTGAGAGATACTTCCATGAGCATTGATTGTGGGGCGAAGTAAAATTAAATCCTTGACAATGACAATATTGTACCCATTTATCATGATGCTGTTGATTGGTCCAGTTGTGAGCATTTTGTTTTGTTTACCTTGAGTTGTAATCCATACTGATGGCTGTATTCTCCAGATCTTCATCAGCAAGGGCTTCTAGTCCTCTTAGCCTTTGGCCAGAAAGGTTGTGTCATATGCATGTCACTTGTTGTTAGGAACCTTCCTCCAGTCTTGATGCCATGTTCTTCCTAATATAACCCATCTTTTTTTTTTATGGTGTTGGAAGAGAATATTGAAAGTGCCATGGGCTACCAAAAGAACAAACAGATCCATGTTGGAAGAAGTGCATCCATATTGCTCCTTGGAGGCCAGGATGGCCAAACTTCATCTCTCACTCATACTTCGGACATATTGTCAGGCGGGACCTGTCGCTAGAGAAGGATCTCATGTTTGGTAGAGTGGAGGATCAGAGAAAAAGAGAAAGACCCCCAACGAGATGGATTGGACAGGTGGCAGCATCGATGGACTCAAGCGTGGCGACAATAATGAGGTTGGCCCAGGATCGGGCAGTGTTTTGTTCTGCTGGGCATAGGGTCGTTATGGGTCGGTACTTACTCGATGGCACCTAACAACAACAACAACCCCTCCATTTATTCATTTATTAAATCATTTGTTTTTATCAGTAAGAAATCATTGATATTTATTTTATACTTTGGTTTATAATCCAGACCAATACTACTCTATTACTTTTGTTCAAATTGCTACACTTTCGAACCATTGGGGCTCTTTCATTTGACTCCTTGTACATCTTTGGTACACCCTATCAGTGCTTCTTGTTGTTTTGGAGAACTTTCTCACTTGCTGACACTACATCATGATCCAGGCTCATCTTACATATTTCCAGCCTTAGTCTTAAAATCATCTGTTTCTCCCAAGAGCCCAGGTTTTTTTTTTCTTTTTTGGTCAATGGTATTAGAAACCAGAATATGGCTAGTGGCATTGTTTCATACTTTCGATTTTAGACATTTGAGAGAATATGCTTAATTGTTGAGATAGGCCAGACCACAGCAGCGCAGGCTTCAGGATTGGTGAGAATGATGAACTGGACTCAGCTGATATTATTATCACTCCAATCAGCAATTGTATTAGTAAACTAACAGGGCAAAATGACATATGAGATTAAGGATGCAAAAAAATTGTTGTATTTTCTTCCTGATGCAGAGATCCAGAAGGTAGATGATTTTAGCAGCAGTTTATGGGATGAATTGTACTCACCCCACCTCCCAAAACACATGTTGAAGTCCTAACCCTGAGAAAGTGGCATTGTATGGAAATAGCATCTTTGAAAATGGCATCATTAAAATTTACATGTGGTCATACCAGGAAGGGTAGGTGCTAATCCAATCAGAGTGGATTCCTTTGAAAGGAAGGAGGAGAATGGCAAGATGTCCATGTGAAGATGCATCTAGAAGCTAAGGAACACCTGGGGCTATAAGAAGCTGAGCCAGCCTAGAGACTTCAGAGAGAAGATGGTCCTGCTGACACCTGAATTTGAATTGTTAGCCTCTATATATGTGAGTCCTGGTATGGTGCTGTGGGCTAATGCATCAGACTACAAAGTCTTTTGAACTGCAAGGTCGGTGGTTCAAACTCACCAGCTGCTCCTAGGAAATCCTATACTGGGTCGTTAAGGGTTGGAATCGACTCGACGGCACTTAACAACAACAACAGATATGTGAGAAAATAAGTTTCTACCCTTATAAATCACCCAGACATTGTAGCACTTTTTTACTGCACCCCTAGGTAACTAATATAGGAGCTCTGGTAGTGTAGTGGCTACGAATCGGGCTGCAAACCACAAGGTCAGCAGTTCGAAGCTACCAGCTGTTCCGCGGGAGAAAGATGAGGCTTTCTGCTCCCGTAAAGATTTACAGCCTCGGAAACCCTGTACAGGGTCGCTGTGAGTGGGAACCGACTCGATGGCACATAACAACAACAACAGGAAACTAATGCAGTAGCTCATGAGGAGTTAGCTATCTTCTGGGTCTAGTTGTTGTTGCTGCTAAGTGTTGTCTAGTTGGTTCCAACCCATAGTGATCATGTATAGGGTTTCTGAGGAACAGCTGGTGAGCTTGAACCACCAATCTTGTGGTTCAAACCAAACCAACTTTGCAATCCAATGCATTAACCCACAACGCCACACCAGACATTTTGGACTTTCTACCTTTGGGTTGCTGTGGGTTAATGCACTGGAGTGCAAAGTCAGTTTAAACCAAAAGGTCAGTGGTTCAGTCTCATCAGCTGCTCCTCGGAAACCCTTTGCAAGGTCGCTATGGGTAGGAACTGACTTGATAGCACTTAACAACATTTTATACTGTTCAGTACAAGGATAATTTTGAGAATAAAAGGAGACATTGTTAATAATTATGCCACAACAAGAGTATAAATTAGGATTGCCCTGAATAATCCAGGACATGACCACCCTATTTTTATCATATAAAAAATTCCTATTTGGTTCAAATTCTTTGTTCTATTTTTCATTGCGTCATCAGACATATTCAAGGTTTCGATGTAGTAGACAGTCATGGCTTACGCCATAGGCCTAGTCTTGACCTTTCACAGTTCATACTGGAGTTTTTACTATTCATATGCTATTCCCCTCACCCCCCAAAAAATATATATTAAAATCTTGTAAGCCATCATTTCAGATACAACTATTGGCCTCTCCCATCTGTAGCAAAGAAGAGTGAAGGAAAGCAGAGACTGAAGAAAGAAATTAGTCCACAGGACTAATGACCCACACAAATCACAGCTTCTTCTAGCCTCAGATTAGAAGAACTAGATGGTGTTTGGCTTCCACCACCAACCATTCTGAACAGGGACACAATAGAAGGCCCTGATTACAATTGGATACAGATGTGAAAGAAAAACTCAAATTCATCTCAAAAATAAAGCCTCAGACTTTCTGGACTGACAGGGATTTCAGGAACCCCTGAAACTATCACTCTAAGGTTCCCTTTTGATCTGGAGCTGAAGTCACTCCTGGAGGTCACCTTTCAGCCGAATAATAGATTGGCCTATAAGATAAAAAATAATGTGGAATGTGCTTCTATAAACAATCAACTGTATGAGGCAAATGGTCAACCTTTACCTAAAAGCAAAGATGAGGAGTCTGGGACAGGCAGAGAAATTGGATGGGAAGGGAGAGAACTGACTCATTACGGGAACTGTAACCAATGTCATGGGACAATTTCTCTATGAATTATCCACCAGCAGCCTAATTTTTGGTGTAAATGTTTACTGAAAACAGTAAAATATTTTAAAAGAAAAGAAATGACATTAACATTTTCCACAATAAACCTTAATTAGTCGATCCTGGATGGATAGTCAAAATCAGTAGACATTTGCATTATTAAAATTTTCTAATGCTCCTTATATGCAGAGAGGCCCTGTCTATCAGTGGTGGCATTCATGTTATTAAGACATTGAATAGGTTTCAGTGGTGCCTCTGGGCTAAGATGGGCCTGGAAGAAAAACTTGGCAATCTACTTCCAAAAAATCAGTCAATGAAAACCTTTTTCATCATAATGTCTGATCTGCCACCTGTCATGAGATGGTGCAGGATTGGCCAGCATTTCATTTCCTTGGGGCACCATTAATGGAGGACCAAATTAAACACTGAACTGCTAACTGCAAGGCTGAAGCAGTAAAATCTTTGCTCCTTGGAAAGCCTTTTACAGAGTCACTATGTGTCAGAACCGACTCCATAACGCGTACCAACAGCAACTTTGTGGGTGAAAGATAGCGCTATATAACTTGACCTGCAGGTTGACATCTATTAATTTCAATAATGCAAATATCTCAATGGGCCAAAAATAGATGAACGAACGGGTACCCTTTTGAGACTTCCAATTTCTCCGTGTGCTAAGAATAATTAATTCTTGAAGGTGGATAAGGTTACAAAATGGTTGTTGTTGTTAATGCTGCTGAGTCTTCTCTACTCATAGCGACCCTTTATAGAGTTTCCAAGGTTATAAATCTTGAAGGTAGAAGAAAGATTCATCTTTCTCCCATAGAGTGACTGGTGGGCTTGAACTACCGATCTTGTGGTTAGCAATCCAGTGCTTATCCTATAGTACCACAGTGCTCTCCACAAAAACTTAGCACAGAATTATTCAAATCTTATGATTCATCATGGATTTGAATATACCAGAAGTAAAATAATGGTCCCTCTCAGATAATGTCACCTATTAAAAATCTATTATTCCCTACAATGTTCAATAGACTCCTGTGAACCTGAGTGGAGACCTGGTTGGCCAGCAGTGTGGCAAGAAGACCTGGGGACTCTTGGG
>NW_006408523.1:44119430-44153141 GCF_000296735.1 Chrysochloris asiatica
AAAAAGGCTATTATTGGCTTGTGGAGGAAGAGGAGACTAGAAGATGAGCCTGGGACATCTTGTGATAATGACAGAAAGCAAGGAAATGCAGGGGGAGGGAGTGGAGAAGCAGAGATACAGGAGCCAAACTGAAAGAACCTCCAATGACCAAAGTTAGAAAACATTTAGCAACGAAATAAATAACAGAGTTTTAGATTATAACCAAAAGTAAAAAATAAATATCCATAAGTCCATACTGACATAAATAAATGATTGAATTAATCAGTCGGGGACAAGGGACTTATCTTTCTTACAGGAAAATTTCAAGTAACTCAAGTCGAGACTCTTCCTCCATCTTGGAGGTAGAAATTTCCCATCTTTGAGTAATAGCAAATGCTTCAAAAAGCAAAAAATATGATTACCCTTTGGTTGTTTTTATAAGACATAGTAAATTCCTAGAAGTAAAAAAATAAGTAAATAAGGAAATTGTCAGACAAATTTAGAAGAGACAATTTTATAATGTGCCAAATGTACCTATCACATCATCTGGCTAACCAACATTTAGGACAAATAGCTTCTTGTGAAATGGATTGGATTTAGTAGCTCAATTCCAAGTTACAGAGTAAAGAGTGGGGAGAAAGTAACATTACTGTGGAGAAACCAGACAAACACCTCCTTCACCAAATGATCAAGGCTATTGTCACCAGTGATAAGTCATGTAGATATTGCATGGCTGTCCTCTGATATAGCGTCCTGGTGTGGAGCTGTAGGATAAGCACTGGACCGCTTGGTGACTACAAGTTCAGTGGTTCAAACCCACCAGTTGCTCCTCAGAAGCCCTATACAGGCAAGGCCGCTATGAATCAGATTTGACTCAATGGTATTTACCAGCAGCAGCATCCACTGATCTGACTTAATAAGAAGGACAGCTTCTGTGTGTGACATTTCTCTCCCAAATCCAGATTCCTGATCTAGTCATGAGAAGAACATTAGGAAAACAACAAAACAAAGCAAATGAAAGGATATACTACAAAATGCCTCAACAGTGCTCTTAAAGCTGTCAAGGTGATGAACTACAATGCCTGAGAAGGTTAGGGAGATGTGAAGACTAAATGTAATGTGGCCCTGAATTGGACTCTGGAAAAACTGGCAAAACAAAATGAAGTATGGCATTCAGTGAAAAGTTGTTGTTGTTGTTGTTAAGAACCATGGAGTCGGTTCCAACACATAGTGACCCTGCACAGGGTTTCCGAGGCTGCAAATCTTTATGGGAACAGAAAGCACCATCTTTCTCCCTCGGAACAGCTGGTAGTTTAGAACTGCTGACCATGAGATTAGCAGCCTGATTCGTAACCGCTATGCTACCAGAGCTCCTTCAGTGAAAGGTGCTATATAAATATTATTGCTATGATTATTTTAGTTTTTCAAAATGTGTCATGGCAATATAAAATATTGACAGTAGAGGAAATTAATTGAAGGGTGTATGAGAACTCTATTATCTTTGCAATTTTTGTATAAATGATTTTTTTGAAAACATTGGATTACTTGTTTTCATGCCTTCAATTTTCATCACTCTTCTTTCCTCCAGACAGGAAGAGACCAATAGTTGCACCTTAGATGGCTGCTCATGAGATTTTAAGACACTAGTCACCACTCATTAAGGTAGGATGTAGACCATTTTCTTTATGGACTATTGTCAGAAGTACCGCCAAGTCAGTATTAATGGGCTCAAGTGTGTCAACAATTGTGAGGTTGGCCCAGGACCGGGTAGTATTTCGTTATGTTGTACATAGGGTCGCTCTGAGTTGGTACCAAGTCAATGACACCTAACAACAACAACAACAACAAGTTTTCATAATTTTACCCCCTGTATACTCTACCGCATTCGTGGATATGTTTGCGGCAAAGGTAAATACCCATGTACAGATAGCCTCTGTCAAATCTTTATACATTTGTGGGTGCTGAATGTTTCGCACTTTGAATTCAACTGGTTTGATGAGGCGAAGTTCAGGTGCCTCCAGACTTGAGGGTGGTGCACCTGGCACACGATCCACAAGAGCACACTCTGCAAGATTCAAGATGACTCTGCCATGTCAAGCCAGTTGACAGTCCACTTGTCTGTCTTCTCTCTTGCCACTTCTGTTCAAATTTCTTGTTCTATTTGAGGTTCAATCCATTTCTCTATCCTTTCCTCTGAAGCTTATGGTTTGGCATTATAATTCTGGAATCCTCAGGATGTTTCATTCGTATTTGTTTCATTTGGTCTTTCATGTCTTTGTTGTAGTGGATCCAAGTAGCGTGGCTGACTGCTTTGTCTTTTTGAAAGCATTTAACACACTAATTTTTATTCAGTTGGAGCTGCAAAATTAAAATAATTACTCTTCTTAAATTCTGAAGGAACGATCCTTCAGTCCTTTAATTAGGGAAAACAAGAAAAATGAGTTTACTAACCAATTGAAATTTTCATTAGTATTTATTGTGCCAAATTTATCTGCTAAATCAATGTCACAGATATACAGCCCTCACATCCTAAACTGTGTGTTGATTCTTACCATTTGCCAGTGTATAATACCCACCCTTGATTGACGTTTTTATTGCTGTTATTAAGTACCGTGGAGTCGATTCTGACTCATGATAACCCTGCACAGGGTTTCTGAGGCTATACATCTTTACAAGAGCAGAAAGCCTCATCTTTCTCCCGCCGAGCTGCTGGTAGTTTTAAACTGCCGACCTTGAGATTAGCAGCCCTATTCATAACCACTACGCTACCAGAGTTATTTGTTTACCTTGACATATTCTTTGTTACCTTAGTAAACACACTTATATTTAATCATTGTTGTTTTTAAGCTCCATCAAGTCAGTTCTGACTCATAGCGACCTTGTATAGAGTTTCCAAGGAGCGGCTGGTAGGTTTGAACTGCTGACCTTGTGGCTCACATTGACCTTGCAGTCCAGTGCATTATCCTGCAGAGTCACACTAGGACTCCATATTTGAGCATGGACACAGTTTTATTTTATATTTTTAAGGTACACTTAACACAAATCAAGTTTGAAAGGGCTGAAATTTCGTCAGTGGATTTTTAAGAGATGTGAATAAAAGCACCTCATTATATTGTGTAGGAGTCCTGGTGTGGTGCTGTAAGATAAGCACTGGACTGCTAACTGAAAGGCCAGAAGTTCAAATCCACCAGCAGCTCCTCAAAAACCCTGCGTGGATTGCTGTGAGTTGGAACTGACTCAACGGCACTTAACAACAATAATATTGACTGGATTATTAAGATGGCACAAGACTGGGCAATGTTTTGTTATTCACAAGGTTGCTGTGACTTGGAATGGCCTCAGGAGCCCTTAACAGCAACAACATGTTGAGTAGAAGAGGGATCTCATACTCAAATGTCTGTGGGAAAAGACCCTGAAAGAAGCAATCTGCTTCAAGTGAAGAGGCATTCAGTGTGTGTGTGTGCATTTCTAAGTCGTATTCAAACCCCACCTTAAAGGGAGCAATTACTATTCAGCTCTAACCAATTGCTGAAGGCAGAGTTTCCAGGTCCTCCAATTTTTTGAGGGACCAAAAGCTGGGTTCTATGAAGAAAAACGTGGCATCAGGATTGGAGGAAGACCCATTAACAGCCTGCGATATGCAGATGATACAACCTTGCTTGCTGAAAGTGAAAAGGACTTAAAACATTTATTGATGAAGATCAAGAGCACAGACTTTGGTATGGATTACATCTCAATGTAAAGAAAACAAAAATCCTCACCACTGGACCAATAAACAACATTCTTATCAATGGAGAAAAGATTGAGTCGTCAAGGACTTCATTCTTGGATCAACTATCAAAACTCACGGAAGCAGCAGTCAAGAAATCAAACGATGTATTGCATTAGAAGGATCTGCTGCACAAGGCCTCTTTAAAGAGTTCAAAGCCATGGTATTTTCAATAACCTCATATGGATGCGAAAGCTGGACAGTAAATAAGGAAGATCGTAGGAGAATTGACACATTTGAGTTATGGTGTTGGAGGAGAATATTGAAAGTGCCTTGGCTTCCAAAAGAGCCAACAGATCCATTTTGGAAGAAGTGCAGCCAGAGTGCTCCTTGGAGACCAAGATGGCCAAACTTTGTCTCTCATACTTCAGACATATTGTCAGGAGGGATCAGTCACTGGAGAAGGATATCATGTTTGATAAGGTGGAGGGTCGGAGAAAAAGAGGAAGACCCCAAACGAGATGGATTGGCCAAGTAGCAGCATTGATGGACTCAAGCGTGGCAACAGTAGTGAGGTTGGCCCAGGATCGGGCAGTGTTTCATTCTGCTGTGCATAAGGTCACTATGGGTCGGTACCGACTCAATGGCACCTAACAACAACGACAACACAATAAAGATAATTACTCTGTGGGAACCAAACAAAATAAATTTGCTGGACCACTAGATGTGTGACTCTAAAGAAAACAACCACATTTACTACATACTCAATGATACTGTAGAAAGTTTTAACAATGGGCATATAATCGACAATGAAAAATAAGACATTTTAAAAAGATAACTACTTGGTTTTATTATTTTGCTAATTTACTTATATTTCTCATTCAGAAAAGTAATAATTTCTGCCTTCAAATGTACAGCATGGCATGAGATTTTCATGTGTGTGTGTGTGTGTGTGTGTGTGTATTGCAACAAGTCCTTCTGTCCTATATTTCCCTCAAGTTCTTTTAAAAGTATTTAAAATATTTTAGTCTGGCATTGAAGCCAAGTTAGTATTTCAAATGATACGGGTGTAAGAGTACTTCTGGAAATTTGCTGGAATTAAACCAGCATAGTTTACTGCCAGTATAATTATGAAACTAGCTGCTTACCAATTCATGTATCTCTAATCAAAATACAAAAAACACATCATCTGAGTAAATGTATACTTCAATTCTGGCAGTGTGTCTGATTCACCCCAGTTGTATGATTAAAATTGCTTGTTTAATGTATCTTAGTTTTCCAATGTGGAATAATAACAAATCTTTCTGTAAGTTAAAAATGCCAAGGTCTTTTGATTGTTTTTATAAGACATGGCAAATTCCTAGAATAGAAACATATTACTGTGGAAATTATCACACAAATAATAGAAGAGACAGTAATATAATGAACTCAACTCTCCCATCACATCATCTGGCTAACCAACAGTTAGGAGTAAATAGCTCATCTTGTTTTGCTTCTACCTTACCTCAACAATTTTTAAGCAAATCCCATTCATCTTATCATGTGATCTACAAATATTTTAGAATTTTAAAGAAAATCATATAACTGTCCCACTTAAAACATAACAAATATTTATTATTTATATTCCATCAGTTCAAGGTTTTTTGTTTGTTTAAAGTATATTTTCATCATATAAAATATGATATATTGTTATTATTGTTGTTAAATGCCATCAAGTCGGTTGTGACTCATAATGACCCTGTGTAGGGTTTCTGAGGAGCAGCTGGTGAGTTTGAACTGTCGACCTTGCATTTCAAACCTGCCTATGGCTCCTACAGCACCACATATGAAAAAGATAATAAATATGACAACAAATTCCACAATACCAACATCCTAAAATAACCACAGTTAAAATTTTAGGTTATTTTCTTCATTAAAAAATGTAAAATATATATCTGTAGCTTGTGTTTTAAAAATATAGTAAAATATAACAAAAATAATTTGCCGTTTAAACCATTTTAAGTGTACAATTCCATGCCATGTATTTACAATGTTAGGCAACGATCGCCACTTTTCGCCAACATTTTCATCATTCCCAGTGGGAAGTTTGTTTCTATTAAGCAATAACACTCCTTTTCCCTTCCCCAAGACTCTAACACCCTCTAATCTACTTTCTGTCTCTACAAATTTGCCTATTATTGATAATTATTTTGTGTAAGTGGACTTGTACACCATTTATCTCTTTGTGTCTGATTTATAACCCTTCACACATTTTCAAAGTTCTTCATGGTTTAAAATGTCTTTAAGAATCCAATGCCCACTGATGCAAAGGTTAGCACTTGACTTTTGCCCACTTTTGAGTGAGTTGTTTGCGTTTTTAATTGTAGGGATTCTTTATATACTCTGGTTATTAAATTCTTATCAGAAAATTCTAGTGTCTGAACATTTTCTCCCAATTTGTAGGTTGTGAATAAAGATGCTCGAAGAATTGATGCATTTGAATTTTGGTGTTGGAGGAGAATATTAAAGGTACCATGGACTGCCATAAGAACAAACAAATCTGTGCTGGAAGACATACAGCCAGAATGCTGCTCAGAAGCCAAGATGGCCAGACTTGGTCTCTCATACTTTGGATATATTATCAGGAGGGCCCAGTCCCTGGAGAAGGGTATCATGCTTGGTAAAGTAGAGGGTCAAAGAAAAAGGGAAGACCCCCAAAGAGATGGATTGGTGCAGTGGCAGCAGCAGTGGGCTCAGGTGCAGCAGCAGCTGTGAGGATGACATAGGACTGAGGGGGTTATATTCTTTTGTATATAGGGTCACTATGGGTCAGAACTGCCTCGATGGCACCTAACAACAACAACAATAACAACTCATAATTTTGTTGATAAAGTCCTTGTTTTTATTTTTTATTAAGTCCAATGTATCTGTTTTGTCATTTGCTGCTCATGCTTTTATTGTCATATCTAAGGATAGTTAAACAAAAATTAGATCCTAAAGAATTACTATTATGCTTTCTTCTAAGAGTTTTATGGTTTTAGTTCTCATATTTTGATCCTTGATCCATTTTGAGTTGATTTTTATATATGATATGCAATATGGCTCTAGCTTTGTTCTTTTGCATGTGGAAATCCAGTTGTTCCAGAACTATGTTAAAGAGACTTTTGTCCCATTTAATAGACTAAATCAGTTTGTCAAAAATCAATTGATTCTTGTTGTGGTTAAGTGCTATCAGATCAGGTCCGACTCATTGCGACCCTCGATAGGGCTTTGGGAAGTGGCTGGTTAATTTCAACCGCTGACCTCACAGTTCAGACTGACTTTATGGTCCAGTGCTTATCCTGGCACACCAGGACTCTAAATTGATCATAGATGTATGAATTTATTTCTGGACTCTCAATTCTATTCCATTACATTAGTCTATATGTCTATCATTTGTTGTTGTTGTTAAGTGCTAAGGAATTCAGTCTAACTTATAGCAACCCTACATGGGGTCTCTGAAGAGTGCTGGTTATTGGGAATGTCTGAATGGCATGAAGTGTTTACCATTTGACAGTTGGTGGTTTGAACTCACCCATTTCAGAAAAAAGCCTTAGCAGTCTGGTTTGGAAAGGTCACAGTCTTGAAACTATAGAGTTCTACTCTGCACTCATCGGGTTGCTCTGAGTGGGAATCACCTTGATGGTAACTTGTAGGTTGGTTGGTATATGTATGTCATTATATTAGTGTCACACTGTTTTGATTATTGTAGTTTTGAAAAAATCCTCAACACTAGACCAATAAATAACAGCTTGGAGAAAAGGTTGAAGTTGTCAAAGACTTCATTTCACTTGGATTCTCTATCAACACTCATGGAAGCAGCAGTAAAGTAATCAAACAACGTATTGCATTAGAAGGATCTGCTGCACAAGGCCTCTTTAAAGAGTTCAAGAGCAAAGATGTCAGTTGGAGGACTAAGGTGCGCCTGACCCAAGCCATGGTATTTTCAATAGCTTCATATGTGTATGAAAGTTGGACAATGAATAAGAAGACTGTAGAAGAATGGACTTACTTGAGTTGTGTTGAAGAAGAATATTAAAAGTATCACTGACTGCTAAAACAACCAACAAAGTTGTTTTGGAAGAAGTACAGCCAGAATACTCATTAGAAGTCAGGATGTCGAGACTTCATCTCTTATTCTTTGGACACATTATCAGGAGGGACTAATCCCTGCAGAAGGACATCATACTTGGTAAAGTGGAGGCTCAGAAAAACAGAGGAAGACCTCCAACAAATGGATTGGCACAGTGGCAGCAGCAATCAACTCAAGTTTACCAATGATTGTGAGGATGACACACTGGGAAGTGTTTCACTCTGTTGTGAATAAGGTCGCAATGAGTCGGAATCAACTCAATGGATGTGTCAACAACAGCAACATAGTATGTTTTGGAATGAAGATTTATGAGTCTTCCTACTTTGTTCTTTTTCAAGATTGGTTTGGCTATTCAGGACCCTTTGTGGTCCATGTAAATTTGAGGACTGGCTTTTCCACATTGTTCTTTTTTTTTCTTTCTCAAACTAATGAGTTTAACGAATCCAAATTTTCTTGAGTTTCATTGTATTGTGATTGAGAGTGAAACTGTGGTACTCAAAGAACTTGGCCAAGGTAGATTTCTGACCCACCCCAAGATCTCCAAAACAACAGTTGGAGTTGTTTTTAACTTATTTTTAACTTATTTTATAGGAAGGAATTGTACACACGAAAGAACTTGGATGCTTTGGCATAATTTATAGAAAAATCAACTCTTTTCAAGTTGATTTTGACTCACAGAAACTCTATTGGGCAGAGTAGTCTTGATCCTTAAGGATTGCCAAAACTAAATATTTATGGGAACAGACAGCTTTATCTTTCTTATGCCGAGCTGCTGCTGGTGGGTTTGAACCACCAACCTTGTAGTTAGCAGCCCACTGCATAACCCAGCATGCCAACAGGGTTCTTTACCCTGTTATAGAAAAGATAAACCCAATATGCATGTGTCGTCTTAATGGCCACAGAAGTTACCTTTCTGACTATGGGAGAACCAGGCTAAAGCCTAACTTTTTCCAGTGTTGTCACCCAGGGTGAGTTTGCCAAAGAGATTCTCTGCTAGGCTAGATTCAGAAGCCCTCATGGTTCTCAAGTTGGTTACTTAGTCACCCAATTCTTTGGTGGATTTCACTTGTTTATTTAGATATTGTGTCTCAGTGAGGTCACAAGTGAGGTCTTGTCAGTGGCCAGTTTGTACAGTTCCACTAATGACTGATTCATGCTTTTTTCCAAGTGTAGCACACACTCCATTGCATTCAGCCTGCTTTCCCGCCATCACTGTCTGGTTTCTGGATATCCTGAAGGAAGATTTAGCCACCTCTTCATTGGTTTCTTAGTGTGTTCCCTGTTCTCTGAGATTGGTGAAGAAACTATTCGGCAAAATCCTTCCAGCCATACCACATTGATGTGGTAAGAAATAAGTATGACAGTTACCTATGTCTTATAGACAAAAGGCATACAACTCCACGTTGATCTCGCAGTTGATAGTGACCTCTGAGTCCTAGTTGCAGTTCTGGGGACACGGTGGTCATAGTGGTGGTTTAGGAGAGAGAGTGGTAGCTTCATGGCACTGAAGTGGTGGCAGAGAGCCTTGTGGTATCCCAGGGCGCTGCTGTGAAGAGGTGATGGAAGGCTGGCTGGGAGTGACCAGTTGCGGAGAGCTTGGCCAGTGTCAGCTTCTGTTTGAGCACTATTAAAAGCAGGAAGCCCCAGCAATTCTGCAAAGAATGACTTCTATATTGTTATTACTATAGCTTATTGTGGAGCAACATCACAGAGTCTACTTAAAATGGAAGTAACAGAGGTTTATTGAGGGATAGAGACGGTACAGACTGGGAAGATATCCAGTTTCATAGAGTGAAGATGGCAACTCCACTGGATAATGAGGAAGACAACGTTTTTGTACAGTTGAAACAGGAATGAAAAGTTATATAATCATAACTGGCTGAAAAACAAAGATGGAGTATCTAAAAGAGGGGATTTAGCAAGGATAGGCAGACAACACATATGTGGGATTAATATGACTGGCTAATTGATTACAGGTCAGTTGATTACAGGAAGATCACAGGACAGTGGCAGGACAAGTTTTTCAGGTAACTTGCTGTTAACATTGCTTTCTCAACCATGTTTGTTTCTGCCGGTCCACTGTAAAGCATTTTCAATAAAGCAATAGTGTAGTAAGACCCTACGGGTGTCAGCTATCACCTCTTGTATCTGTCTGACCAGAGTGGAAAGACCCTCTGGGGATAGATTCTGATCTCCTGCACCTGCCAGACCTCAGAGCAAAAGAATGTCTCCTTTAAGGCATATGGCTAGATCAGAATCAGGGTTTGAGGGACTGCTGTTAGAAAAGACAGTTTTTTTTTTAAAACTCATGACCTTTTCATAAATGCCCTCTATCATGTTGAGAATTTTCCCTTTAATTCCTAGTTTGGTGAGTGTTTTTGTACTTATCATGAATGGGTGTTGGATTTTGTCAGATGTCTTTTCTGCATTATTAAAAGACTGTGCATTTCCCCCTCTTTCTTCTTTTAATATTGATTTTCTTAAGTTTAGCCACTCCTGTATTTCTGTTTTAAATCCTCTTGCTCATGGTGCATACTCTTTTAAATGTGCTGTTAGATTCAGTTTCCTGGTGAACAAATGTCGTCTTTATCTGCCTTTGGAATCAAGGTAATGATAGCCAATTTGTGCATGGTTTTTGAAAATTTTGAAAGGATTGATATTAGTTCTTTAAACGTATAACAAATTTTATTAGACATCATCTGCTCCTGTTCTTTTCTTTGTTGAAAGGTTTTGGATTACTGGCTCAATCTCCGTACTTGTTATAAATCTGTTAAGATTTTCTGTTTCTTCCTGAATTAAGTTTAATTGTGTGAACAGTTACTTAGTATCATAAATAACCTGTAAATGTTCACATTTCTCTGTCTTTAACTTTGCCGCTTGTTTGTATCAAAACTAAAAGAAGATCCTTCTATTGTAATGTGTATGTCTCTTAATTTTCTTTTATTTTTTAACCCCCCACATTTTATTTTATTGAATACAGAAAGATCATCTAGGGCTACACAGATCATAAGATTACTTTAGATTGCAACAACAGAGAGATCAAGAGTTGATTGGAAAGCAGAAAGCAGTCTTAATTTTCAGCATATAAAAAATAATCAAATTGTTACGGATACCTTGCAAAATTTCCAAAGCAAGATGTTGGTGAATTAATTTTTGCTTTCTTTTTGTTTTTAAGGGATGACAAGTGAGATTCAGTGTGTGCAACTAGTTACAAAAACTCATATAACAGGTTGAAAGCATCATTAGACAGAAGCATAAATGTAATATATAAAAAAACAAGACTTAAAAATCTTATTATAGGAATATTCACTATAATAGGTAGAAAAGATACATTAAAAACAGCAGTGTGTAATGCTTGTTCCAGGCAGAACTTATACGGCAAACCAAAACTGATACTAACTAAGGAAAATTCTGTTTTTAAAAGCTCTTCCAGACAGACATCACCACAAAGCAAAGCCAACAGTGATTGTGTGGTCCCCTCTTGTTAATCAATGAATAGTCAATGGTGGAGACATGGAGTAAAAAGCTTAAGCTTTCGCCAGTGATTTGTACTATTCTGTCAGCACAGTCTAAGCCTTTGGAACCACGAAACCTTCAGGAGGTTTCTGGCCTTCTCGGTCAAGTCTGTGCATGCAAGTTCCTGAAATGAATTGAAAGTCTTTGTGGTGTTCTGAGTCATAGTAGTCCATATGCTTCTTTTTCTGGTTGTAAACTGCAACTCAAAGGGTTTCCAGGGTGATTACACCAGGGGCCATTGTCAGCACATTGGCGCCACGAGTTGGCTCATAAACAGCCTTTCATTTCTGGATGAGGCATGCCAGCAGATCTTGTCCAACAATATAGAAATTGGTTCCTGCCAACAATATAGAAATTAGTTCTCACAACCATCTGAGCGCTGCCATGTCATTGGAAATTAGTTGGCCCACCATTTATATAATGGGAGATAAGAAGATGGCCACCACTGTTTCAGGATTCAGGGCTCTTTCCTTCAGCACTGCAGCATGCTGCTTCATACGCCACATCAAGGGAATGTCTTTACCCTTTGTCCAGGCACCAGGAGGATGGAGAAGAAGAACAGGATGCCCCTCTCTAGAAGTTGCTTATGAGTATCCTGCAGTAACAGAGCATGTCCATTGTGCACTGGGTTGTATAATTGAAATTCAAATCCAGCATCAGCGTTCATACCTTTAAACTTCTGCTTAAGCTCAGTAGGAGTAAGATGTCACTGATCCAGACCATGATTCCAATAAATTCAGGTCAGGACTTGAAGAGCTCCTCCAATCAGCTAATCTCCTTGTTCTTAATGTAAGGGTGGCCCTATTTCCTGTGCTCAAAAAACTCAGGGTTGAAAAAAAAACAAAACCTCGGGGTTGAGAAGAATGGCCACACAGAGGTTCTCATACATGAGAGCAAATACTGCACAGCCATTTAGTCTCTATCTTCCTGGGTAGCTAGCTGTCAGAACTGTAGGCACTGACACATTACTGACTCCCCTATCCAGAAGACAATCAAATTGAAGGCACTGCAAGTGCTCCCCCTCTCTCATAAAGTGTTGCCTATTATTCCACCAAAACCTGTACCCGTTGCCTATCCACTTTATTAATTCTCATTGCTGATAATGTTTCTTCATCTGTTTTCGCCAAATGAAGTTTGTTTTCTGGCACATACAGTTCTTTCACTTCATAAGAGGCATCCACAGGCAAAATGTCCTTTCAGAACACAATCATTTATATCATAAGAATCTGATTTCAGTAACAATCAGCAATCTCTGGCTTTTCGCTTTCAGAATGAATCCCATTGAGACCTTTTATTTCTCCAGCTTGTGCTCTTTTGTAACATACTTTGGCATCTTTCTGTTAACAGATAAGCAGAGGAGCATCTACAAGTACTTAAAAAATGGTAAACTTGCACCTCATGAATTTGCCTTGCACTAATATCCTGAGTATAATGTGATATCAAACTTGTACGGTGTGGTGCTGTAGGATAAGCACTGGCCCTCAAGGCCAATTTGACCCACAAAGTCAGTCATTCAATCTCACCAGCTTCTCCTCAGAAACCCTATATAGAGTCACTGTGACTTGGAACCAACTCAATGACATTTATCAACAACAAAACTGTGATGCACACTAGGCCAGCATCTGCAAACAGGTTAGCAACTTCTGCAATATGCCCATCATTTTTTTCTCTATCTTCAGGACTAAAGTCAAGATTTTTATTGAGATCCTGGTGAATGTGGCATGGACTACCATGGCAAACTCCTCCAAAGGCATGCTCACCATAGTCTTTCCTGCTCTGGATAAGCCTGTTAGCCAACCAGTGCAACCATGAAAGTCACCTCTGATTCCCACCACATGACCTCTCTTGTTCCTGCTGACATGGTAGGCTTGGTAAGTGCTCTCTGCATTCCCCAGTTCAGGGCTCAGCTTGACCTTCTTGCATAGGCTCCCTGGGAACTCCATAACTGCATGCAGAGCTTCTTTGGAATGGAATGATAGCAAAGTCTCTTGATCTATCAATTCCTCCCCCTTATCTGTTTTTTTCCCTTTCATTTAAAACAAAATTTAGAAACTGGGTTTGTTTTATGTGTTGCTTTTGTTACACAATCTGCATTTGGTAATTGTCTCACTGGGGTGCTATTTAACACCTCCCTCTGTTCTTACATTGCTGTTGTTAAGTGCTGTCAAATTGGTTCTGACTCATAACAACCCTATCCAGGGTTTCCAAGGAGTGGCTGGTGAACCTTGTGGTTCAAACTGACCTTGCAGTCCAGTGCTTATCCTACAGTCCACACCAGGACTTCTCTGTCCTATATTTATTTTGAACTGGCACAGCACTGTCCAATAGAACTTCTTCACATGATGGAAGAGAGTTTAATACACTGTCCAATATAGTAACCAAAAGCTATATGCGGTCATCAAGCTTTTGAAATATTGTGGTATATATAATCAAGGACACCCAGTGAGATGAATTGGCAAAGTGGCAGCATCAATGGGCTCAAGCATGTCAACAATTGTGAGGTTGGCCCAGGACTGGGCAGTGTTTCATTCTGTTGTGCATAAGGTCGCTATGAGTCGGTACCGACTCAATGGCACCTTGAAACAACACATATATGTAATGTACTAGAACTTAAATTCTAAGAACTTGGTTTGTAGAAAGCTCCGTTTTACACTAGAATCCCAGTTTGTTTTGAATGTTTGCATAAATTCTGCCTCCATTGATTTCTTTCAGACCACTACACTCCAATGTATAAAAATTTGCCCTCAGGTAGAGTGTGTTTGAAAGTGGATTACTATAACTTCTCTAATCAGCTCAGGGAGGGCAGAAGCTCTCTCAGCAACTTGCCTCGGCATGTCTTTAATGGGAATTGGAATACCAGGGCCACATGGTCATGAGTCATGCGCCAATCGAGATGGTCAGGGAGGGTCCAGAGCTAATCCTGTAAGCTTTTCTAATCTGCAATAATGAATATATCACAATCATGGTTCCTGTCCTACTTCTGTACTTCTACCAGTGACTTTGATTAATTTGTTTACCACGAACCATGATTTTGTGATGAATTTCTTTCATTTTCCATCTTCCATAATTAGCCTCGTGGCCATGAATCCTTTGGACACCATATGACCTTATGCTGATCTCATCTGAATGACTTAAGTTTCTCTTGTCTTTGTCCTCTTTGTGGTCCTGCAGGTTGATACACTGGGCTGCAAGGTCGGTTTGAACTGCAAGGTTGGTGGTTCAAGCTCACCAGTTACTCCTCAGAAACCCTATACTATGAGTTGGGAACTACTCGACAGCATTTAACAACAACAAAGCAATCTGTATAAAACTTTTTTGAATTTGGGGTCTTTTTTCCCTTAGAACAGTAGGATTTACTTTGAATCTTTCCTCTATTTAGTCATAGTCTTAGTGTGTTAGTGTTGCCATAACAAAAATGCCACAAGTGGGGAGCTTTAAAGAAATGAATTTTCTCACAGTTCATAAGGCTAGAAGTCTGAAGTTGGGGTTTGGCTTTAGGGGAAGGTCCTTGTTTGCTTGTTTCAGCATCTCGTAGCTGCCAGCCATCCTTGGCAAGGGCTTGCAGATGTACTCTCCACTCTCATATGGTGTCTGTCTTCCTTCCCCTGTGTGTGTGTGTGTGTCTCAAAATGTATTTCTCCTCTTTATAAGCGAAAATTCAGAAGGGATTACATTTGGGACCCTCCCTGCTCAGGTAAGTTTCATTAACATAATAAAGAAGTCCTTTACCCAAACATGTCATATTCACAGATAAGGAGTTCAGATGTCAATAGATCTTCTGGGGGTCCAGGGAGGACCCATAACAGTTACTTTTTGTCAAATCCTTTTTACGTCTTCACTTCTTTTCATTTTTAAATGTTTTCCTCTCTTTTATCTTTTATGTCTCTTAACTGAGTCTTGGTGTGATGCCACAGGTTAATTCGGATTAATTTACTGAACTGTTAAGTCAGCTTGGACCAAAAGGTCAGTGGTTCAAACTCACCCGCTGCTCCTCAGAAACCTTATAGAGGGTTACTATGGGTTGGAACAGACTCCACAGCACTTAGCAACAACATATATATATACCAGTCACTGGAGAAGGATACTATGTTTGGTAAAGTGGAGGCTCAGAGAAAAAGAGGAAGACCCCCAGCGAGATGGATTGGCCAAGTGGCAACATCAGTGGGCTCAAGCGTGGCAACAATTGTGAGGTTGGCCCAGGACTGGACAGTGTTTCTTTCTGTTGTGCATAGGGTCACTGTAAGTAGTTACCAACTCAATGGCACCTAAAAACAACAACTTTACGGTTCAAACCAACAGTCCAGTGCTACAGCACCATATCCTACAGCACCATACCAGGACTCCAAAAATACATTTACTGATGAGAAAAACTTCTAAACCCAAGTGCGTAACTGAAACTATTCAATTTAAGAGTCGAGACTTAAAGATACAGAAAACTCTGTAAACTGGGTACCTGGGTAAAGCTTATATACCATCATCTGGTGCCCTCTATTTAATGTTGCAGAAGCAACTGCAAGTTGTGGTACCTCTAGAAGTAATTTAATCATCATTTAAATAAATATCCATTTCAATGATTAATGCTAATAATTAGAACAAAGGCAATAGTTTAGAAAAGCTAGTCTATAAACCAATGTAGAACAATACTAGAACGTCAAGGAGAATGAAGAGAATGTCTTGCCTCTTCAAATGTCATAGGAGGTGTGCTTCCAAAAATTCCTGGGAAAGTTCTATTTTCTTTTTCTGTGTTTTCATGTCATAGCAGTATATGCTTAATAAAAACCCATAAACAAAGCTTCCTGTTAGCATTTACACCAACACGTCTCCTCAAATTATGCCTGAGTTAGGAGATTCATATGGCTTTTCAAGTTATTGAGAACCTTTATTTTGAGATCTCGATCATAGATCTGCAGGCAGACTTACTGGCCATCGTCTTCTTAGTCTACACGTTCCACTGAAGTTTGTTCACCATGGGTGACAGAAATACTGGTGGTATAACTTCCAGCATCACAGAAACATGTAAGCACCACAGTTTGACGAATTGGCTGGTGAGTGCATGTGACCCATTCAGGGAATTGAATAGCTTGCTAATAATGTACGTGGCACCCTGAGAAGGTGATACCATACAAAGAAGGTATGAGTCTGCTTTGCTTAAAGTGAAGCCATCTCAGAAATGGAAAAGGGGACCTCACGACCACCAAGAAGAGGTAGAAGTGGAAAATATCCAGAGAGAGCCGTAACATCAGCGATGACCAGAAACAGTAGCAGAGACACAGTGGCTACATATCCAGGAGACAGGCAGGAGGGCACACATTCTTGTGAAGGCTAACTAGTGCAGTGAGTGCCTGTGGGCATTTATCAGCAGAGCTGAAAGAGCTTTTGAACACTTGCCTGAGCAGAGCAGAGGCCAGTCTGGCCCAAGGGGTCTCGCATGGAGCCCAAGGATCAGAGATAAGCCTACATGCAGGCATGACTAAGAAGATGCTATTCTGATCAAAGAGCTGTATCCTGGCTGTTCCTGAACCTGAATTGTAACGTGTTAACTTTTCTAATAAATCCAGAACCATGGTCTATGACTTCTGTGTAACCATTGCAATGGATGATCAAATCCAGCAGAAAAGTAGAAAGTGTGGTGGGAAGGTGGATGATTGGTGTCCAAACTGGTGAAAAGGTTGGAGGGTAGAGGCGTATCTAACTTCTACCACATAGGGATCAGTCTTGAGCTGTTGATACATATGATTTTCTCTCCCCATCATGAAGTTAGGACTTCCTGGTATGGTGCTCTGAGTTAATGTGCTAGACTGCAAAATCGATTTGAACTGTGATGTTGGTGGTTCAAACTCACCAGCTGCTCCTTGGAAACTCTATATAAGGGTCGCTATGGGTCCGAACGACTCGACAACAACATCATGAAGTTAGAAGCAGTCAAGACATTTTTGCAGATCTCAACACACTGACAGGTATTTCTTTATGTAAGTAACTCTCCTGATCAATTTAGGCATCAATTTTGTGTGGGTGTGGGTGTGGGTGAGGCAACTTTGAATATAGGGGACACTGCATTTCAGCTTTGAAGGTCCTGTTTCTGCAGTTCTAATCATTAGGGACTCCAGCAACTGATCAAAATCCCGGAAGACGAATGTATTCAGAAACCCCCTTACTGGGTCTCTGTTTTGCTTCATTCAGTAGATTTTTGATAAGGTATTTCTGGCCTCAGAGCATTTTGAAACTTGCTAGACTCATCTAGTTGGACACCTGCATTTTCTTCTGTTTCACAATCTGCTTTTCTTACTTCTCATACTGTGTTATAGCCTCTAGTCTTTGTGCTTACACAACCCTTTCCCAACATTTTATCTTTCCTTTGCCTTTGCCTCTGTTTTTCCTGTTTTCTCACAACTTCTTGTTCAATGAAAGTTATCATGTGCTTTACCTTCTTTTGCAGATCAGAATCTCGAGGGCTTGAGAACAATGGGTTTTAGAAAAAAAAAAAAGTATATATAGCTGACTGCCCAGCTACCCCTACTTTTATCTGGGTCTTTGCTTTCCTTTACCATTAGCTCTGTTTTTCTCACTTTGAATGACATTTTAGTAATGCTTCTCACTGTATAACATTATCTTCTTATAAGAAAGATTGATTCATTAATTTCAAAGGTTTCTTGAACCCAGACTGCTCCAGTGTCATCAGCCTTTATTGTATCACAATCCCTTGCTTTCACCTTGCAAATGGAATCCTGAAGACTACTCTTACAATTTTGACTATCCTCTATCCTCAGATTTTATCCACTGTGCTTTTCAGTGAGCACATTTGCAATTTTTGGGTCCTTCTGTTTTTATGATCTTCAGATCAGATACTCTCTGTTTCTCTGCATATCCATTGATACCATATGGACCTGTAGCTATTGGCAGTTTGTCTCCATGGTTCCTATTTGGAATTCATGGGTAAAATTTATCACCTAGTTTTGTTGTAGGTGTCATTTACAAGTCTGATATTGCTAAGTGCTCTGTTTGCATGGGTGGATTCAGGGAGATTGAAACATGCCATCACTATTGTCATCTTGGAGTCCTGGTGTGGCGCTGCAGGAAAACGCACTGGACTGCAAGACCAGTTTGAACCACAAGGTCAGTGGTTCAAACTTACCAGCTGCTCCTTGGAAACTCTATATAGGGTTGCTGTGAGTCAGAACTGATTCACTGGCACTTAACAATAACAACATTTTCATCTTTGAATCTTCCTTAGAAAAGTAAAAACAAAACAAACTAGTTGCACTTAAGTATTTTCTGATCCATGGTGGCCCCGTGTGTATCAGAGTAGAACTTTGCCCCATAGGGTTTCATGTTTTGTACCTAGATCATCATAACCTTCTTCCAAGACACCTGTGCATGGACTTGAGCCTGCAGACTTTCGGTTAGCAGCCAAGTGCATTAATCGTTTGTACTACGCAGGGATCAAAATCCTCCTAGGATTCTTTAAATTTATTTTAGCTATTTTATAGTCTTTTTTATCTTATGAGAGGGATTACTGATAAAATTAAAGCTTAGAGATGCTATTAAGATTGCTGACTTCAGGCACTATGTTTTTCACAGGAAGCTGCACACTATATATATGTATATATAACATAATAATTGTAAGATAATTGCGAGCACATCATTAATTTATTGGATGTAACTGTTACTTTTCTTTTCTCTTTTTTGCTGCTCATTTTTCATTATTTGCCTATGTACTATTCTAGCTATCTGGAGATGGTTAAAATGTGATTGTGATGTTATTAAATGAGGATTCAGGAAGTTATTTGATGGAAATTTCCCAAAAGTATTATTTTTATTCTCTGGTGCACAACTAATTGTATACTTCAAATTCTCTTTATACAACTGCTCTGTACGTTTACTTTCATTCTAGAAGAGCTGATAGTTGAGTCCCCACATTCAGAGTACTAGTGAATGGCACAGTAGTGAGATAGATATATAACTATGAGGGTAAGTCAAAAGGCTTGCTACAAAAGCATAAAAACCTTTATTAAGCAAAAATACCAAAATGTGAAGGTGTTATTTCTCAACATAGGTCTATACATTCTTTAAGACAGTGTTTCCATCTCTCTAGCCCTTCCTTGAAGAATTCTGTACCTTATGATTTACATCATGTCAAACTGGCACTTTTGGCATCCTCGAGGGATTCAAATCTTGTTTCTTTTCAGCATTCTTTGAGTTTTGTGAACAAAAAGAAGTCTGAAGGGGCAATACTGTAGGGTAGATGGAGTAAAGTTTTTCAACAAAATTCTTGTAGGAAAGCTCTTGCTATTCTGGAAGAATAAGCAGGTGCATTGTTGTGATGGGGGGAAAATTCTTTGGTGTAACTTTCCTGGCCTTTTTCTCACCAGTGCAATTTTCAGTTTTCTTAAACCTTCTTAATAAGGCCCTGTAATCATCTTGTGTCCTTTGAGAAAAGTCTATCAAGAGTTTCCTTTGGGGAATCCCAAAAAACAGTCACCATAACCTTCTGAGATGACCTCTCTGCATTGAATTGTACTGATCCTTGAATTTAACTTGAAAGCCACTGTCTGATTGGACCTTGCTTGGTTCGTATTGATAAATTCAAAACTCATCCACAGTTACAATTTTTTCTCCCATAAAATTGCCTTCATTAGCTTTGATCTTGATTAAAAGACTGATGTAAAGATCAGCTCTTTGATCTAACTAATGTGCAACACTTTCTTCTTCTTCTTTTTTAATATTCTCTTTTTTTGAAAGGTACTCTAACAAGATTAAGATAAGTGTAATAGTGACAGAAGTTGTCTGTAGCCATCCACTGAGTGGGGAGGCATGTTTAGACACATTTTGTTGAGACTAAACCTGTGCATGTTTGAACTGGAAGACTAATAGCCATACCATTTCACTTTCCCTCATCTCTGAAGCTTTCTGCCACACTATACTTACTTGTATTCAAATCTATCATTTCAGTTTACTGATGTACATGTTTAGGTTAGACATACTTTTTAATAAACATATATTTATTCATAATAACAAAGATACCATTTTCTGTTGGAAAGATTTTTTTTTAGGCAAATCTATAACCAATTGAAAAACGGGATAGTTACTGACATGGGAGAACTCGCTGCTCTCTCTAAGTCCACTGCCATCACGTGGATTAGACCTGAATAGGATTTTCAAGATATTAAATCTTTATGGTCCCTCCTGCAGCAGCTGGCAGGTTTGAATTGCTGACCTTGGGGTTAGCAGTCCAGTTGTTTATCCTGCAGCGCCACCAAGGCAGGCCTCAGCAAAGCGTTAAAATATTTTTTGTTGGTTCAGCCTATTTTCCTGGTCTTCTGTATTTTATGTGACTTTGGCGAGACTGTCAATCATATAACTCAGTAAATTTTATGCAGGGAGTGTCGTATGACCAACCAAAGTTGGCCTATTATAATACTGTGATCTCCTGGACTCCATGGATGGCTCAGGAGTGGCTCTATGACTCAGCAGGATGTGATGGTTAATAATATGTTTCAATTTAGCTAGGCTGTGAATCTCAGTGGTTGTGACTAAAAATGGACTGGCTGTTCTTCTATAATATCATATAACCTGTTACATTATATTATATTCCACGATATACGATCTGATGTTATCAATCAGTTGAAAAGGAAGTTTTCTTGGGGGTGTGGTCTTTCTTCGGGATATAAATGGAAGGTTTGGCAAAGCTTACTTGCTCTTGACTCCAAACTTTTCTTGTTACCTGGCTCTGGTTCACAGTAAGCCTGCAGAAATGTGCAGCTTTCTCCCTGACCTACTGGTTTTGGATTCCCAGCCCCTACTAGCCTACCACCTGACCCATGGATTCGGGACTTGCCAGCCTCTATAATCAACACTGATGAAAGCAGCAGTCAAGAAATCAAATGATGTATTGCATTAGGCAAATCTACTGTATAAAATCTCTTTAAGTGTCTGACGGCAAAGATACTAGTTTGAAGACTAAGGTGCCCCAAAGCAAACAATGGTATTTTCTATTGCCTTCTATGCATGTGAAAGTTGGACAACGAAGAAAGAAGACCGTGGAAGAAAGGATGCATTTGAGTTATGGTGTTGGAGAAGAAAATTGAAATATTGAAAATATCGACATATAATAATATTGAAAGTACCATGGCTTGCCAGAAAAACAAACAAATCTGTATTGGAAGAAGTACAGCCAGAATGCTCCTTAGAAGCAAAGATGGTGAGACTTCATCTCTCACACTTTAGACATATTGTCAGGAAGGACCAGTTCCCGGAGAAGGACATTATGCTTGGTAAAGTAGAGGGTCAGTGAAAAAAAGGAAGACCCTCAATGAAATGGATTGGCAGAGTGGCAGCAGCTATGGACTCACGTGCAACGATGATTATGAGGATGGTGCAGGACTGGGCAGTGTTTGTTCTGTTGTGCATAGGACTGCTATGAGTTGGGACTGACTCAATGTCACCTAACAACAAACCCTCATGATTGCATTAGGATGTTTTCTTGAAGAAAATCTCTTGTACACAGATACATAAGTATATACATCTTGCTTGCTTTGCACCCTTAGAGAATTGAGTCGAAGATACAGGGCTAGACGGGCTGTTTTTTCTCTCTCTCTCTCTCTCTGTGTGTGTGTGTGGTTTGTATAGACCTTGGAGGAGAGAAAATCTCTTTGTCCGTGTGGATATAAGGATAAGCCCACATATCTTTAGGCTTTATTGGGAGTCAGCTTGCCTATGAATAAAGCTAACATAAACAAGAGCAGCTCCTGAAGATGGATAAAAAACTCTTCATGACATTTCCCTATGCCTGAAAGTGGCATCGTCTTTTGTATCTTTGTTCAATAAGTTTAGTTTTTAATATCAAGTTATTTGAATAGAATTTCTGTTATTCACACCTGAAAAAGGTCTAAGACTATATCCCAACCTAACCCTTTGTTTATTTACCCCCACTTTAATTCCATCTAAACCTTATTTTTGTCACCAGTAAAATGAAGCTAATGGTAGTATTTATCTTCAAATGGTTAATGTGCTTGGCTGCTAACCAAAAGGTTGGTGATACGGGCCCACCTATAAACCTTATCTTCTTCTGAAAAATGAGCCATTCAAAACCCTATGGAGCACAGTTGTACTCTGACACAAATGGAATTGTCATGAGTCAGAATCAATTCATTTGATTGTTGTGGGGATCCTTAATGACAAATAATCACTCAACAAATGGTTGCTATTATTACTATCATTATTTCTTTTTGAGCTTTTATTAGATCCAACTTTACAATACAAATCTTGTAACAATGGCGCATTCCAAAAAGACAGCAGATAGCTGTGGAAAGGAGTAAAAGAGAGAATTGTATTTTGCTGTAATTACTTTTGACCTTTGTACCATCTACATACATTATTACGTATTCAACACAGTAACTTAAAAATACCATAATTTGTTCATTTCACTCTTAATTGCATTAGAATTTGAATTATACATTTAAAAGTCACCAAAAAAAAAAAAACACACCAAAAACCATTATTATTCACATTACAGACTCACAATAGGTTTATTTTAAAGGACGCATGAGAAATAGTAATTAAGTAAGAATCACGTTTACAAAGAACCAAAGACAATAGAGCATTAATACTTTATTTAGTTGCAGAAGGTTTGCATTAGGTTCAAGAAAAAATCGTCAGCCAACTCAAAGCATATATGTGTAATTTTGAAGACCATAACATCAATGTAAGTAAGTGTAAATATGTAAGGTTTCACTCAAGGTACAAAGGGGAAAGTGTGTGATCTGTCTGTCTACACTGATACCGCCATTCAAATACAGGCTGTCCCGTTAGCCACGTCTCATTTCTCTATAATCTTAAATTAGAAACCAACTCCAATATGTCTTTCTGACCGCAAACCCAGAGAGACTAGACGGTACACAGAAGGGGCTGAGTGGTGTGGCGTCCGACCTGCCCCTACAACTCGTCCTGTAGAAACCAGCGGGCACTCCCCACAACTACCTACGCTTGGCGCTCGCTTCGAAAACCTAGCCTGGGAGACGACAACGGCTATTGAAGGGTGAGCAGCGATTCAGCATCCTCACTGCGCCCTGGAGCGCACGTGTTCTGTTTGGGAAGGGCAGGGAACCAAAGGCCCCGCAGGAGGCTGCAGACACAGATGATGCCTCGTCATTATCTGCAGTCGGGAGTGTACTAGTTTTATCTTGGCTTCATCCCTGGCACAGGCGGTGCTGCCTAAGTCAGGCTCCAGGCTCCCAGGACAGTGGTAGTGTGTCGCGCGCACCCACTCCGTGCTGTGTGTTCCCACTCAGGGTGACTCTGTACAGGGTTTCCAAGGCTGTAAATCGTCACTGTAGCAGAATGCCTCATCTTTCTTCCGCAGAGTGGCTAGTGGTTTGAACTGTTGATCTTGCCATCTATCGTCCAGTGCTTACTCTACAGGACATCAGGGCTCCTTGGTAGTGTGCCCAGGATTGTGGAAATAGTTGGCATCAGTTGTTCGGTATTCCATTCGTACTCTACAATGTTACTCTCATCATTTGCTAAGTTGGGATAAAGCACTGGACCACTAGGTCTGTTTGAACCACAAGGTCTATTTGAAACACAAGGTCTGAAGTTCAAACTCACCAGCCACTCCTTGGAAACCCTATACAGGGCTGCTGCGAGTTGGGACAGACTCGTCGGCACTTAACAACATCAACAGTATAAAAGCAGGAATCCTGGTGTGGTGCTATAGGATAAGCACTGAACAGCTAACCACAGGGTTAGAGGCTCAAACCCACCAGCCACTCCTAGGAAACTCTATACACCGACTTGACAACAATATACAAATATGAGACTTGTAATTTTTGTCATCTGTCTGACAGAGTCATGATGTTGCGCTGTACAATAAATTCTGGCCTGTTAACCGCAAGGTTAGGGTTCAAATCCACCATCCACTTCTCAGAAACCCTATACAAGGTCTTGTAACGAGTCTGACCATTTCAACTCTTAACAGCAACACACCTATCGATCAGGAACATTATGAAATTGCACCTATGTTTGGGGGTATGGGCTGAATGAAGTAAATGAAATTGCCTAAAACTTGGTCACGATACTTTAAATACTGCCAAAAGACAGATACGGTTACTTTCTCTGTGTATGAAAATATCCTCTTATTTTTGTTGTGCCCAGAAAAGATAACAATATACTAGTAAAAATATACAAAACAGGTATGTTGAGTAGAATGCTATCCCAAATATAAAGGATCTATAATTTGACCCCAATTCAAGGAGGCAAAAGATACGAGCAGCACATCCTTCAAGAAGAGATCCAAATGATCAATGGACATCAAAAGATCTTTGATTTAATTATCCTTTTCTAGTGTTTTCTCATTCTTAATTTTCCTGATTTCTGTACTTAATTTTATATTGTCTTTATGAATTCTTTAGGTTTCTCCATGCCATTCTTTCTCTCTTTTTTCCTTGAACTTTTAGCTAATTTTCATTATTTTTTTCTTTTGCTAAATGTGCTTTAACTAATGCATTTACCTGTAATAAGTTTTCACATAAAGCGCTAGTTGAATTTCATATATTAAAATTTTCTCTTATAATTTCCCTTTTAATCAAGGTCTATTCAATACATAGTTATTCAATATATGGATTTTAAAATATACTCTTGATTCCTAATTTGTAATTGAATAATAATTAGCATGATGGCAAATTGTTGGAATTTATGGTTTTTTAATTTAACTAGCCCATAGTTAATTCTTGAGAATTATTCACAGATGTTCTATACAATTTTCATCTTCTTCACTTATTCTTTGATTATACATATGAATTTAAACTTTTCAAACAAAATCATGTTACTAAAATCTATAACCAATTAAAATTTTGCTTACATCATTTTATAGTATCTGAGAAAGATTTGCTAAGTCTCTAACTAAAAATGCTTATATATATTTCCCCCTCTGCATAATTCTTGTGTTGTTAAGTGCCATTCAGTTGATTCCAACTCACTGTGACCCTGAACAGGGTTTGCGAGGAGCACCTGGTGAATTTGACCCACTGATCTTGTGATTCAAACTGACCTTGCTTATTTGGGGGCAATATTCTTAAGTATATATGTATTTGGAGTTCTGATGTAGTGCTGTAGGATAAGCATTGAATAAGATTACTAATTGCAAAGTGGTTGGTTCAAAACCACCAGCAGCTCCTTGGAAATCCTATACAGGGTTTCTATGAGTTGGAACTGACCTAATGGCACTAAACAACAACATGTATATGTTCAAAAAATGATAATTTATTGATTATTTTATTAGTAAATACCATTTCTTCTAAAACTGCTTTCTTAGTCTTAGGGTCTATTTCTTCTGAAATTAACTACCTAGCTTTGTTTTCATTCATCTTTGCCTAATATTTTTTCTTCTATTTAATTGTTTTCATTGGTTCTATATCTTATTTTTTAAATCAGTGACTTTTGTAAATAGCATGTTACTGAATCTCCAAGTCTCTTATTTTCTATCTGGGTAGCATAACTAATTTACATTTATTATACTTACCATTTGGCATTATTTTAGCCATATTATTTTCAGTCTTCTATTTACCATAACACCTTACTTTTGTTTCTTTTTCATTCCTTTATCCTTTCTGTTGGATAGATTAAATATTCTTCTGTTGGATTTTCTGTTTTTCTAGTGGTTATCTCTTTAGTAAGATATCACTTATGCTTATTTCTCTACCAGTTTCCTAAGTTTATTGATCTCCATAGCTTCTCCAAAATCGACAAGTGACTTAGTATGCCCTCTCTCTTCTCACACTGCCTCATCGCTCCGTTACCTACTGTTAGCCTCTAGAGCAGGGGTGGGGATCGTCTGGTCCAAAACCATTGGGTCTGGCCCTGCCAAGGCAACCGCAGTTCTAGCCATCATATTTGTTGGTGTTAAGTGCCTTTGAGGCAGTTTTGACTCATAAAGACTCTGTGGTGGCTTGCATATTGTTGTGATGCTAGAAATTATGCCACTGGTATTTTAAAAATACCAGCAGGGTCACCCATAGTGGATAGGTTTCTGTTGAGATTCCAGACTAAGACAGACTAGGAAGAAGGAGAGGTGGACAATTTCCAAATATTTACTCACTGAAAACCTTATGAAAAGCAATAGAACACTGTCAGCACCAGAATATTGAATATTGAAATGATGAATAATTCTAGAATATTAACAGATTCAGTGCCAGAAGATGAGCTCCTACAATTGGAAGGCTCACAATAAGACTGGGAAGAGCTGCTGTCTCAAAGCAGTGTTAACCATTTTAATGCAAACAGAGTAAAGTTTTCAGGACATTCATTTGTTGATGGGGCACGGCTCAAAATGAGGAGAAACAGCTGTAAACATTCATTAATAATTGGAACATGAAATGCATGAAATATGACTCTAGGAAACTTGGAAGTTTTTAAAAATGAAATGTAACACATAAAGATCAATATCCTAGGCATTATTGAACTGAAATGGACTGGTATTGACCATTTTGAATCTGACAATCACATGGTTTATTATGTCAGGAGTGACAAATTGAACAAAAAGAACATTTCAAGATCTATCTTGAAGTATAATTCTGTCTGTGATAAGAGTTTATCCATATGCCAATAAGAAAACCAGCGAATCTTACTATTATTCAAATGTATGCACCAACCACTAAAGCCAATGGTGGTGAAATTGAAGAATTCTACCAACTTCGTCATTCTGAGATTACTAATCAATACTGCAATCAAGATGTATTGAGAATTACTAGTGATATGAATGCAAAGATTGGCAAAAAAGAGGAAGGATCAGTAGTTGGAACATATGGCCTTGGTGATAGAAGTTATATTGGAGATCTCATGATAGAATTTTACACAACCAATGACTTCTTCATTGCAAATACATTTCAAAAACAACATAAATGATGACTATACACATGGACCTCATCAGATGGAATACACAGAAATCAAATTGACTACGTCTGTGGAAAGAGTCAGCAAAAACAAAGCCAGGGGCAGACTGTGGAACAGACCATCCATTGCTCATATGCAAGTTCAGACTGAAGCTATTAAAAATTGAAACAAGTCTACAGGAGCCAAAATTTGACCTTGAACATATTCCACCTGAATTTAGAGATCATCTCAAGAACAGATTTGATGCATTACACACTATTGACCAAAGACCCAAAGAGCTGTGGGATGATCAAGAACATCATAAAGAAAGAAAGCAAAAATTCATTATGAAGACAAGAAAGTAGGAAAAAGACCAAAATAGATGTCAGATGAGTCTCTGAAACTTGTTATTCTGTATAGAGGTGCTAAAGCATTGAAGAAATAAAGAAGTAAAAGAGCTGAGCAGATTTCAAAGAGTAGCCCAAGAAGACAAAGTCAAATATTATAATGAGATATGCAAAGTTCTGTAGTAGGAAAACCAAAAATGAATAACACATTCAGCATTTCTTAAGTTGAAAGAAAGAACTGAAGACAAAATTCAAGCTTCAGACTGCAATACTGAAGGATTCTATGGGCAAAATGTACTCCTGGTGTGGCGATATAGGATTGTCACTGGACTGTAAACCACAGGTTGGCAGTTCAAATCCACCAACTGCTCCTTGGAAACACTACACAGGGTCAGTATGAATCAGAACCAACTCAATGGCATTTAACAATAGCAGCAACAAAATGGGTTAAAAATTGACTGATGCAGAAGGAATACACAATCACTGCAGCAAAATGATATGAATGATGTTCAACCATTTCAAGAGATAGCATATGATCAAGTGCTGATGGTACTGAAGAAAGAAGTCCAAAGTGAACTGAAAGCAAAGAGCAAGGCTCCAGGAATTGATGGAATACAAACTTAACTCTTTCAACAAACTGGTGCAGCACTGGAGTCACTCACTCATCTATGCCAAGAAATTTGGAAGACAGCAATGTGCTCACCTGATTGGAAGAGATCATTATTTGTGCCCATTCAAAAGACAGGTAATCGAGTGAAATGTGGATATCATTGGACAATATAATTAATATCACATACAAATAAAATGTTGCTAAACATAATTAAAAAACGGCTGCAATAGTACATTGACAGGGAACTGCCAGAGATTCAAGCCAGATTCAGACAAGGAAGTAGAATACGGGGCTATCATTGCTGACATCAGATGGATCTTGCCTGAAAGCAGAGACTACAAGAAAGATGTTTACCTGTGATTTATTGACTAGGCAAAGGCTTTTGACTGTGTGCATCATGACATTCCAGAGAATGAGTATTCTAGAACACTGTACATAGGAACCTGTGCACAGACGAAAAAGGCAGTCATTCAAACAGAACAAGGGGACACCGAATGGTTTAAAATCAGGAAAAGTGTGTTCCAGGGTTGTCTTTTTGAACTATACTGATTCAATCTGTATGATGAGCAAATAATCCAAGAAGCTGGACTATATGAAGAAGAATATGGCATCCGTATGTAGAGGTAGACTGACTCATTAACAACTTACAATATGCAAATGGTACAACTTTCCTTGCTGAACGTAAAAAGGACTTAAAATACTTGCTGATGAAGATCAACGACCACAGCCTTCAGTGTGGGTTGCACCTCAATGTAAAGAAAACAAAAATCCTCACTATTGGACCAATAAATAACATCATGAAGGGTAGAGAAAATATGGAAGTTGCCAAAGACTTCATTTAGCTTGGATCCACTATCAAAACTCATGGAAGCAGTGGTCAAGAAATCAAACAACATATTGCATTAGGCAAATCTGCTGCACAGATCTCTTCAAAGTTTTCAAGAGCAAAGTTATCAGTTTGAGGACCAAGTTGCACCTGACCCATGCCACACTACTTAAACTAGCCTCATATACATGTGAAAGTTGGACAGTGAAAAAGGAAGACCATTAAAGAAATTATGCATTTGAGTGATGGTGTTGAAGAAGAATATTGGAAGTATCATGGACTGTCAGAAAAACTAGCAAATTTGTATTGGAAGAAGTACAATCAGAATGCTCCTTAAAAACCAGGATGGCGAGATTTTGTGTCTCAGACTTTAGGCATATTATCAGGAGGGACCAGTCCCTGGAGAAGGGCATGATGCTTGGTAAAATGGAGCATCAGTGGAAAAGAAGAAGACCCCTTCCCCCCAAAGAGTTAAATTGACACAATGGTGGCAGCAACTGACTAAAGCTTAACAATGATTTTGAGGATGGTGTAGAACTGGGCAGTGTTTTGTTCTGTTGTGCATAAGTTCGCTATGAGTCACAACCAACTGGAAGGCATCTAACAACAGCAACGTTGCTATGTGCCGTGGAGTCAGTTCCGACTCATAGCGACGCTGTATAGGATTGCCAAGGCTTGTAAATCTTTACAGGAGCAGAAAGCCTCATCTTTCTCACGTGGAACAGCTGGTAGTTTCGAACTGCTGACCATGAGATTAGCAGCCTGATTCATAACCACAATACTACCAGAGCTCCTTAACAACAACAATCTGTCTCTGTCTCTCTCTTCTCTCTCTATATATATTCATATATGGTGTCTCCAAACATTTGTGAAGAAATGAAATTGAAAGATAATGGAATTTTCTCCTTAAGTTTTTGAAGTTCTCTTGTATAAGCGTCACTGGGTTTTCATCTTTGGAGAACCCAGCCTAAGGCAGTTATTAAACCTCAGTCTTCCCTATGACTTATTGTGTACCATCGAAATGGCAGAACTTCAAGAAATACATTTTTATATTCAGCTAAATTATATTTAAATGTAAGTACAAACAGAATTATTCTCAGATGTTTCTGTTGTTTTTATGTGCTGTCCAGTCAGTTCTGATTCACAGCAACTTTGTATAGGTTTTTCAAGGTTGTAAATCTTTGTGGGAGCACAAAGCCTCATCTTTTTCTCATGGAGCAGCTGATGGGCTTGAACCTTTGACCTTGTGGTTCACAGGACAGTGTTTGTCCTACAAAGTCACCACACTCTATTCTCTGACATACAAAATCTTACAATATTCATCAAAGACCACTTTTTAAAATAATTCCAGAGAAAGCATTCCAATAAAGAAGCAAACTGTTAAAAATGTAAATAGAAAAAAAAGTAAGTTGAGTTTGCATAAAAATTAAAAACATTTTTTGAAATCAGACAGAATGAGCATACCAAAAATAAGTGGATACCTAGGTCTTCCTTCTGCTCTGAAGTTCTAGGGTCCCCTCCACTGACTCAACCAAGGGAAACAAAGCGACGATGTCTTCTCCAATGATTTGCAAGTCCTCAGCTCTCTTATGTCGTCTTTCTTCTTCTCCAGACCCTCATGTTTGGGAAGACATTTAGTGTTTAGCGCAAGAGAAACAGAGAGATAATGTATTCGAAATCTTTTGCCTTTGCCAAGTCCTTAGCCTGCAAAGACTTGGAGCTAAGAAGGGGCTCCTTTGTTATCTGTGTTCTGCTGTGTCATATGCCCTCTGGAGCAGTATGGAAGGAACGCTCAGGCTGCCTGGCTGGGGGAAGGTCACAGGGAACAAGGAACAATGGGGGGAAACCCTGGCAATATCTTACAATTTTATTTAGTCCGAAATACGTCTGTTATTTGCTATTTCCAGCCAGAACTCTGTATTTTGGAAGGAATTATATTTAGTATGTTTATCTGAAGTCAGCTAATTAAATAATTTGGAATATCAGAGCAATGCCATGTGCTGTGGAGAAAAACTGAACGTCCTAGAACTTTCTAAGCTGTAAAGTCTAAGGTAGCAGATCACCAGATCTTTTTTTCACAATGCCACTGAGTGGGTTTGGATCACCAACTTTTCAGTGAGTAGCTGAGAGCCAAAACTTTGTTCTGCCCAGGGACCTTCTCAATTCTGTTTTACTACTTGTGTATGTAATTCAGTTCAATTCATTCATTATGTACCTATTTAAGAACCAACTACTGGACTGATAGGATCCCTGGTGTGGCGCTGTGGGCTAATGAGCCAGACTGCAAAACCGTTTGAACTGCAAGGTCGGTGGTTCAAGCTCACCAGCTGCTCCTCAGAAACCCTATTCAGGGTCACTATGGGTCAGAACTGACTCGACGGCACTTAAAAACAACAATTGGACTGATAACTAAAAAGGGCAGCACTTTGTACCCACCCACTCGAGGTTCTGTGGGAGAAATGACCTTGCCAGCCGATCCTGTAACAATTAAAACCCACTGCATTGAGTCCATTGCAACTAACAGTGAACCTTCTTATGATTTCTGACAGCGTCAGTGTTTACAGGAGCAGACGGTCCATCTTCCACAAAGCCGCTTGTGGGTTTGAACACCTGACCTTGTGGTTACCTACCATGGAAAGAGACCCTGTATAGCATTTGATTAGCTGTCCAATGCTTAACACACGGCACCACCAGCATATGCCGTGAATTCAAGCTTCGAGCCTTCTGAACTTGAGAAAATACATTTTTGTTCTTTAAAGGCACCCTCTTATAGCAGCACTAGGAAACTATGATGTGAGGTGGCAAAGATAAATCGTCTAGTAGTTATAAAGAAGAGTTCTGGTGTAGTACAGTAGGATAAGCACTGGACTGCTCACCACAAGGTCAGCAGTTCAAACCCACCAGCTACTCCTCTGGAATCAACTCAATGGCACTTAATAACAACAAGAAGTTATATAGAATGTGATAAGAACCAGACTCATGGAATGCTCACCTAAGACACAACTCTGATTGGGGAAGTAAGAAATATTTTCTCAGAGGGGATGACTTTTGAGTTGGGTCTGAAGAATGAATCGGTATTCAAACAGTGGAAGATGGAGAAAATTCGAGTTGTGGTGTGACAGTGAGAGTAAGAAGCTTTTGAAGTCTCACAGCACCGTAAGTAACAGGTAAGGTTGGGAATGGGGTGGCAGAGATAAAATCAGAGAGATTTGTGCTTTGTACTTTAGGAATGTGTCTTCATTTAGAGAGATGTAAGCTGGGAGGAAAAGATTCAGATGTTGGGAGGCAGAGAATAGGAGAGAGAGAGAAAGGACTTGGGAGCAGAGAAATAATGAGAGGCTGTTACACACCTTTCTAGTCTTACGCTATCACAGTAGGTCAGAACCTTATTATTTTTCATGGGGTACAATCTCTTTAACTAGCATTTAACTATACCTTACCTCTTCTAATTAATGGTGACACTTAATATTGAGAGTGTGATTACTATGCACTGGGTGACACTATTAATACTGAGAATGAGATTACTAAACTAAGTTTCCAGATGAAGATAGACTAGGAAGAAGAAGAGACAGACTACTACTCCAAATGTTTAGTCACTGAAAACCTTATGAGTAGCAGTGGAACACTGTCATATAGCACCAGAATATTGACTATTGAAACATGATGAAGATCACCAGAATACTGTCAGATACAGTGCCAGAAGACGAGCCCCTCAGGTTGGAAGGTACCCAAAATACAACTGGGGAAGAACTGCCTCCTCAAAGTAGAGTTGACTGTGATGATATGAATGCAGTAAAGCCTTTGGGACCTTCATTTGCTGATGTGGCACAAGTCAAAATGAAGAGAAACAGCTGTAAAAATCCATTAATAATCAGATCATGGAATGTATGAAGTATGAATCTAAGAAAATTGGAGGTTATCAGACATGAAATGGAGCACATAAACATGGATATCCTAGGCATTCGTGAGCTGAAATGGACTGATATTAGCAATTTTGAATCTGACAATCACATGGTTTACTATGCATGGAATGACAAATTGAAAAGGAATGGTGTCACACTCATCATCAAAAAGTACATATCAAGATATGTATTGAAATACAACACTGTCTGTGATAGGATAATATCTACACGCCTACAAGGAAGACCAGTTAATATCACTGTTATTCAAATTTATACACCAAACATTAAAGCCAGTGATGATGAATTTGAAAAATTATATCAACTTCTTCAGTCTGAAATTGATCAAACATGCAATCAAAATGTATTGATAATTACTGGTGATTGGAATGGAAGGGTTGGAAACAAAGAAGAAGAATCAGTAGTCGGAAAATATGGCCTTGGTGATAGAAATGCTGCTGGAGATTGCATGACAGAAATTTGCAAGACCAATGACTTCTTCATTGCAAATACCTTTTTTAAGCAACATAAAAGATGACTATACATGTGGACCTCATCAGATGGAATGCATAGAAATCAAATTGACTACATCTGTGGAAAGAGACAATGGAAAAGCTCCATATCATCAGCTAAAACAAGGCTGGGGCAGACTGTGGAATGGACTATCAATTGCTCATATGCAAGTTCAGGCTGAAGCCAAAGAAAATTAAAACAAGTTCACAAGAGTCAAAATATGACTTTAAACATATACCACCTGAATTTAGAGATTATTACAGAAATAGGTTTGATGCATTAGACACTAAAGACAGAAGACCAGAAGAGTTGTGGGATGACATCAAGAACATGGTAT
>NW_006408523.1:44153996-44184149 GCF_000296735.1 Chrysochloris asiatica
GTTCCGACCCATAGCGACCCTGTACAGGGTTTCCGAGGGTGTAAATCCTTACGGGAGTAGAAAGTCTCATCTTTCTCCCGTGGAGTGGCTGGTAGTTTCGAACCGCTGACCTTAAGATTCGCAGCCTGATTCGTAACCACTATGCTACCAGAGCTCCTTGTTCCAACTCATAGCAACCCTAAATTCAAGGGAAGAGCTATCTTTCCATATGCTGGGCAAAGAAAGGATTAGATATTGACAAACAGTAATAATGTAAAACAAACATCATAATTATATTATAAAGAAAGGGCTAGAGAAGGAAGCAATCACACTTAGGATGTCATATGATAAGAGATAACTCTCCTGTTTATCTGCCAATGGATGTAAGTTTGTTCTTTACTGTTTGTTTTTACTCCAGTAGAAATTGGGACTCTGGGGCTCCAAATACACTTCTAGCTCTAAATTGGTTGACTTCCATACTTTCCCCATATCTTTATTTGCTCTTTTCTTTTTCTTTTATGAGTCTCCAGTTTATAACCTTGACTCTTGGTGTGGTGTTGTAGGATCAGTACTGGACTGTGAACCACAAGATTAGCAGTTCAAACCCACCAGCTGCTCCTTGGAAACCCTATACAGGGTTATTATGAGTTGAAACTGACTCAATGACACTTAACAACAATTTGTAACTTAGGAAATTCGGATCTGTGCAGGAGAGTTTCTGATAAAGTTTCAGCTCATTGTTTCTTGAAGACATAGTTCTATTTCACAAGGTAGTTGGGTGGAATGGTTAAGCCAAACAACAGATTAAGCAACGAATGATGGCTCTATTTTCTTGGCATTTAGACCATTATGACAAGATTAGGTGCATGCAAAAATTCAATATAGGAATACATGGTAGCTGATCATATTGATCTTATAGAAATAAGGCTTTATAGAAAATGAGATCACCTGTAAACTGCATTTGAGAAACCTGGGTTTTCATACTTACTCTAAACACATTGGTGAAAGTCAGGAACTTTCAGTGTCTTTCCCATTTGCTTTGTGTTTACTTTGTATCCAATTCTTAATTATAATTTAGTGAGATCAAAAAGAGGTAATGACTGTTATGTGTTTAACAAACTTATGTGTTGTTGTTAAGTGCTGTTGAGTCAGTTGCAGCTCATAGCAACCCTATACAGTGTTTACAAGGAGTATTTGGTGTCTTTGAACCACCAACCTTGTGGTTAGCCGTCCAGTGCTAAGCCTTCAGAGCCACACCAAGACTGTCCCAGTCCCTGGTGTCTGTGACTGTGACCTTATTTGGAAGTAGGTCTTTGAAGATGTTATTAAATTATGATCATATTTAATTAGGGTGGGCCCTACAGCCAAAGACTGCTGCCTTATAAGATGGATATGTGAATCGATACAGAGACACACAGGGAGGCAGAGATTGGAGTGATGTAGCTATAAACCATGGAGCACCAAAGATTGCCAGCAACTACCAGAAACCTTGGAGTCTTGGTGTGGCGCTGTGGGTTAATGCTTTGGACTGTAAAGTTTGTTTGAACTGCAAGGTCAGTGGTTCAAGCTCACCAGCTGCTCCTCGGAAACCCTTTACAGGGTCGCTATGGGTCGGAATCGACTCGATGGCACTTAACAACAACAACCAGAAAACTTGGAACATATTTGCCCTCAAGTCTTCAGAAGAAACGCATCTTGCTGATACTTGATTTTAGGATTCTGGTCTACAGAACAGTGAGAGAATAAATTTCTGTTGATAGAATAAATTTCAGTGTTTTAAGCCACCCAGTTTTTTTTTCAGTGTGCTACTGGAATCCTAAGAAACAAATAAGAAACCTAGGATGCGCAGTCATGAAGCTTTTTGCTCTAACTAAAAGGTGGGCAGTTTGTCTCTCATAATGATTTCAGCTTAGGAAGCCATTATGATAAGGCCAGTTTACTCTGCCCTATGGACAGTTTGGAGCTGTGGGATCAGCACTGGACTGAGGCTGTTCAAACCCACCAGCTGTTCAAACTGACCAACTGTTCAAACCCACCAACTGTTCAACCCACCAACTGTTCAACTACACCAGCTGCTCCTTCAGGGTCGATTGTGAGTCAGAACTGACAGGAAACTATTAACAATGACCGAGCGTCAGATTTGGTATAATGGAAAAAAAAAGAATACTTCTCTTTCTTTTTAAAAATGAGGATGAAATGATCTCTGAATTTTTTTTTTAAGTTTTTTGAAAACATGCATTGCTAATATACAAATGTGAAAAATCTCTACACTAGCTCTGAAACGTTGTTGTCAACCTCTAGAAAATTATGATTTGTATTGTGGATATTGATACTGCCCCTTACTTCATCTTTCCTATCCTCACCTCCTCCCATGAGTTTTGTTTTCTTATGCTGTATGTACAGCTGTGATGTGGCACTGTAGGATAAGCACTGGACGGCTAACCACAAAATCGGTGGTTCAAACTCACCAGCCGCTCCTTGGAAACCGACTACACACAACTTAACAACAGCACTTAACAACCGCACTTAACGACGGCACTTAACAACACTTAACGACGGCACTTAACAACAACAACAACAACATCTGATTTAAAGCACTGGTATTATTTTAGATGATCAGAAAAGAGGATTCAGAAACCAATACTCATTGTCCTACAGTCATTTTGACTCACAGTGACCCTAAAGGACAGAGTAGAACTGTTTCATAGGGTTTTCCAGGCTATACATCTTTATGGAAGTTGCCTGCCACCTCTGTCTCCCTCAGAACAGCTGTTGGGTTGTAACCGCCGACCTTTCAGTTGGTAGTCGAGTGCTTTACTACCAAGGTTCCTCAGAAATTGATATGTAGGATTTAGAAGGAACTGAAGCCAAGCAAATACTATTTTATGAAAATTTCCAGCGGCTCACTGGGAGCGGCCCCCTCCACAGGGGGCAGCAGAGACGCGGGGAGAGAAGGAGAGCTGGCGCTGAGAGGCCGAGTTGGCCCGGGCAGTGCCCACGCCAGTTGCAGAAGAGCCGTCCCAAAGGAGGAGTGGAAGGGGCGGACTGGGGCGGGGGTCGGAGCAAAAGGCGGAAAGGCGATTTCACAGTTGTGCTTTTGTAGGCGTTGCTCACAGCCCGCGGGACGGGAGGCGGGGTAGGAGCTTGATTAAAGAAGCCGCCTGGAAGGAAGGCGCGAAGGAGGGACGGGAACAGTAGGAGGAGCAGCGAGCTGGGCTGCGGCGGCAGGAGGAGCGGCTCCAGCGAGGCCACGTTTTATTTTGTTTTTTTCCATCGAGATAGTTTTCGCAAGCGCTTCGCGAGGACTGACCGCACCGCAGCTGAGCAGCCCCGACCTTCCAGGTGACAGTCGGTCACCCTAGTAGGAGTCAGCTCCACCCCAAATCACCCCCCTCCCGCCCACAGCCCATTCCCCGCCCAGTCTCCCAGTGCATGCCCCAGGCGAGAGCGGCGGCCGCAGCGGATCTGCAGCGCTGGAGGAGGCGGCACCGGCCCGGCGGGAGGCGGTGGCGTGAGGCCCTCGGCGTTGTGCACTGATCGGACAGACCTACAGGGAAGAAAGAGGGAAGTCCGGTCTCCAGGCACGAGCTGGAGAAAGGCAGATGCGGATTTAACCCGCCCTCTCCTTGGAGCCCGGCTGCAGGGCTTTCGCCTCTGTGCCCACCGGAACCTCTGACCTGCGTCTGGGGAAGTGCCGCCTGGGGCTGGGGCGCTGAAGCGTGGAGATCGGGGTCGCGCCGCACCGTAGCGGGCGCGGGAGCCCTGTATAGGAGTTGGCACAGTTTTCGGCGGCGCCTTCAGCACGCGAGTTGGGGGCGCGGCACGCCTGGCCGGCCCCCTCGGTGTCTTCCTTAGGCGCGAGTTATGGAAACCCCCAGCTGCATTCAGGAGGAGCCGTTTCCGCACCCCCTGGATCCTGAGTCGGGCGCCCCTTCTCAGTCGGTCCCCGGGAAGCTCGGCGAGAAGCGGTTCCGACTGTGGTATGTGGGGGGGTCATGCCTGGACCGCAGGACCACACTGCCCATGTTGCCTTGGCTCATGGCCGAGATCCGCCGGCGCAGCCAGAAGCCCGAGGCGGGCGGCTGCGGAGCTCCCCCGGCCCGCGAGGTGCTCCTAGTGCTGAGCGCGTCCTTCCTGCGCTGCGTCCCGGCGCCCGGCGTAGGGGGTCCCGGCCCCGCGGGCGCGCAGCCCAACCCAGCGGTGTTCATCTTTGAGCACAAGGCGCAGCACATCTCGCGCTTTATCCACAACAGCCACGATCTCACCTACTTCGCCTACTTGATCAAGGCGCAGCCCGACGACCCCGAGTCACAGATGGCCTGCCACGTTTTCCGCGCTACAGACCCCAACCAGGCAAGAGCTCAGCTCCGAGATGCGGGGGAGGGTTTGGGGATGTGCTGGCGCACAGGGCTGAGATTTAATAGAGCCGAAGGGGTTGGGCCCCACTTTTTTTGGGGACTGTGGTCGGGCTACTGGCGCGCGCCCTCCACGTGGCGCGAATCAACCCCCCCCCCCCCCCCCCCCCCCCCCCCCCCCCCCCCCCGCTCTCTCTCGACCTCGAACCCCGGGTTGGGTAAAAAGCGTTCTGGGGCTGAGCGGCGACTGGAGTGGACCAGTCCAAAGGAGCAGAGATGTGGGAGAGAAGGAGATGGAGAGCGCCTGGGACCGCGGAGGAGGACGCAGGGGAAGTGCGCTTCCGGAGAGGACCGCACTGTTTGGAGGGCGACCTGTGATGAAGGCTCCCCAGCCTTCGCAGTGTGTTTGTGTGAGCACGGGAGAAGGTTGGGTTCCTAGAGGCTCCGCACTCAATCTGGGCCGAGCCCTGCTCCTTGACACACTTGACCCGTCGAGTCACAGCAGCACCTGCGGGTCTTCGGTCCTGCAGCGGGGTTTAGAAAAAAATTTCTAGACAGTGTCAGAGTCAGACTGTCAGGAAGGTACGCTACTACCTTTATATGTAGAAATGAAGGAAGACCTTTCAAAAAGTTGGCAGTTTTTTTACACACTAAAGTGGAGACAGAATCATTACATATTTGAGTGATTGAATATGCAGCATAGTAAAAGAGGGATGTGTATGAAGAGGTCCAAATTTGTGTTTTTAAGTGTTTTTTCAGAGTTTATGAAATCGAGCTGTTATGACCAAACAGTGGACTTTAATTGCTCAGAGATAAGCACAATCCTTCTCCAAATGCTAGAGGTATATGAACAAAATCTTACCACACTGATTACTTTTTGGCAAACAAGCTATTTTAAAATGCGTATATTGTTTTTTTTTTTTGTTAAGTGCTGAGATTCGGTTGTTGTTGTCAAGTCGATTCTGACCCATAGTGACCCTGTACAGGTTTCCGAGGCTGTAAATCTTTATGGAAGCAGAAAGCTTCATCTTTCTGTCTCGGAACAGCTGGTAGTTTCGAACTGCTGACCTTAAGGTTCGCAGCCCGATTCGTAACCACTGCGCCACCCTATATAGGGTTGCGAGGCATGGCTGGTGGGTTTGAACAGCCAACTGTGAATCTACAGCACCACACGAGAACTCCAGAAATAGGTGTGTTGTTACGTGTCGTCCAACTGGTTCCACTCCTAGCAATCTTGTATAACGCTTCTGAGGAGCGGCTGGTTGGTTTGAACTGCTGACTTTGAGTTTAGTAGTCCAGTGCTTTTCCTACAGTACCACACCAGGATCCAAAATGTGTAGAGAGTTTTAATATATCAAAACCTTTTATAGTGCTTTTTAAAAGATGATTAACTATTTTATGTTTGCAACGTACTTTGAAGGACTAGGTTCTTAGCTTTTACCATGTGGTGCCGTGGTCTCTGGGAAATAAGATGATAAAAACGGACTGTAAGTTTAAAGCTTTTTAAGATATTCTCTTAATCCATAATTTAATTTTCTAATTGAAAGACTTTTTTAGTAATTCTGTAGTTTCCCATAGGGAGCACAGTGGTTCTGTACAATAAATATTGGACTGTGAACCACAAGGTCGTTGAGTCGACCCCAACTGATGCTTTGGGGAGTGGGGTGGGGAAGACGAGGGTTTCTGCTCTCACAAAGATTTACATCTGTGGAAACCCTATACAGGGTCACTCTGGGTCGGAACCGACTTGACAGCATTTAACAACCAACAACAACTCTGTTAAATGGTTTGTTATCTTAATACTCAGTTCTCATAATGAAGTGATCAGCATTAAATGAAATGATCTGATCAAAGAATGATTAAAATGAATTTTATTTTATCCTTATTTGATCAAATCTTGTTTTTTAAGCTTTTTGTTGTTGTTGTTGTTGTTATGTGCCGTGGAGTCGGTCCCGACTCATCGCGACCCTGTACAGGGTTTCCGAGGCTGTAAATCTTTACGGGAGCAGAAAGCCTCATCTTTCTCCCGCGGAACAGCTGGTAGTTTCGAACTGCTGACCTTGAGGTTTGCAGCCCGATTCATAACCATTACGAAGCTTTTAGATAAGTTGAAATTGGGGGTGCAGCATGTTCTCTGGTAGTGTAGTGGTTACGAATTGGGCTGCGAATCTTAAGGTCAGCAGTTCGAAACTACCATCTGTTTGTGGGAGAAAGATGACGCTTTCTGCTCCCATAAAGATTTACAGCCTGGGAAACCCTGTACAGGGTCGCTATGAGTTGGAATGGACTCCATGGCACATCACCACCACCACGTTCTTGATTTATTAAATTTTCATGGTATTTAGATTTTTTGGTTCTGTTAGTTGGTAGGATAAGCACTAGACTGAAGACTGCAACGTCGGCGGTTCAAACCCATCAGCTACTCCTTGAAAACTCAATACAGGGTTGCTATGAGTCAGAATTGACTTGATGGCACTTAACAACAACAAGAACAAGGCACCTTAAGGAACCATGGTGGCACCATGGCTTAAGTACTGGGTTGTTAACCACAAAAATCAGAGGTTTAAACCTATTGGCACTGTATGAGAGAAGGATGAGGCTGCCAGCTTCCATAAAGATTGTCAGTGTCAGGAACTCTATGAACTGGCTTTACTCTGGGTCTCAGTCTGAATCTACTCCATGGCACTAGGTTTTAAGGAGCTGTTGTATTCTCCTTGGTTTACCTTAAATTTATTGTCTTCAGATCTGATACATAACATGACTTTGTTAATTTCATGATGGTGCAAGTTTGTGTATAGTTGACATGAACCTTCAATTCTCAACAGTGGCTGCTGAGTCCCATCCGAACTCATTGGTTGGAAACCTATTTAAAACATCCATATGTGTTCATGGAGTCCTGATATGGCACTGTGGGTTAATGCACTGGACTGCAAAGTTGGTTTGAACGCAAGGTCTGCGGTTCAAGCTCACCAGCTGCTGCTTTAAACCCTAAGCAGGATTGCTATGGGTCAGAACTGATAGTTAACAACTAACAACGTATTGTGTTTAGGTATCAGAGCCTGAGTATGCTATTGCTTTACAAATAATAGCATGTTTAGGCTCGTTTTCTCCTTCTAGCCATAACAGTGGAAGTCATAATAAAGCTTTTCTGATAAAGCAAGGAAGAAAACAACTTTCCTGCTTATCTCCATTTCCCTGCTGAATCCTAGATCTGAACATATGGATTCTTATTTGCTGAGATCCTAAGGAATCCCCGGTGGAGGGTCATTAATTCCAGCAGTCTGATGTGGTCCTTAGGGGATTATACCAGCCATAAATCAGGAGGTAGTATATGGTTATGAATCGGGCTGCTACCCTCAGGATCAGCATTTTGAAACTACCAGCTGTTCTGTGGGAGAAAGATGAGGCTTTCTGCTCCCGTAAAGATTTACAGCCTCGGAAACCCTATACAGGGTCGCTATGAGTCGGAACCGACTCCACGGCATACCACCAACAGCACCACCAACTCAAATGCCTAGAGATGGGGACAGGAGAACAGAGGAAGAGTGGATAGTAGATGCCCTTTCTTAAGGTGCTTTCCAGCTCCAGCTAGAAATTACATTACTGAATGCACATCGACTCTTACCTGAATTTCTAATATCCTCTAAATCAAACCTCACCCAGTGCTGTCAGGTTGATTCTGATTCATAATGGGCCTGAAGGACAGAGGAGAACTGCTACTATGGGTTCCTGAGACTGCATCTTTATGGGAGCAGATAGCCTCATCTTTCTCCAGTGGAATATCTGCTGGGTTTGAACTGCCAATGTTGTAGTTAACAGCCTAACACTTAACTCACTATGCCACCAGGTTCCTAACTTCCCAAGAAGTTGGAAATAAGGATTTTAATGCAAGTGTAGTGGTTACGAATTGGGCTGCAAATCGCAAGATCAGCAGTTCGAAACTACCAGCTGCTCCGCTGTAGAAAGATGAGGCTCTCTGCTCCCGTAAAGATTTACAGCCTCTGAAACCCTGTACCAGGTTCGCTATGACTTGGAACGACTCCACAGCACATAACTACCACCACTAAGTATTTTAAACAGTTAAGAATCCTATGTGGGCCAAATATTCTGTGAGTGATACCAGTGTTAATGAAAAGTTGGGGGTTTAAGTCTGCATGGTAATAAACTTCTGAAATGTCAGCCACCGAAAACCCTGTGGTGTGGCCATGAGTTGGAATCGACTCTGTGGCAAGTGGTTTTGACAGGCTAGACAAAATACATTTAAGGATTTTATTCAGTGATCCATGAGGGGTCACTTCCAATCTCCAGCATAAATATTTGTTGAATGGATGTGTGCATTCTAAAAGCAATCTGTTGCCATATTTCCCTTTGGGTGTCTGAGTTCAATCAATGTGGCTTTCATAGTGAAAAGATTTAGGACCATTGGTTTTGAAAAATTTACAACTAAAACCCCCATATGTAGTGATTTTGAAGCTGGAGTTATTTAAGGAACGAATTAATCATGTTACTACCATCCAGCAAAATGACTTATATTGAGTTGTTGTTGTTGTTAGGTGCCATCGAGTCGGTACCAACTCATAGAGACCTTACGTACAGCAGAACAAAACACTGTCCGATCCTGGGCCAGCCTCACTACTGTTGCCATGCTTGAGTCCATCGATGCTGCCACTTGACATTCCATCTCGTTGGGGATCTTCCTCTTTTTCCATGACCCTCCACCTTACCAAACATGATATCTTCTCCAGCAACTGGCCCCCCTGACAATATGTCCGAAATATGAGAGATGAAGTTTGGCCATCTTGGCCTCCAAGGAGCACTCTGGCTGCACTCCCAAAACGGATCTGTTGGTTCTTTTGGCAGCCCATGGCAATTTCAGTATTCTCCAACACCATAACTCATACAGAGTAGGTTCTGGAAAATTCTGGTCACTCTTGAATTCAAAAGATAGAAGCTGTTTACTTTGCTTCTGAGTTCTACATTTGAAGTGGAGAGTTATTTGTTTGGACTTTAATGTCATTATTGAGAGAGTCTCATAAATGTTGTCCATAACTGAGCATAATTGAACTAGGTAGCCTAGAATGGTAGATCTGAAAACATTCCCAAATAAGTTGTCCCAGTATGTCTCTTATGCATGCCTCTTTTCTGAAATGGACCTATATTTTGATTGACCATATAATGGTCTGGGACAATTTTTATTGTGAACTGGGAAACCATTAATAATTATGTTGTTGTTAATTGTTGTCGAGTCAATTCCGACTCATAGGACCTTGTACAGGGTTTCTGAGGAGCAGCTGGTGGGTTTGAACTACTTACTTTGTGGTTCGCAGTCCAGTGCTGATTCTACAGCACCTTGTGTAAGTATAATCTGGACCCTTCAAGTTAAATGAGTATATGATTACCATAGCAAAATGACAAAGTTTATGTCCATGCCACTGAATTTGAGAATTGTGGATATTTTGAAAGTCTAGTCACATCTTTTGGGTGATGGATTTAAATGTGACCTGAGAAACACTGTTGTGAGGTATCTCCAGAATGATTTACCCTCTGCCTCCACATCTTCCTCGTACTTTACAGGCCACGTAGGTGTGTTCCTGGAGAGCCATGTAGCCTGAATGGCCTAGTACAGAACTATTTTTCCTAGGTGTAAAGAGAGGTAGAAGTTGGGAGCTAATAAATCAGTTACAGGTCAAATATGTAACAACACACATTGGACCCATTTTTAAAAACCTGTGTTGTTTTGCACAGGAAGAATTTCAGACTCATCACATTTCGGGCAAACTTGTGAATATTTGAATTAGGAAAAGAGTTGAAATTTGCATACTTTTTATCTTTTTACTATGAATTGAGTGAAGGTTTACAAATAAGATCATCAATTTTACATTCAACAAATCATACATTTTGTTTCATCGTAATGATTGCAATCCCCTGCATGTAATAGCAGGTATCCCACTTCCTCCCTGTGGGTCCTATTTCCATTTCACCTTGCTTCTTACCCCTTCTCAACTTTGTTCTTAGGTAAATGTTGCCCCTTTGATTTTGAATGCTTGGCCATTCCATTGGGAGCAAACCTTAACTAGTTGTTATTCCCCCATGTATACCTAACTACTGTTTGGCTGAAAATTGGGCCACAATGGTGGATTTCTTTCTAGACCTGAAGGGAGGTTGAAGGCCATAGTCTCAGGTTTCTCCAGTCTCTTTCTGACCAGTAAGCCCAGTCTTTTAAATAATGTTTTATTTTAATCATTTGAGTTTTTTCAAATAACCTCTTTTTTTCAACTTAGTTTTTGTCACTGTATTTCAACAAAGTTCTTTTTCAGTTCTCTTTCCTAATGGCATGGTGATGTCAGACCTTGTCTAAGTTCACAAGGGGGAGGAGAGAAAATCAAGATCAATATCAACCAAGGTTGATTCCTCAGAGGTGGAGGTCAAACAGAAGTCCACTGCCCGCCCAACGTTTTTGCCAATTCTGATACCAGCCATTCGTCTCATGGCAGTCTGCTTTTCTGCTGGGTTCAGTAATTTGTTGCAGTGGACACGCAAAATTTACAGTCTGTAGCTATAGTTCTAGGGTTTATTAAGGAAACAACAAGTTACAACTCAGGATCAGAGTAATGCAGGATACAGTTCTTCAGTCAGGTCACCTTATTTTCAACCATGTTCCAAAGCAGGCCTCTCCCCTCCCTCACTCTCAGGACCTCAGTCCAGCCTCTGCCCCACTCAGGCAAGTGCTGCAGCTTTTGAGCTCCACCCACAAATACCCAGAGAAACCCAACTCTGCCAGTATAAGTCCAAAGGTATTCAGCTTTTTCACTCTGTGGATTGGCCAGCCTAGCTCCACCAAGTCTCTAAGGAACTGTATCCTCTCAGCAAACCTCCTGCCACAAAGTGCTCAGCTCTCTGCATGTGGGGGCCAGTATGCTCTATGGGTCAGCACACCCCACCCACTTTAGCTACCTCCTTCCGTGGGCTGGGAAGTCCGCTGTGAGGTCTTGTGCCAGTTCTAGATTCTGTTCTCGTTGTTTCTCTGTGTAGTTTTTCACTGCCTCCAGTGTTACAGCTCTCTCTGTCTCCTGAGTCTGGAAGGTTTTCAGCACATGGTACCTAGGGTCCAAAGGAAGTGCTTTGCTCCCAGCTCTTCTCTTGGTAGTCAGTGATTCTCATCTCTTTCTGGGATTGTTGTTGTTGTTAAGTGCCATCGAATCGATTCCGACCCATAGTGACCATGCATAGCGTTTCCAAGGAGCAACTGGTGAGCTTGAACCACTGACCTTGCAGTTCAAAAGGATTTGCACTCTGGTGCATTAACTCACAACGCACACCAGAATAGACAATAATAAGGATATGTATTTAAGAGCAAGTATAACCATGCATTTGAATATATTTTATTGAATTATAAAGTATTATATATAAATTATTTATATAAAATACACTTTAAGCATAGTGGAAGGGCAGAACTGAACAGTCCCCTTGTTAGGGTTCCATATACGCAATTTGCATGGCCCTTGGTAGCATAGTGGGTTACAAGTTGAGCTGCTAGCCACATGGTTAGAAGTTTGACTTCACCAGCTGCTGTGCAGGAGAAAAAGGAATCTTTCTGATCCTGTAAATATTTACAGCCTCAGAAACCCTCTGCAGGGCGGCTAGGAGTAGGAACTGACTCTGATACATGGCAGCAGCATCCGCATCCTCATAAAGGGTTCCTTATTTGTATTATTAGCAGGCGATTTAATCCCTTTGGTGGACAGACACCTTTATTTGCAGTCCCACCCAATTGTTCTGTGGGAGTAACAAGACAATGGCTGTTATTGTTGTTTGGTGCCCTTGAGTTGGTTCTGACTCAGAACAATTGTATGCACAACAGAAGGAAGCGCTCCCTGGATCTACACCATTCTCACATCGTTGTTAAGTTTGAGCCGATTGTGTGTCAATCCATTTGGTTGGGAGGTCTTCCTCTTTTAATATGACTCTTAACAAACATGATGATGATGTTTTCCTTTTCAGGGACTGGTACTTCTTGATATCGTGTCCAATTATAAGAGAAGTCTCGCCAGACTCTCATCTAAGGAGCTTTCTATTTGTACTTCTTCCAAGACAGATTTGTTTGTTCTTTTGGCAGTCCATGGTACTTTCAATATGCTACACCAACTTTATAACTCAAATCATCAATTCTTCTCCAGTTTTCCTTATTCATTGTCCATGCATACAAGGCCAGTGTAAATACTAGGTGCACCTTAGTTCTCAAAATGATGTTTTTGCTCTTTAACACTTGAACGACATATTTTGCTGCAGATTTGCCCTATGCAATACGTTGTTTTATGTTTTGATGGCTGCTTCCATGAGCATTGATTGTGGATTCAAGTAAGATGAAATGCTTGACAAGTAAGATGAAATGCTTGAGAACTTCAGTGTTGTCTCCATTTATCATGTGGTTTATTGGTCCAGTTGTGAGGGTTTTTGTTTTCTTTACATTAAGTTGTAACCTGTACTGAAGACTGTAGTCCTTGATCTTCATTAGCAAGTGCTGCATGTCATTTTTGCTTTAAGCAAGTAATGTATCATCTATATATTGAAGGTTGTTGTTCATGAGCCTTCCTCCATTCTACTGCTGCATTCTTCTTCATATAGTATGTTGTGAGCTTGAACCACCGACCTTGTACTTCAAAAGCCTTTGCAGTCTGGTGCATTATCCCACAGTGCCACAACAGGACTCCTCATATAGTATAGCTTCAGGTTATTTGCTCAGTATAAAGAGTGAGTAAATATGGTGAAAGATACAATCCTGGAACACATCTTTTCTGATTTTAAACCATTCAGTATCCCTTTAGTCTTTAAAAAAACTGCCTCTTGGTCTATGCACAGGTTCCTTATAAGCGCAACTATGTGTTCTGAAATTCACCTTCTTTGCAATGTTATCCATAGTTTGTTACGTTCTACACAGTCGAATGCCTTTGCATAGTCAATAAATCACTAGTAATACTTCCTGGTATTCTCTGTTCAGCTAAGATCCACCTGACATCAGCAATGATATCCCTCATATCATGTCTTCTTCTGATTCCAGCTTAAATTTCTGGCAGTTCTCTATCTATGCACAGCTGCAACTGTTTTTGAATTATGTTTAGCAAAAATTTACTTGCATTTGATATTTATGTTTTATTTGATAATGTTCCCATTCTGTTAGGCCTCCTTTATCTCTTTCAATTGGTTGACCAGATAGCTGTCTTCCAAATTTCTTGACATAGACTAGTGAGTGTTTCCAGGTCTGCATCACTTTGCTGAAACATTTTAGTTGGTGTTCTGTCAATTTCTGGAACCTTTTGTTTTTTTGCTAATATCTGCAGTGCAGTTTATACTTACTTCTTCCTGCTATCAATTCTTGATTATATGCAACTTCTTGAATGGTTGAATGTCAATCAGTTATTTTTGGTACAGCGATTCTGTATTCCTTTTATCTTCTTTTGATGCTTCCTGCATCATTCATATTTTACCCAGAGAATCCTTCAAGATTTTAAGTTAAGGCTGGAATTATTTCTTCAGTTCTTTCAGCCTGAGAAGTACTGCGTATTCTTCCATTTTGGTTTTCTGACTCCAGGTCTTTGCATATTTCATTGGAATGCCATTTTGCCTTTTTGAGCTGCCCTTGGAAATTTTCTGTTTAACTCTTTTACTTCCTCATTTCCTCTGGTTGCTCTAGATATTGTACATTGAAGAGCACATTTCAGAATCTCTTCTGACATCCACTTTGGGGTGTGTGTGTGTGTGTTTCTTTTCTGTCTTTTTATTGACATTTTGCTTTCTTCATGTGTGATGTTCTTGATGTAATCTTACAACTCATTTGTTTTTCTGTCATTAGTGTCTAATGCTTCGAATCTGTTCTTGAGATGGTTTCTAAATTCAGGTGGGATATACTCAAGGTTGTATTTTGGCTCTCGTGGACTTGTAATTTTCTTCAGCTTCAGCCTGAACTTGCATATGAACACTTGCGGGTCTGTTCCACAGTTGGCTCCTGGCCTGTTTTGGCAGATTTATTGAGCTTCTCCATTGTCTCTTTGAACAGATGTCATCAATTTGATTCCTGTGTATTCCATCTGGCAAAGTCCAAGTGTATAGCTTCCATTTATGTTTTTGAAAATGGTATTTATAATGAATAAGCCATTGTTGTTGTTGTTGTTAAGTGCCATCAAGTCAGTTCCAACCCTGCATAGAGTTTCCAAGGAGTGACTGGTGAGCTTGAACCACCAAGCTTGTAGTTCAAACGGCTTTGCAGTCTGGCGCATTAACCCACAGCGCCACACCAGGACTCCGAAGAAGTAATTGTTGTTGTTGTTAATGTGCCATCGAGTCAGTTCCAACCCATAGCGACCCTGTACAGGGTTTCTGAGGCTGTAAATCTTTATGGGAGCAGAAAGCCTCATCTTTTGAAGTCATTAGTCTTGCAAAATTCTGTCAGTGTAATTTCTATCACCAAGGCCATATTTTCTAACTAACGATTCCTTCTCTTTGTTTCCAATTTTCACATTCTAATTATCAGCAATTATCAATGCCTCTTGATTACAGGTTTGTTCAATTTCAGACTAAAGAATTTGATAGAATTCTTCAATTTCTCATCACTGACTTTGGTGGTTGGTGCATAAGATTGAATAATAGTCATATTAACTGGTTTTTTTTTGTAGGTGTATAGATATTATCCTATCACAGACAGCATTGTATTTCAAGATAGACCTTTAAATGTTTTTTTGATGCAGAATGTGATAGAATTTCTCTTTGTCATTCCTGGCATAGTAAACCATATGATTGATATAAAATGGATATTACCTGTTGACTTCAGTTCAGTGATGATTTGTGGTTAAGTTGTTGAGACTAATGCTTAGGATATCAATTATGCATCCCATTTCATTTTTGACAACTTCCAATTTTCCTAGATTTATACCTCATACATTACACATTCTGATTATCAAGAGATGTTTGTAGCTGTTTCTTTTCCTCTTGAATCATATTCCATAAGCAAATGAAGGTCTTGAAAGTTTTCCTCCGCCCACATCATTAAGATTGACTCTGTTTGAGGAGTTGGCTCATCCCCAGCAGTATTTTGGATGCCTTCCAACCTGTGGAGCTCGTCTTCTGGTACTATATCAGACAACGCTTTACTACGATTCATAAAGTTTTTGGGTCTAATACCTTAGAAGTGGACCACCTATGTGTTCTTCCTAGACTGTTATTAGTCTAGACACTCCACTGTAACCTGCTCCATGAATGACCCTGCTTGTGTTTGAAACATCAGTGGCATACACACAAGCTATCACAGAACAACAAAGTGACAGACACGTGGGGATGGTTGGAAGGGCTATACTAAGTAATGAACTGCATGGCGGTATATTGTTATAGAAGATAGAAAATGATACATTATCATTTAAGATTGCAATTGTATAACGTAAAATTGTAAATTATAAGCATAATGAATCTTAACTTTATTATAAAGCACAATAAAGCAAGAAGCATTGGCAGTAAGTCAGGTTAAAGAGAAAAGAACAGAGATGGATGCAGTATGTGAATTTTAAACTTAGATAAAACCCAAATGACATGATCCTCTGCTGTGTAGTATTGCAGGAGTTCAAATGCTTAAACGTGGTTTCTGAAAAACCACAGGATGCATGTGGCAAATGCATGCTAACCTGACTGCAGCAGTGGGCGGTATTGCTGTTTTGGAGATCTTTCATCATTATTGGTTTTGTAGCTATGTGTGTTGTTATTTTGGAAATTTGCTTTTGGCTTTGTTGTTGCTGTTGTTAAGTGCCATCAAGTTGGGTCCAACTTACAGTGACCCCATATAGGGTTTCTAAGGAGTGGTTGGTAACTTTGAACCGCCGACCTTGCTGTTCAAACCAACCTTGCAGTCTAGTGCTTTTCCTCTGGTGCCAAAAGAGGGAGATACAAGCTTATGGAGTTTATAGCTAGATTTGTATAACCTTATTTAGATAAATCAATATTCAGATAATTATATTAACACTGGGTGAAGGTGTAAAAACCTTAATTTACCTTTAACAGGGTTCTGAACAACACGTTTGGAAAACATGAATATGACAAAATTGGGTTTAAATTTTAGTTGTTATTTATTACAGTACGTCTTCTGATACCCATGATCAAATGACAGGAAGGGACAAAATGTGGAATTAAAATTTTGGTGATTTTAATTTCAGGTCATTTTGACACAACTGTGTGCAGCCTCACCAAAAGGAATGGGGTGAATTTTTAGTATTTTTTAAATTACAGATGTTTTTCAAGTTTGCTTTTTTGCAGGAGGTTGGGGTTGGAAAGAGGATCTCCAAGTAATGTGATCTTTCTGGCTAAAAATAGAAGCCCAAATGTGTTTCTCCAATTCTTTTATTTTGTAGATCCCTTTTACTAGTTAAATACTGTAATACCTCAGAGACACACTGAGGATTCGGTTCCAGACCGGCAGTGAAGCGAGTCCCACGGATTATTTTTTTGGTTCCTAGCTGCTCCCCGGAAACCTATAAAGGGTCGCTCTGGGTCGGAACTGACTCGTCGGAACTTCACAACAACAACAACAACAATGCATATAGAGGAGTCCTGGTGTGGCGTTGTGGGCTAATGCGTCAGACTGCAAAGTCATTTGATCTGCAAAGTCAGTGGTTCAAGCTCACCAGCTGCTCCTTGGAAACCCTATACAGGGTTGTAATGGGTTGTAATCGACTCAACGGCATTTAACAATAACAACAAATGCATATAGAAAGGAGCTCTGGTAGCGTAGTGCTTACGAATTGGGTTGCGAACCTTAAGGTCAGCAGTTCGAAACTACCAGCTTTTCCACAGAAGAAAGATGAGGCTTCCTGTTCCTGTAAAGATTTGCAGCCTTGGAAACCCTGTTACAGGTTCGCTATGAGTTGAAACCGACTCCACGGCACATAACTACCACCACCACCACCAATGCATATAGAAGTTATGTTTGCACTATGCTGTAGTCTGTCAAATATACAATAGCACTATAAAAAGTTTGAAATATTGTGAAAATTATCAAAATATGACAGCGGCGTGAAGCAAGCACATTGTGTTGGAAACATGGTAGACTTGCTCTATGCAATATTGTCACATACCTTCAGTTTACAAAAGAAATGCAGTATCTGCGAAGTATTTTTGTAAATGTTCACAGGAATTTCTACAGTTTTCCCAATTAGAGTCCTGGAACCATGTACTATTAATATTCTATAACTTGTGAGTATCAATCTCAGATTCTAGGTCAAACAGCGCTTCTGGTGGAGCCAAATAATTGTTACTATCTCATGATTGTATCTTCAGTTTCAGTAATGGAGTTTGTAATCTGGACAGATACAATATAATATAGGATTTTAAAATTTATTAAATAAATCAATATGTTGAATCCATTGTCCCGTCCCAGTCTTTTCAAACCTATCTCTTGCCTTTGTCCTGCCAGTTAATTTCCTGTTGGTAAGGCAGCCTGAGTGGTTTCCCCCCAAATTAAAGTGATGGCCTTCCTGCCTGTCTGTCCAAATCTTTCTTCCTCTTAGGCTATCAGTGTTAGCATGGTAGCTCCATAGGATAGATGCTGGACTGCGGACCACAGGTTCAGTGGTTCGAGCCTACCAGCCACTCCTTGGGAAAAAGATGAGGATATCTGCTCCACCAAGATTTAAAGGCTGGGAAACCTTCTACATAATCGATATGAGTTGGAACTGACTGGTGTCACATAACAACAACAGCAGGTTATAAGTAGCATGTGCTCATTATAGCTGATGGCATGCCTCATTACTCAGTGCTGGACCTTCCTGGATTCCGTTGCTCACTTTCAAGACTCCCCAGTGCCGATTGCCTAACTCTGACTTGTTGAATGCTGTGTGCCTGATTGGATTTCCTTTCTGAGAGAGGATCTGGTTTCTGGCCTTTACCTTTTCCTTTTGGCTCCTTCCAAGGCTGTTAACCATTTATGTACAGATTTTGTTTTCATTTTCTATGAAACATTGCAAAAGGTCTGTTGGCCTAAACATGGTCAGCCCCATGGTGGGGTGAATGGGTGGGCATCCATCCTTAATTCTTACATCTAATTTGAGGCTGATGGAATAGGCAAATCTCTTTCTAGTTTCTAATTGCAATAGTAAAACACTGTAGAAGCAGGTGCTATATTTTATTTCTAGATACCTCTTTATGTTTTAAATCCCCACCTCTCCCCCTCCTGTTGATTTTAACCCCTTTTGTTAATTTTTTTCTTTTTCCTGTGGTCAAAATAGTAATGACATTTGGTGAATTTGTTTGCTCTGTATTCTGTTTTTTTTTTGTGGTGTGTGTGTGTTGAATGGGTTAGTTATATCAGTAAGGACTATTAACTGAAAGCTAATATGCCACTGGAGTTCCTGGGTAGTTGTAAATGGTTAAGTATTCAACTGCTAACTGAAATGCTGGTGGTTCAAGTCCATTCAGGTGCATCACGCAAACTCACACTCGAAGGAGTTGATTCTGATTCATGTAGACAGATTAGATTCATGTTTCAGAATAGAGCTGGTTTTTAATGACTGTGATCTTTCAGAAGTTAGATTGCTGACCTTTTTTCTCAAGCACCTCTGGGTGGGCTGAAACCACTAAGCTTTAGGTTAGTTGCTCATCTCGCCACTGTTTGTGCCGCCCAGGACTACCTGGAAACCCTGTGGAATGCAGTTATGTTCGGAAGCAGAGGGTCGCCATGAATCAGAATCAGTTGGAAGAAAACGAATGGTGGATCTTAGCCATTAGGGAATTTTGAAGCTAATTGTCATTAAGTCTTTCTTTCCATTGGAAGTTAGGATGAAGTTAGGCCGAAGATATACATTTGAAGTTGTATTGTTGATTTTAATTAGTAGAGCATGAATATGACAAAATTGGTGGTGTGCCACGGAGTCAGATCTGACGCACAGCGACCCTGTACAGGGTTTCCGAAACTGTAAATCTTTATGGGAACAGAAAGCCTCATCTTTCTCCCACTGAACAGCTGGTAGTTTTGAACTGCTGACCCTGAGGTTAGCAGCCTGACTTGTAACCACTACACTGTCACCCCCTTTAAATCTATTTTAATGGATATATGAGATAATACAGAGTGTTTTGTTTTAGTATAAAGGATACATAAAAACAATCTTGAAAAGTTTTCACGTATTCTCATTGATGCCTACCTTATAGCTAGTTCCCTTTGGCTTCACCCACAGCAGGTATTCAGCATTTGGCTTTACCTTTAGAAACTGGACCTTAAACTTCTAGAAGCCAGATGAATTATAATAATTGCTGTGTATTGATACTAATAGCTAAGCATTCACTTATTGTCTAGACCTGGAGGGTTTGTGATAACAGATTGTTAAACCCCCACCATAGCATTTTTGTGACTCGGTAGGTCCAGGGTCCGGGGTCAGATGATTTCCATTTCTTACACATACCCTAGTGATGGATGCTGGGACTCCTGGTCTGAGAACTACACTTTGATAAACTGTTGTTCAGGGGTTGGCAAGTGATGGCCTGTATTTTTGTAAATATGATTTTGTTTATATATTAATTTTGGCTGTGCTCATGCATCATTAGTAGTGTTGGGTAGTAACAGTGTAAGAGATGCTATATCCCATATGCCTAAAATATGGGATATATGGTCCCTCACAGGGAAACATTGCTGATTCTGGCTCTAGACATTCCTATAAAAATAGTTACATCTACCCCCACAGGGGGATGTCTGTGCCCACAATTGCACTTAAAAATTAAATACTTTTTTTTTTTTAGTTGTCATTTATTATCAATATCTCTACAAATTCAGTCTTTGTTTGTTTTTGAGGGTGGGCACGAGAATAACTTCTTCAAATTGTGCTGCAACATTGTAGGTAGTGAAGTGCTGTTGAGTAGGTTCCTGCTCATGGTGACCCTGTATAGGGTTTCTGAGGAGTGACTGGTGGGCTTGAACCACCAGCCTTACAGTGCCAGAAGATGCAAACTGCCTCCCCCCCCCCCAACAAAAACAAAAACAAAAACAGAAAAACCATGGATGGCTGTAAGTGCAGTTCATTGTTTCTCAAATATATTGTAGGTAGGGGACTACTTGTTTTTTTAATCCCCATTTTATATACGAAGAAACTAAGGCTCAGGTAGTATTCCTAAAACTGAGGCTCAATTTATTTTCCTAATGGCACAAGCTAGTAATTGAAGCAATCTTAGATAGCTAGTTAGTAATCTAATTTGGAAGATAGTAATCTAATTTGAGGAGTCATGGTGTGGTGCTGTACAATAAACACTGGATTGCTAACCACAAGTTCAGCAGTTCAAACCTGCCAGCTGTTCTTCAGAAACTCTATACAGGAACTGACTCGCTGGCACTCAACAACAACGACAACAACAAATCTAATTTGGAATATGAGCCTTGGCAGCATGTTGTTGTTGTTGTTAAGTGCCGTCGAGTCGGTTCCGACCCATAGCGACCCTGTACAGGGTTTCCGAGGGTGTAAATCCTTACGGGAGTAGAAAGTCTCATCTTTCTCCCGCGGAGCAGCTGGTAGTTTCGAACCGCTGACCTTAAGGTTCGCAGCCCTATTCGTAACCACTACGCTACCAGAGCATAGTGGGCTGTAAATGGCAATGTCAGCAGTTTGAATCGGCTAGCTGCTCCACTGGAGAAAGATGTGGTTTCTGCTCCTGTAAAGATTTACAGCCTTGGGAACCCTATACAGGGTTGCTATGAGTCGGAAAAGGCTCTACAGCACATACCCACCATCTCCAAGTACTTTCCAAAAACCCACTTTGTAAATTTTATTGATGACTTTCATTTATTGCTGTAACCCAGCCTCCTCCAACGGCTGACTTTTTTCAGCATTTAAGTATATATTTGGCATGTAGAATTGAATATATAATTACGGATGCTTGTAACCTAGGAATTATATTTCAGTCCTCCTTTTTCACCTCCTCAGTTTCAGCTGTAGAGGGAAGTCATGTTAATTCTGTCTCAAAAACATATTCTTAATTTCTCCCCCTCTCTCCCTCCCCACCGTCACCACATGAGCCTAACCACCTCTTAGCTGAACCCCATTGTACTGCCTCTCAAACCTTCTCCCTGCTCTGCTCTTGCCCTCCTTTCAATTTGGTCTTCCACAGAGCAGCAGATGCCTTCTGCATTGAGCATAATGTTCATATTCCTCACCATACGATTCTTTATGATGTGGTCCCTGCTTGCCTCACCAATCTTATCTTAGACTATGGCTGTTTCTAGGTATCCTTCGGGGATTGATTTCAGGACTTCCGAGGATACCAAAATCCGTGGATGCTTAAGGTCCTTGTATTAATTGATGCAGTATTTGCATATAACCTACATACAATAAACCCGTATAATTTAAGTCATCTCTAGATTCCTTCTAATACATAATACAATGTCAATGCTATGGAAACAGTGCCTTATGCTTCTTCTTGGCCTTTGACTACTTGACCTTTTTGGCTTGTGACTCTTTCCTGTCACCTGATTGAAGCCAGGGTGCAGAAGGTCATTATTCTTCTACAGGCTTTCTTCATTTCAACTTGTACAGGTCATCTTCCTTTTTAAAGGAACTTTTCCTTGTGATTTGGATGAAAGTTTACAGAAAATTGGTTTTCCATTCAATAGTTCTTACACATTCTGATTTGTGACATTGATTGCTTGCCTCCTTGTGTTTCGTGTTGTCATTGCTTCCTGCCTTCTGAGCTTTTCTCCCAGGCAGATGCTGCCCTTGTATGTTGAAGGACTGGTTGTTCTGGGTAGAGTCCCTGGTGGTGGTGGTCACCTTCTAGACCTATCTTTTGTTTGGCTGAAAGTTGAGCCATGGGGGCGGTTTAAAGGGCTAAAGGGTGACTAAGGGACATAATCTTGGGTTCCATCAGTCTCTCTCAGACCAGCAAGACTTGGCTTTATTATTGTTATTTATTTATTGAAAGGAGCTCTGGTAACATAGTGGTTACGAGCTGGCTGCTAACCTCAAGGCCAGCAGTTCGAAACTACCAGCTGTTCTGTGGGAGAAAGATGTCTGTTCCCGTAAAGATTTATCCTTGGAAACCCTATTCAGGGTTGCTGTGAGTCAGAACCTACTCCATAGCACACCACCACCATTTATTAATTGAGTTTTGTTCTCTGGTTTCAACATCATAAAAGTTGAGGTTCAAGAGGCCCATTAGACCTTTGGATTAGCTATTTCAATATGCCTTTGATTTTCTTCAGTCTTCTTTGTTTCGCTGGGAAGAGACCAATAGTCAGAAGAGAAGCTTGTATGGTTCCCATTTTATGCTAGATGAATTTTTTCTCAGGTTCAAGTTTCTGCTTAGATGCCATCTTGGAATGACCTCCAGGGGCCTTTACCTAAAGTAGATAATATTCCACGTTTCATGTATATCATAATTTTATGCTTTCTTTATGATACTTAACAAATTTAAAACAATTATTATTTTGAATTATTATTACTATTTTTTTTGGTTCTGTCACCACCTCTAAGAGTCCCGGTATGGCGCTGTAGAATTATCACTGGACTGCTAGCCACAAGGTTGGTGGTTCAGGCTCACCAGATGCTCTTTAAAACCCTGTATGTACAGGGTCGCTGTGAGTTGGAACTGGCTCCATGACACTTTACAACAGTTGTTGCTGTTGTTAAGTGATGTCGAGTTGGTTCTGACCCATAGTGACCCTGTATAGGATTTTCTAAGAGCGGCTGGTGAGCTTAAACCGCCTACCTTACCTCTCAAACGGATTTTGCAGTCCAGCACATTAACCCACAGCACCACATCAGGACTCCTACAATAATGTTGTTGTTAGGTGCCATCGAGTTGGTACCCGACTCATAATGACCCTTTGCACAACAGAATGAAACATTGTCCGGGTCTGGGCTGACTTCACAATTGTTGTCATGCTTGAGCCCATTGATGCTGCCACTTTGCCAATCCATCTCGCTGGGGGGTCTTCCTCTTTTTCTCTGACCCTCCACCTTACCAAACATGATATCCCTCTCCTCTGACTAGTACCTCTTGACAGTATGTCCAAAGTATGAGAGATGAAGTTTGCCTATCTTGGCCTCCAAAGAGCACTCTGGCTGTTCTTTTGGTAGCCCATGGCACTTTCACTATTCTCCTCCAACACCATAACGTAAATTAGTCAGTTCTTGGTCTTCCTTATTCACTGTGCAGCTTTCGCATGCATATGAGGTTATTGAAAATGCCATGGCATGGGTCATGCACACCTTAGTCCTCAGGCTCACATCTTTGCTCTTCAACACTTTAAAGAGGTCTTGGGCAGCAGATTTGCCTAATGCAATACGTCATTTGTGTTTATAATTTTAGAGTTGTCATGCTGTTTGTAATCTTAATTGGGATTATGTTGTTGTTGTTAAGTGGTGTTGAGTCGGTTCCAACCTGTATAGATTTTTCTGGGGACTGGCTAGTGAATTTGAACTGCTAACCTTGTGGTTCAAACTGACCTTGTAGTCCACACCGTCACACTTTGTTGTTAAGTGCCATCATGTCGGTTCCGAGCCATAACAATCCTGTATAGGGTTTCTGAGGAGCAGCTGGTGAACTTGAACCGCCGACCTTGCAGTTCAAATGGCTTTGTAGTCTGACCCATTATCCCACAGTGCCACACCAGTACTCCACACCACCACACTAGGGAAGTCATATTTCTATATGTAAATCATGTAGTTTCTGAAAATATTTAGTAGACTAAATTTTCCCTTTTATAACACAGGAAAGCTGGTGGAGCATTGGTTAAGCACTCGGCTGCTGACCCACACAGAGAGTCTTTGGGAGAGGTCTGTTCTCATAAAGATTGCAGCCTCAGAAACCCTATGGGCCAGTTTTACCCTGTCCTAGAGAGTCGTTATGAGTTGGAATGGACTTGACTGTACACAAGTATTACCAAGAAGTTTACTGAAGTTGCCAACAGGCGAATGAGCAGATCTGCAGTCTTCTCGTTCAATACTGTGAATGGCACATTAGGGGATATGAACAGTGAATATGTCCTTACAATAATTGGATTATTTTCACTTGTGAGGCATTATTATTTAAGCTTCTCAGTGGAAACATGATCTCATTTGGAAAGCTGTTTAGTTCTTCAATGCTTGACAATGCTTTTGACCATTTTTATTCACCAAATCTAGACTTGACCATTTCCTTAGGCCCTGAGCTTTATCCTGACAAGTGGCCCTAAGAAGTGTTTTAAATTCTTTTTAAATAAAAAAGGAAAATGATTGAGAGAAGAGGAGATCTACTGAGTGTGAGACCTGGGATAGGGAACAGCTCTGGCCTGTGGCCACAGTGAGCTGCTGACTGATAAAAAGAAGGTCGCCTTGGCATTCTGCATTTACTGGAGGAAAGCGGCATGCCCTTGAGACACATTAGTCACTGCCCTTGTGTTCCTTTTATCTAATGTTTATCATAAGAACTGTTGATAGACTGATTCTAGCTTCAGCGGCCACTGGGGCGTGTGCCCAGTTAACAAGTAAGGTGGAATTCACTGCTCTGTAAAAGTCTCATTTGGTTGCGTTTCTATTTTAACGAAGTAATTACACAAGGAATACTTTTGCTTTTTAAATAAAGATTAAAAACTGCCACAGTCATTTGCGTTTAAAATACAGGACCCTATCTCTCCCTCCTTTTCTAAAAAATGGCATTTGTTTCTCAGGCAGCTCATCTCTCTATGAGCTGTATCCATCACTATATTTTCTTCACTGTTCAGTCCCTTGCACACAGTAAGAAACTCTCTTTAGTGTTGTTGTTTAGTGCCGTTGAGTCGGTTCTGAGTCTTAACAACCCTGTGTAGGGTTTCCAAGGAGTGACTGGTGGATTTGAACCAATGATCTTGTAGTTCAAATGGACCACAAGCTTGCAGTCTAGTGCTTATCCTACAATGCCATACCAGGACGCCTCTTTTTACAGTTGTTAAATGCTGTTGAGTTGATTCAGACTCATAGTAACTCTGTATAGAGTTTTTGAAGAGCAGCTGGTGAACTTGAATCAGCAACCGTGCAGTTCAAACCGACCTTGCATTAACCCACAGCGCCACATGGGTCATTCCACTGGTGAATCAGTGTTGTGTCTTATGGGTGATCTTCGCTGTGACCTTTGAATACCTGCTCGTCATTAGTAAGTTTGTCCTGAAGACATAACTGTCATTGATGGTGCATTTTTCAAAACAGCAAAGGGATTTGCTTATTAAGTCAAAAGGCAAACGTGCAAATGTAGACAGTTTCCAAACGTGTTTGCCTGTTTACTAAGGTCTCTCCAAGTGGAGGGCACAAGTTGGTGTGAAGGTACAAGCTGTAAAGTACATATTGAGTATGAGAGTTGGTATTTGTTACTATTGGCTTTGAGTCATAAATACATTATTACCCCATTTACTTAGGAACCAGCTAAGGTTATAGCAATTGTGTGTGCGTGATTGTACCACTTAGTAGTGTCTCTCGAAAACTGGTTGCTATACTTTTCTTGTGAGAGCAGAATTGATTCTGGACATTGGCAGTGGGCACTGACAAATGCAATCTCTGTAGTTTTGTTTCTTAGCTGTTTATGTTTTCCAGGTTATTTTTAAAAGTCATGCTGTTACCATGATGAAGAGGTGTACAACACATGCTTTGAATATACTTGTGAGTTGCTGTCAAGCTAGGTCAGCTTCGACTCATGGTAACGTATTTCTCAGAATGAAGCCCTGTCTGGCACTGCTTCATTCCAATTCACTGTTGTGACTATTGTGCTAATCCTTCCCACCGGGGCCTCCCTTGCTCTTACTGGTCCTCTACTTTACCCAATACATTGTTCCCATCCCGAAAGCAAGCTTTCCTCATAATGTGTCCAAAGCAAGTGGTCCACAGGATTTTCATTGCCTAATTTTCAGAAGTAGATCACCTAGTGTGTCTTAGACTGGAAATTCCACTGAAATGTGTCTACCATACGTGATCCTTCTGGCCTTTGAAAGCTAGGTGGCATAACTTGAAGCATCATGCACCACACAAGCCACCACAGAATGACAGGCTGAAAGATGGGTGGCAGTTGTGTATTCTTGGATTTCCATATTTCAGATGTTGTTAAGTGCCTTCGAGTTGGTTCTGATACCCTGTATAGGGTATACAAGAAGTGATTGGTGAATTTGAACTGCCAACCTTGGAGTTCAAACTGACTTTGCAGCCCAGTGCCTAAACCCACAGCGCCACACCAGGACACCATAATTCAAATGGAGGCTTTAACATGATGTGTTATTGTTGTTAGGACCTGTCACGTTGATTATTACCCTTGGTGACCCCATGCTTGTGAAATACAACTGTTCCGTAGTGTTTTTCTTTAACACAGCAAAACACACACCGATTCAGCAGTTTCTACATGTACCGTTTAATGACATTGAATGACATTGATTATATTATCACCCTCCGTTCTGAGTTGTTCCTCTTTAATTGACATGAATTCACTGGGCCCTCAGGTTCTGATCAATTTGCTGTTGTCACTTTGAACCTCATATGTTGTTGTTAAGTGCCATCAAGTTAGTTCTGACTCATAGTGACCCTGTATAGGGTTTCTGAAGAGCAGCTGGTGAGCTTGAACCACTGACCATGCAAACCGACCTTGCAGTCCAGCACATTAATCCACAGCACCACACCAGGATTCCTTATAGATAGTTCGTAAAAGAGCACAGTGCTTAAGGCAGATGGTTTTTACTAGTTAAGCTGAACTGTTGTTTGGTTTTAAGAAAACTTCAGGGGATAGTTTTAGTTTAAAGTTTCTTAAGATTATCTCAAGGCAATAGTTCTGGGAGTTCATCCAACCTTTATAGCTCCAGGAAGCCTGGAGACCATGACACTATGAAATTTTGGTATTCTATAGAATCTTTTAAAAAAAAAAGTTTTATTGTGAATTATGTGATAGTTTACATGGGACAACATTATAGAATCTTTGATCAAAATGTTCAATAATGATAGCTGGGCACCATCCAGTTCTTCTGGTCTCATGGCAAAGGAGACAGCATAGGGTTTCATGGTTTTGACCTTTCAGAAATAGATTGCCAGTCCTGTCTTTTAAGGTGCTTCTGGTTAAGCTAAAAGGTAGTTAAGCACTTAACTCTTTGTGCCACCCAGGACTCCAAAATAATTGTTTGTTTTTAAAAATGATTTCTCCTCCATACCTGATACTGCAGAGGGCTTGTATATGGTTTAAGTTTTTGATTCTTGCTGTCTAACACCAACAGGGTAAATGCAGGAAAATCCCATCCTTAAATCTTTGTGATCTACCACAAAAGAAGTGATTGAGTTTTCATTTGCTAGTTGATGGCATTTGCAAAAGTGGAAAAAAAACAACATATGTGTGGGGCTGAGACAACAGACCTCCAGCTAGAGAAATCAGACTGGACTGGACGTGGGAGATTTGAAGATCTGGCCTGACTCCTTTCTGGTTAGCCATATGAATATGAGCAGTTAGTTAATCTTCCTTGTCATGTTTTTTTTCTAGCTGTTCCTTTATTCATTATCTCATCCATTCATTCATTTACCCATTTCCTTAACCATCCATTTGTTCAGTAATTTAGAAGATTGATGATTGTTATGTGTCTGGTGTCAAGCCTAGATGGCACAAATGGCTAAGTGCTCTACTGCTAGTTAAAAGGTTGGTGGTTTGAACCCACTCAGAGCCTCCTGTGCTAGATAATACCTTGGACATATATTGGTATATAAGATAAACATATCCCCAGCTTCATGCATCTTACAGTATTCTCCTCTGTAAAATGGAGATGGTAAGATTTACTGACTTCATAGGGTTGTATGAGGACTAAGTGAATTGATTCCTACTACAAAAACACTTAGAACACCGTCATAGTAGTAACTGCTCCTTAATGTTACCAAATACCCACAAATTCCCAGTTTCACCTTGTGATAAAGCTAGGAAGGAATAGAATGGCGTACTGAGCAAGAAAAGAAGGGAAAAGGGAAACTTATTTAAATGGGTTGTGTATTGGATAGATCTTTTCTTAATGTTACTAGGTGCCACTGAGTTGCTTCCAACTCATACTAACCCCATTCATGACACCACAAAATACTGCCCAGTCGTCTGCCATCACAATCATTGCCATGTTTGAGCACAGTCCATCTCACTGAGGGTCTTCCTCTTTTATACGGATCCTCTGCTTAACCAAGCATGCTGGCTGTCTTCAGAGTCTGGTCCCTCCTGACAACATACTCAAAGTATGGAAGGTGAATTCACATCATACTCATTTCTAAGGAGAATTCCAACTGTACTTTTTCCAAGATTTTTCATTCTTCTAGCAACCCATGGAGTCCTGGTGTGGTGCTGTGGGTTAACGCACCAGACTGCAAAGCGGTTTGAACTGTAAGGTTGGCAGTTCAAGCTCACCAGCTGTTCCTAGGAAACCCTCTACAGGGTCACTATGGGTCGGAACCAACTTGATGGCACATAGCAACAACAATAACAGCAACCCATGATATACTCAATATTCTTCCCCTATACTATAAATGAAAGGCATGAATTCTTCACTGCTATTCTTTTTCATTGTCTAGCTTTCACAAGTCCATGAGAGCCAAAATATGACCTTGAATATATCCCACCTGAATTTAGAGATCATCTGAAGAACAGATTTGATACATTAAACACTAAAGACCAAAGACCAGAAGAGTTGTGGGATGACATCAAGATTATCATACAGGAAGAAAGCAAAAAGTCATTAAGAGGACAGAAAAGGAAAAGGTCAAAATGGATGTCAGAAGAGACGCTGAAACTTGCTCTCCAGTGTAGAGATGCTAAAGCAAATGGAAGAAATGAAGAGGTACGAGAGCTGAACAGAAAATTTCAAAGGTCAGCTCAAGAAGATAAAGTCAAATATTACAACAAAATATGCAAAGATCTGGAGTCAGAAAACCAAAAAGGAAGAACACGCTCAGCATTTCTCAAGCTGGGGGAACGGAAGAAAAAATTCAAGCCTTGACTTTTGTTAATGAAGAATTCTCTGGGCAAATTATTGAATGATGCAGAAAGCATCAAAAGAAGATGTACAGAGGCACTGTACAAAAAGGAAATGGTTGATGGTCAACCATTTCAAGAGGTAGCATATGATCAAGAGCCAATGATACTAAAGGAAGAAGTCCAAGATGCATTGAAGGAATTGGCAAAGAACAAGGCACCAGGAATTAGTGGAATAAAAATTGAAATCTTTCAAAAAAGTGATGTGGCACAGGGGGCACTCAGTCATCTCTGCCAAGAAGTCTGGAAGACAACTATCTGGCCAACTGATTGGAAGAGATCCTTATTTGCGCTCATTTCACAGAGAGGTGACCCAATAGAATGCGGAAATCATTGGACAACATCTTTGATATCCTATTCGAGTAAAGTTTTACTAAAGGTAATACAGAAAAGGCTGCAAGCATACATTGACAGAGAACTTCAAGCCTGATTCAGAAGAGGCTGTGGATGGAATAAGGGATATCATTGATGATGTCTGATGGATCTTGGCTGAAGGCAGAGGATATCAGATGTTTACCTGTGCTTTACTGACTATGCAAAGTCTTTCGATTGTGTGGATCATGACAAGCTATGGACAACATTGCAAAGTATGAGTATTCTGGAACACTAAATTGTGTTCGTGAGGAATCTGTACAATGACCAAGAGGCAGTTGTTTGAACAGAACATGGGAACACTGAATGGTTTAAAATTAAAAAAGATGTGTGACAGGGTTGTGTTCTTTCACCATACTTTATTCAACCTGTATGCTAAGCAAATAATCCGAGAAGCTGGGTTCTATGAAGAAAAACATGGCATCAGGATTGGAGGAAGACTCATTAACAACCT
>NW_006408523.1:44184249-44209660 GCF_000296735.1 Chrysochloris asiatica
AGAAGCTGGGTTCTATGAAGAAAAACATGGCATCAGGATTGGAGGAAGACTCATTAACAACCTGAGATATGCAGATGATACAACCTTGCTTGCTGAAGTGAAGTGAAGAGGACTTAAAATATTTACTGATGAAGATCAAAGAAAACAAAAATCCTCACCACTGGATTAATAAACAACATTTTTGTCAACGGAGTAAAGATTGAAGTTGTCAAGGACTTCATTCTTCTTGGATCAACTATCAACCTTCAAGGAAGCAGCAGTCAAGAAATCAAATGACATATTGCATTAGGCAAATCTGCTGCACAAAGTCCTTTTTAAAGTGTTGAAGAGCAAAGCTGTCAGCTTGAGGACTTAAGGTGCGCCTGACCCAAGCCATGGTATTTTCAATAACTTCATATGCATTTGAAAGTTGGACAGTGAATAAGAAGACCACAGAAGAATTGACGCTTTGAGTTATGGTGTTAGAGGAGAATATTGAAAGTGCCATGAGCTGCCAAAAGAACCAACAGATCTGTATTGGAAGACGTGCAACCAGAGTGCACCTTGGAGGCCAGGATGGCCAAATTTCGTCTCTCATACTTTGGACATATTGTCAGGAGGGACCAGTCGCTGGAGAAGGATATCATGTTTGGTAAGGTGAGGGTCAGAGAAAAAGAGGAAGACCCCCAATGAGATGGATTGGCAAAGTGGCAACATCAGTGGACTCAAGTGTGGCAACAATTGTGAGGGTGGCCGAGGATCGGGCAGTGTTTCATTGTGTTGTGCATAGGGTTGTTATGAGTCAGTACTGACTCGATGGCACCTACCAACAACAACAAGCTTTTACATACATGTTGTTGTTGTTGTTAGGTGCTGTTGAGTCAGTTCTAAGTTTTAACTCATAGCAACCTTATGCCTGGCCTTGCGCCATCCTCACATTGTTGTTAAGCTTGAACCTATTGGTGTTGCCATGGCACCAATCATGTCATTGAGGTCTTTCTAGTTTTCGGTGACCCTCCACTTTACCAAGTATGATGTCCTTCTCCAAGGACTGGTCCAATGACAGATGGGTGGTGGCACCACATGAGGTGCCATGGGCCGTAATGACATGAGCCCAGGTTTCCTGCCTGGAGTTAAGTTGGATTTTCTTGTACTTGCAGTCAAAAGCAAGAGTTGGGTTAGGAAAGGCTCTTGCAGAGATGACGATTAAGTACTATACCTGTGTTTGCTTTTTTAAATTTTTATTTGGTGGATTTGGTAGAATTTACATTCATGAGCAAGGCTGGTTGAGTGACGTGGGATCTTCGGAGTAAAATCAGAAGTTCACCTTTGTAAACATTTTCTTCTTTCCATTTAAGATATGCCAAGAAAGACATGGCATCCTTCTATCAGTAACAAAGTTGGGGTCAATGAAATCAGCAAATCAGTGGGGAGTAGGAAGCGTGATTTACAGGTATTTTCCAACCTGACTGCATATAAGAACTTCTTGGAGTGTTATGAAAAAAATATGGTCTAGTAAATTCATGGGCTCCTCTCCAATTACACTGAATAGAAACCTCTATGGTGGGAATCACTATTTAAAAATAGAAAATTTTGATGCAAGAAAGCCTGACACTTGTGTGCAGCCTGGATTTTTGGAATGACGGGATTGGTTGTCCAATGCCCCTCCCTGTCCAAGGGCTTTACTTACAACTCTTGGAACTAATGTTGGTTTTCTCAATCTCAGGCCATAGGTCAGAGCATTGAAGTAGCCATGGCATGGTCTTTATTAGAACTCCACAGGCAACATCACTGTACCACTGCCTTTTAACAGCCCTGCTGCTCAAATTCTTATGATATATGCTTCCGTTCCATAGTGATAAAATGATCTACACATGTTTCCAGACTTCAAGAATATTGACAATATTGTGAATATATTGTAGTTACCAAACCCTGGTGTTTAAAATATATGGTTATTAGAACATTAGAGCAGCAGTTAAAATGTCTCTTTACATTGTCAGTAACTTATGAAAATGACATTTTATGAAAAATGCCTGGAGAAAGGTGTGGTAAGTGTGGAATCATATGGCTGTGTTCTATAGTCATTCCAGAGGCATCTTTCCCAGGCTTTGCGGAAACTAGAGGATAGCAGTAGATGACATTTGTTTTCAGGTAATGAGGAGAAGAAATGATTCAAGGGCATGTTGAAGGATAATTAAAAGTTGTTTTGTAAACAGAGGGGAGGTGAGATGGGGCAAGCCAAGGAGGGTACTGTCTCCAAGGCTAAAACAGGGTCCCAAATAATGAGATACTCAGCAGCAAGAAATTACTCTAATTAATATAATTAAAGCTTTATTTATGGTCAGATGGGGCTGCATTGGCAGCCAGGCAATTTGCCCAGGGTGATGAGGATGCTGCCAGCTTTGGAAAATGATGCTTTATGCATTTTTAGGGACATTTAGCATGACTTTGCTGGATTTGTGTGTCTTTCTCTATTTTTTGTTCTCCCATTTTCCAACCTCATAGTGATAGAAGGAGAAATTTTAAATTTCAAAGGAACTAACATATTAATCAATACACTAATTTGTAACTAGGAGCTCTAGTAGCGTAGTGGTTACGAATCGGGCTGTGAACCTTAAGGTCAGCAGTTCGAAACTACCAGCCGCTCCGCAGGAGAAAGATGAGGCTTTCTACTCCCGTAAAGATTTACACCCTCGGAAACCCTGTACAGGGTCGCTATGGGTCGGAACCGACTCGACGGCACTTAACAACAACAACAACAACAACAACAATTTGTAACTAATCAGAGATAGGCTCTTGATTTGACTTCCCAAGAAAGGACAAAAAAACAAACAAACCCCAAACCAAAAAATCCTAAACCAAACCCACTGTTACTGAGTTGATCCCAACTCATAGCAGCCTCCAAGACAAAGTAGAATTGCTCCATGAACTTTCCAGCAGCCTGCCACATCTTTCTCTTGAACTTGAACTTTCGGTTAACCACTGAGCACTTCAATCATTCAGCAGAACTCTTCCCAAAAAGAGAGATGTACATATAACTTAGAGATGTAGAGACGTAGACATAGTTTATCCTGTTTACTTTTCTGCTTTTGAGGTAAAGTGTACGATTTGGTAGTTGTGCTAGATATCATAGTAAGCTTTAGAACATGGGCACGTTACTAACTGTTTCTCTGGTTCAGTTTGCTAGCCATAATTAAACTGGCTTTTATATTTAACATTTAGTTGTTTTGAGGAAAACAAAGATAATAATGGTGTCTGTAGGATTTGTAAAGGGTGATTGCCATTATTTGACTTTGTAAAGTGTAAGAAAGACAGGGAGGTCCATCAGCACCATCATGGTCATTAGCAAACATTGATTGAGGCCAGTCAAGTGTATGCTTTAGTGACGTAGAGACTGGGAATAAGAGGTGTAAGTGATTGCCATAGATACAGGTAAACAGGGAGAGTTGCAGAAGCTCATGCAATTGTGAGGGGAAGCTGTTTAGCAGTACACATTGGTCCGGGTGTTCCATTGTTCCTAATGGTCTCAAGGAATGTGGAATGTTCAGGGTCGAGTTTAAAGAGTTTAGAGAAAAATGATTAATAATCAACACTGAAACTTTTTTTAAGTTTTCTTTCTTAATGAAATGCAACTTCGCTAATTTAAGACTTTAAGTCAACACAGCTACCTGTATGTAGGAAATGATGACTCCAATGATTAGGAAATTTTAAAAAATTGTGTTTTCAGTGAAGGTTTACATAACACTTTAGGTTCCATTATACAATCTTGGCACAAATTGTTCAGTGACATTGGTTACATTCTTCACACTGTAAACATTCTCATTATTGTTGTTATAGTTCTATTTAATCTAGTTTGCCCGCCTTCTTATACTCTCGTCTTTGTTTTAAAGTCATTGTGCACCATTTGTTCTCATATAAGTGATTTTTTAAAGGAGCACACAGTACTTAGCGGTGATACTCATTATTTTGCGAGCCAATCTGTTTTTAGCTACTAGGTGACCTCCAGGATTAGTCAAGGTTTAAAGAGTATCCCAGGGCAGTAGTCTCCGGGAGTCCTCCAGTCTCAACCCGTAAGGTAGCATTTTTTTTTTTTTTTTAAAGCATTCTGTTTGTTTTTAAAGAAAAGCAGGCTTTCCCAAGGGCGATGAGTGAACTGAAGATCAGGAGGAAGCTGGGTGCGGGCTTTCACAAGCTTTTGCTCCAGCCCCCCGGAAGTGATCAGAGAGGGACTTCATGGAGGAAGGCGACCCCTGGCCGGGAACTCAGAGCTGCTGCAGAGGGATTCCTCTGGTGGGGTGGGTGGGGCACCAGCTCAGCCTTGGTCACTAGGTTGCTGCAAGTGGGCTCTTAGGAGATTTCCGCTTGGAATGGACTGGCATGATTAAGTATTCTTCTTGGGGGGCATTAAATTAAGGAATAACACAGGGAGACGAACCAAGAAAGTGGCTTATTCAGTTGGATTCTGAATCATAATCAGGAAATAGTCTATCTGGCTCAACCATAATTTCATTTTTCTTTGAATTCGAAGGAAGGTGAGGTCATTCTAGGGGTCAATTTCTTGCATGGTGCTGCCGTGCCTTCAAGATGAAGTTGTGCATGAGGTTGGCGTACCGTGTGGTAGTGGGCTTGTCCATGGTGCTCGGGATGGGAATGCCTTCCGAGTTCACCACGATGATCCCTGCACGCCCTGCCCTTCTGGCTCTGCAGCCGCTTCAGGGTTTCCTCCGCCTCTGCCATCTCGATCCAATCAAATAGCTCCGGGGCGCTCTAGCAGGATTGTTTTTTTTTTGTTGTTGTTGTTTTAAAGTTTTTATTGTGAATTGAGTGAAAGTTTACCGGGAGGATCATCACTTTTTCATTCAACAAATCATACACCTTGTTTCATTCCAATAATTATAATCCCATCCATGTACCATCAGATAACAGTATTTCTCTGTATTCACTTTAGCTCTTCCCCCACCCCCACCCCCCCGCAACACTTGTTGTTATGTGCCCTGGACTTGGTTCCAACTCATAGCAACCCTTTACGGGAGCAGAAAGCCTCATCTTTCACCCGCGGAACAGCTGGTAGTTTCGAACTGCTGACCTTTACAGTTCGCAGCAACCACTAGGCTACCAGAGCTCCTCCCCAACACTTGTTGTTGTTGTTGTTATTATATGCCTTCGAGTCGGTTCCGACCCATAGCGACCCTGTACAGGGTTTCCGAGGGTGTAAATCTTTACGGGAGTAGAAAGCCTCATCTTTCTCCCACGGAGCAGCTGGTAGTTTCGAACCACTGACCTTAAGGTTCGCAGCCCGATTCGTAACCACTACGCTACCAGATTTGTTGTTGTTAAGTGCCTTCCAGTCGCTTCCGACCCATAGCGACCCTGTATAGGCATGTATAATTTACACCACCAAAGGGCACGTTCTGCAAGTTTGCCTCCTGGCCACCAGCTCTCCCTTTCTTCCTTAAGGAGCTTTGGTTAGGATAAGGGCAAGGACTAAGGCTTGGGCTTTGGGTAGAGTTAGGGTTAGTTTTAGGAGTAAGTTTAGGGCTAAGGCTAGTGTAAAGAGTATGTATGTATTTTGTAGGAGGACAACCCAAGACTATAACAGCATCAGAATATAGAAATGAACTACAGGGGATTGAGCAAATAGCCAATTATTTAATCTTAGTCCTTTGTTCCTTTTCTACAACATTAGGATATTGTTAGTACCGCTGATCTCACAGAATATGTGCTGGGCTATGGACCACAATGTTGGAGGTTCAAACCTATCAGCCACTCCTCAGAAATGTTATATAGGGTCACTGTGAGTCAGAACCGGCTCAACCACACTTAACAACAACAGCATCATCTCACAGAATTAAGAAAAGAAAGTGAGTTAGTTCATGTAGAATGCTAGCACAATGCCTGCAACAGAGTAAGCCAGCTCTCACATGGCAGCAGTTTGTTATTGCTCTCTGATTCTGTGTCATCATTCAGTTGTAGTGGTCAGGCATACAAACACACCCACCCATCTGAGGGAGCCAAGACAAGTGAAGTCACGTGGTAATGGTGGTGGTGGTTATGGACCCTAGTTGTTGTTGTTGTTTATTAGGTGCCATTGATTCGATACAGACTCATAGTGACCTTGTGTACAGCAGAATGAAACACTGCCCGGTCCTGGGCCATCTCACAATCATTGCTATTCTTGAGTCCGGTGATGCTGTCACTGTGCCAATTCATCGCTTTGGGGGTCTTCCACTTTACCAAAAATGATATCCTTCTCCAGTGACTGAATAGTTGGTTCCAACTCATAGCAACCTTGCATTGGTTTCAGGAGGAGTGGTTGGTAGGTTTGAACTGCCAACCTTGCAGTTATCAGGCCAGTGCTCAATCTACAGCACCACACCATAAATGTAGGGGAGATAAAGCTAGGTAAGGAATTGGCCAGGAATCAGGTGAGTTTACAAGAAATTGGGAATGAACAGTTAGTAGGGTTAATGCTAGGATAAGGTAAAGGTGGGGGAGTTTGAAGAGCAATTGAGAACTAAACTCAAAGAACTAGCAAAAAGATGACAACCTTGAAGCTAAGACAATCCTTGCCCTGGGCTGGGAAAAAAAGAAAAAAATAGAGATCTTCCTGCTGGGACTAGAGCCGCTTAGTGTGACCAGCCTGATGGTGGGAACAGGTGTGCCAAATGTGTGAGATGGTAATTAGGTTACCATGTGGAAAGCTGAGAGATGCACTTGGGACAGATCTTGACTAGAATAGTGGGCACTGTAAATCTTTATGAGAGCAGGCTGCCGCATCTTTCTTCCTGTGGAGTGGCTAGTGGGTTTGAACTGCCAACTTTTCTGTTAACAGGCTAATGCTTAACTCAGTGTGCCACTAAGGCCCCACTGAAATAGAGAAAATCTACCCACTGCCATCAAGCATCAATTCCAACTCATAGCAACCCTGTATAGAGTTTCCAAGGCTGCAAATAGTTACAGTGGCAGAAAGCGTCAACTTTCTCCCACGGAACAACTGGTGGGTTTGAACTGTCCACCTTGATGTTAGCAGTACAGTGCTTGCCCTACACCACCGGAGCACCTCACACAGAGAAAGCACTATGTAAATTCAAAGTGGGATCAGGTTTCCAATAATCCTGTCAGCTACTCTTTTGCCTCAGCAACCTTTCCCCCTTTGCCTCCACCACTGTTTTAGCTCTTTCTATATTCAGAATATGAAACCTTTTACAGATAACGTGAATTGTGAACATACTCCTCTGGACTGTGTGGGTTGTCTTTTACTCTGTTGTTTTCTGAGTAATAGATGTTCTTGATATCCAATTTATCAATCTGGTGTTATAGCTCGTGCTTTGTATGCTGTTTAAGAAACCATTGCTCGCCACAAACATCTAAAGTCTGTCGTTGTTCAGACTTCCATGTTAGCTCTGTAGTGAACAGGATTTTAAACAATTATTATTTAAAAATTTGTTTTTTGGTGGGAAAGGTATACTGCAGTTGGATTAAATTGTACACCATAAAAAGTCTATATGAGTAGCAGGTTTTTAAGGATGTTTGTTTGACCTTTATAAAACCTGTACTGCTGAGCTGATTCCAACTCAAATAGATATCGCTCAACAGGTTTCTAGAGGGTGGACCAGTTTACCATCCCACCAGGTCCTAGGAAATTTACAACCTTTTCATTATCTGATAGTGCCAGCTTTTGAATTTATGTCTGTCAACTTTAGCTATCTATCTATCAATATATCTATATCTCTTCTAGGGGTACAAACAATTTATATTTGACTACTAACCTAAAATTGTTATTAGTTGGTGTCAAGTTAATCCTGACTCATGATAACTCTATGTGTACAGAGTAGGGACTCCTCTGATTGCATTAGTTGAGCATGTAACTGTTTATGCCACCCAGGGACTCCATTCTGTTCACATTATTGTTATGTGCCATGGAGTTGGTTCCGACTCACAGCAACCCTGTACAGGGTTTCCGAGGCTGTAAATCTTTACTGAGCAGAAAGCCTCGTCTTTCTCCCGTGGAACCGCTGGTAATTTTGAACCGCTGACCTTGAGGTTAGCAGCCCAACTTGTAGGAAACCCTGTGCAGCAGTTCTACGCTGTGACATGTGGGATCACCATGAGTTGGAATTAACAACCACCACCCGCAACGTAAATATAGTGAGGGGGGAGTCTGGGTGATCAGGTGCTAATGTCTGGGGGTCTGAATCCACCTAAGGCCCCAGAGAAGAAAGGACAGGAGAATTGCTTCCATAAAGATCGTAGCCCAGAAGACCCAATTCTGTAACACATGAGGTGTCTATGAGTTGGAATTGACCCAATGGAAACAGATTTGGTTTTCTTTTTTTGTTTAATGTGGTATCACAATGTAAAGACAGTTGTGAATCAGTCTGAGTATAAAGTTTCAGTTATCCTAGATATTTTATCCAATTTTCCTTTTATTGCTGTTTCTCCGTATTTAATTTGGCAGCATTTTGTGTGTTGTGGTTCAGTGAATTATAGCTCTTCTACCATAGTTCTCCACCACTCATCTGTCAATTTGGTGGCTTGTGTGTTGCTGTGATACCGGGAGCTATGTCACCAGTATTTTAAATATTTGCAGAGTCACCCATGGTGGAAAGGTTTCCGTGGATCTTCCAAACTAAGACAGACTAGGAAGAAGTAGAGGCAGATCACTTCTGAATAGTGAGCCACTGAAAACCTTACGAATAGCCTCGTAGCATTGTCTGATATAGTGCCAGAAGATGAGCCCCTCAGGTTGGAAGGAGCTCAAAATACGATTGAGGAAGAACTGACTCAAAGTAGAGTTGACATTCATGATGTGGCTGAAGCAAAGCTTTCAGGACCTTCATTTGCGGACACAGCTCAAAATGAGAAGATAGATACAGCTGCAAACATTAATCATCTGAACACAGAATGTACATCAATAATGAATTTTCCAACAGGAAGTCATCAATAATGAATTGCAAAGTGTAAAGATCAATATGCTAGGCACTAGTTGTCTGCCCTCGACATAGTTGTGTTGTTCACGAGTGTTTGGTTCACGAGGAGGGGAGATCCAGCGGCGATAGGGATAGCGAAAGAATACACAGACAAACAGAAGAAGGGAGACAATGAGGCACCCCAAAGCCGGGGTGGATACATCACTGGTGGGCAGGCTTGGGACTACAGGCATCATGGCCTCTGCAGGCAGTGACTCACTGCCCTGCAATCTTTACTGCATGCCTTCCAACCCGTAATGCACTGCTATCTTTACTCCATGCCTTCCAACAAGTAATGCACACCTGAGGAGGCCCGGGCCTCTGCTTTATTTAGGGGAGGAGCTTCACACCTAGCTGGGAGGGACTTAGGCAAGGTACAGCTAACATCAGTACTTTTCCAGACATTCAGGTAACTTTACATCATACTTCGCTGGTTCGAATCCCAGGCCAGCAACTTGGATTCTCAGGCCCAATTAACCTATCTATATCCCCTGAGGTCAGTTGGGGGAAGGTGAGAGTTCTGCAGGAGACGCCCAGGTGAATGGGCTGCACCTGGAAAAGGGATTAGGGAGGATGGGTTCTTTGCCTATAGAACAAAGAACTGAGAAGTAGCTAAAATATTTTTAGTTAATCCTTTGGAGAAAGGTTTAACCTTGCAACCTTTAGTCTCGGCTTTAGGAAAATATCACATTTATTTGTGGATTTTCAAAGGCTCCGTGTATTAATTTAATATATATAACTGAATATTAAAATGAAAGCAACTTGCCATTAACTGCCAGTGGCCTCATTTGTTACACTCGGCCCTAGAGGGCCTCGAACCTCTGACCAGTCTTACACGGTCCGCAACAACTAGTGAGTTGAAATGGACTGGCATTGGACATTTTGAATTGGAGAGTCAGATGGTTTACTATACTAGGAATGACAAATTAAAGAGGAATGGCTTCACATTCATCATCAAAAAGAACATTTCAGGGTCTATTTTGAAGCATAATGTTGTTTGTGATAGGATAATACACATACGGAGAACATCAGATAATAAAATTTATGTACCAACCACTAAAGCCAATGATGATGAAATTGGAGAATTGAATAAACAGGCAATCAAGATGCACTGATGATTACTGATGATTGGGAATGCAAATATTGGAAAGAGGAAGACTTGGTAACTGGAAAATATGACCTTGGTGATAGAAACAATGCTGGAGATAGAATTTTGTAAGACCAACAACTTCTTCATTATAAATATCTTTTTTCAACAACATAAACAGCTACTATACACATGGACCTCAGCAGATGGAATACACAGGAATCAAATTAAATATATCTGATTTGTTTAAAGATACAATGGAGAACCTCAGTATCATCAGACAAAATAAGGCGAGGAGCCAACTGTGGAACAGATCGTCAATTGCTCATATACAGGTTTGGTTGCAACTGAATATATTTAAAACAAGTCCACAAGAACCAAAATAGAACATTTTAGTATATTGAATTTAGAGACCATTTCAAGAACAGATTTGATACATTGAACACTAATGGCAGAAGATCAGAAGAGTTGTGGGATGGCATCAAGAACATCATCTATGAATAAAGCAAAAGGTCATTAAGAAGGTAGCAAAGAAAGAAAAGACCATAATGGATGTCAGAAGAGATTCTGAAGCTTGCTCCAATCGTAAAGAAGCTAACGGGCTGGGAGAAATTATAAAATAAAAGAGCTGACCAGAAAATTACAAAGGGCAGCTCAAGAAGATGAGGTGTAAAGTATTATAATGAAATATGCAAAGACCTGGAGTTAAAAAACTGACAAGGAAGGACACACTTAGAATTTCTCAAGCTGAAAGAACTGAAGAAAAAATTACAATATTGACTTGCAATACTGAAAGATTCTACAAACAAAACTATTGAATGATGCAGGAAACATCAAAATAAGATAGAAGGAATACCCAGAGTCACTGTACCAAAGAATTAATGTATATTCCACCATTTCAAGAGGTACCATGTGATCAAGAACCAATGGTATTGAAGGAAGAAGTCCTAACTGCACTGACAGCATTGTCAAAAACCAAGGCTCCAAGAATTGATAGCGTACAAACTGAAATGTTTCGGGGCAAACTGATGTAGCATTAGAGGTGCTTACTCGTCTATGCCAAGAAATTTCGACAACAGCTAGGAGGCCAACTCATGGAAAGAGAGCCATGTTTGTGCTCATTCACTCGAAGAGGATGTGGAATGAGGTATATCATTACTGATGTCAGATGGGTGAATACCAGAAAGATGTTCACTTGTGCTGTATTGACTATGCAAAGTCATTCGATGGGTAACATTGCAAAGAACTTGGATTTCAGAACACTTAGTTGTGCTCATGAGGAACCTGTACATAGACAAAGAGACAAACATTGAAAGAGAACAAAGGTGAGTCTAAATGGCTTAAAATCAGGAAAGGTGTACAGCAATCACCATACATATTCATTCTGTATGCTGCGAAAGTAATCTGAGAAACTGATTATATGAAGCAGAACGTGACATCAGATTTGGAAGAAGACTCATCAACAACCTGTGATATGTAGGTGATAAAACCTGACTTGCCAAGACTGAAGAGGGCTTGAAGTGTTTACTGATGAAAATCAAAGAAAACTATACTATCAATTGTACCTTACTGTAGAAAAATAAAACAAAAATGAAAATCCTCACTTTTGGCCAACAAATAACATCATGATAAATGGAGAAAATATTGAAGTTATCAAAGATTTCATTTTTTGGATCTACAATCAACACTCATAAGTAGCAGTCAAGATATCAAGACATATTGTATTAAGCAAATCTGTTGCTAAAGACTTTAAAAGTAGTAAAGAGCAACAATGCCATTTTGAAGAATTAGGTGTGCCTGACCCAAGCCCCATGGTATTTTCAGTCGCCTCATATACATGTTAAAGTTGGCAATTAATAAGGAAGACCACAGAAGAATCGATGTATTTGAATATTGGTGTTGATGAAGAATATTCAAAGTACCATTAACTGCGCGAAGAACGAATGAATCTATTTTGGATAAAGTACAGTGGGATTTCTCTTTGGAAGCAATGATTGGTAGACTTCAACTCTTGTACTAACTGGACATATTGTCAAGAAGGACCAGTCCCTGGAGAAGGATATCATACTTGGTGAGTGGAGGGTCAGCAAAAAAAGAGGAAGACCATCAGTAAAATGAATTGATACAGTGGCATCAACAATGGCCTCAAGTATGACAACAATAGTATGAATGGCATAGGACTGGCCAGTGTTTCTGGCACCTAATAACAACAACCATAGTCTTTTGTATTTCACACCAAATGCCTGTGTGGGACCATAATTATGAGAATTGTCTGTGAGTTCTGTCTGGTCATTGTAATGGATTATTGAACCCAACAGAAAAGTAAAGAGTGCTATGGGAAGAATGCTTTGTGTCAAAATAGAATAAAGAATGTTGGAAGGTGAAGGCATGTGTGACCTCTGCCTCTTAGAAATTGGCCTTGGGCTGATTTTGAGTTTGATTATCAGGGGAGATCAGACACGGTTCCCACACCATTTTTGCATAGTGACTTAACTTATATTTCTTCTTTCCAGAATGTTCAGCTTTTGTAAGACAGTTTTTTTGTATCTGTTTTCAACTCATATTTTTCCAATTTATATTATACTTAGTCATATTAATTTAATGTACTTTAGTTGTATAGTGAGTACAAACAGGACTGGGGACAAATGCAGAACAGAAGGATTCAACTCTAGGGTCAGAGTCTTTGGAGTATGGGGTTTACCAGTGCGTACATGGAACACCCAGGTTTTGCAGAGGCAATGGAGAGCAAGGGTTAATGCAAAGGTTAATTCATCAAGTTATTTAGTCAAAGATTGATTAAGAAAACTCCAATTTTCATTGAGCCAAGTAGTTTGAAAGACAGGAAGGGGGTGATGGGGTGTAGAGACTAAATATTTTAATCTTTTTGATTAGTTGCATCCTAACAATCTCTGCTTTCTCTGAGTGAAGAATGTAATCAGAAGTAGGAAAAAAAATGAACCATATATTTAATTTGGGAAACGAATATTTACATGTTCCATTTTGCATTTTTCCTAGAAAGTGCTTAATTTCAAATTTGACATAAGAGTTTGGGTTCAGATAGAGTTATCTGCACTTATATAAGGTTACATTTGCATAGATTTCTAATGTAATTATGTAAAGTGTTTTACAGATTATATTTCAAAAGAAATTAATTTACTTTCTTTCAAAAGTAAATTTTTCAAAAAATTACGTATACTTTTAGATCAAATTCTTATAAACCCTGGGAAAAAGGACTGGAGACTTGTAGATTCTTGTTAGGTCTTGCTTGGTTGGACCTAGACACATCCTTGCAGGAACATGCCCAGTTCCACTCCATAAATTCTGTTGCAAAGCAATCTGCCAATTAAGAGTTGCTTGTAAGTCTAGCAACAATGAGCCAAGTGTAACGATTGTGAGGATTGTGCAGAATTGGGCAGTGTTTCATTCTATTGTGCATAGGGGCACAACTCGAAGGCATTTAACAACAACATAAGTCTAGTGGCACTCATTTGTTTTCTGTGGAAATTGAATAAATATAGCAAGGTAGAATCTGTGTTTAATGTTGGAAATTTTTACATCGTTTACTTAATAGCTAACAATTTTTGCATACATGTAAACAGTATTTTTATATACTGTAGGGAGAAGCCTTGTAAGAATTTCACATAGAACATTTGCATCATTTTTTTTTTTTTTAAACCTGGAAAGAATTCTATTAAAAATAATCAGAGTAGCTATTTTAAGCTACATTTCAGAAAGGTAGACAATCTGCTCTCTCCTCTTTCTTTTGTCTCTCAGAATGGGAATCTTTTTGTGTGGGATACCTTGTTAGAAATAACTGCATGTCACAAAATATTTTCATTTTTGCTTTAATTATTGTTGATAATTTCAGGTACCAGTATCTACGCATCACATTGGTAACTCTCTCTTGTGCTTCAAGTCTATAATATAGTGTGTTCAGTGCTCTGATTGACTGGTATTTGTCTCAGCAGTTTCTCTATGCTTTTTAAACGGACTTTTAAAATTCAAGCTTTGTATCCTTCATTTATTCTTCCCACTTATATTTTGCTTAGTTGTACTTATAACTATGACATGCGTCTACTTCATTTTTATTTCGCATCTAATGTTGGGATGCTGGCTATTGTTATATTTGGACAAGATTGGCAAGTGCAGGTTCATAAGTTATTATTGCTTGCAATCGCTTCCCCATCTTTGTTGTTGTTAAGTACCGTGGAGTCATAGTGACCCTGCACAGGGTTTCTGAGGCTGTAAATCTTTACAGGAGCAGAACGCCTCATCTTTCTCCCGCAGAACTGCTGGTAGTTTCGAGCTGCTGACCTTGAGGTTGGCAGCCCGACTCGTAACCACTACTCTATCAGAGCTCCCCATATTTGGTGCCTACAAAATACCCACCAGTGACTGCAGGAGGAAAGACTTGGTAGCTTGCTCCCATGAAAGCTTACAGCCTAGGGAACCCCATGGAGCAGTTCGACTGTGTCATGTAGGGCTGCTAGGAGTTGGAATTGATTAGATGGCATACAGCAGCAACATATCCATGTTTGAATTGCTGTGGGCATCAAGAGGTCTTCATTCAAAACTTTATTCTTCCACTGGCTATGTGACCTTCAGTTAATCACTTAGCTTGTCTGAGCCTCAGTTTTCTTATCTGTATAATGTAGCTAGTAATACCTACTTCCTAGAGATAAACTGACTCACAAAAATGCTCTATGAAATAACTTATGTGCACATTTGTACGTAGGAAACAGTAGACATTTTTATTTCCTACTATTTGTAACATGCAGCTAGAACTGTGTGTCCTTGTCCAACTTGACTCCTATTCATAAAAAAAAAATAATTAAAAACATATGTGGTAGAGTTTAACTAAGAAACTGATAATGCGTTCTGTTTTGACATGTGATCATTTGCTGTCAAGCAAACTGAGTAATGATTGGTTTTTTTTGACTGCTCTACTTGAGTTAATTTTGTAATTTTAAATGACCTCTGTAAATTAATTCTTAAATATAGGATGTCATTTTAACTAAGTAAATTTCTTTTGGACCATACTTTATAAAGGTTTTTCTTGACTACTTACACTACACCAGTTATTTGAGGTTTGATGTCTGACTGTTGTTTTTATTTTATTATTTCTTAGTTGTTTACATTTTTGTGATTGTGTTTAGTAAGCTCACTACTAGACTCACCACAGGTATTTTATAACTAGTTTATGCCACTGGGCTTACTCAGTAAATGCTATTGTTTGCTCTGAAACTGAAAATCACATTAGCTTTTTGTACCTCTGTCATAGAAGGTAAACATATTATAGTTAGGTTCATGACCATAAGTGCTCAAAGTAATATATGAGAAACTTCTCTGTTCAGAACTATGAAGATATCTCTTCTTAAATAATATGTTTTTGTTCTTGTTGAGAAAGTAATGAGCAAAACATACACCAACTCAAGCATTTCTGCATGCACAGTCTGGTGCTGTTGGCTACATTGTTCAAGTCGTACACCATTCTCACCTTTGCGGAGTTGTTCCCTCCCCATGAACGTAAGCTCTCTGCTCCCTATGATTCCTCTGTGTGATCAGGTCCCATAGCAATAAATCTTAAAAAGAACGTAGTACTCAAGATAGACATTCTTTCCTAGTTAAGCTAAACTATTGTGTTTTGTTTTGTTTTTTTCCAAAAGACTTAAGAGGATATTTTTAATTTTTAAGACCTAAAGATTATCTCAAAACAAGCAATAGTTTCAGGCTTTCATCCAGCCTCCCTGGCTCCAGAAAAGTTTAGAGTCCTTGAAAATTTGAAATTCTGTTCTGCATTCTTCCTCTTTTGATCAGAATTCCTGTATAGAATCTTTGGTCAAAATTAAACATGTCTCTATGAGTCTGACCGACTGGATGACACTTCAGAACAACAAGGACATATAAAACCATGCATGAATGTACAACTTGTCATATTATTTGAAAAAGCTGAATTGAAACTTTAATTTAAAAATGGATAAATATAATTTGAAACCCTTACTAACTACAGAAGCAAAAGCAATACAAGTGGAGAAGTGGTTTGTAGAAAAAACATTTTTATTTCATAGTTTTCTAAGGACTTGTGAATTAATTTTTATAATTAGACATCAGCCTACATTCTATTACATGGCCATTCCATAAAAGTTACTACAAATTGCCATCAGTTATTCTCACCAGAGAAAAGTTGGAGACTGAACCATATTGTATCTTCAAAAGATTTCAGTTCCTTCTATATGAGCTAAGTGGAGGAGCAAAGTCATTATCGGGATAGCAGGAGATAAGGTAACATTTTTGTTGGGTTTACCTCAAAATATCAAATGGAAGTCTTTTTTTAAAAATCTCCCCTGAAAGTGCCTGTTTTCAGGCTGTGTTGGAACCTTTTGGTGAGATGGGCAAACTGGAGAGGAACCAACCCAAAAGGACAGCACCCATAGTTCTAATGCACTCTCTCTGCTTCTATAGTCAGAGCGGCTGGCTTCATTTGGTTTATATGCTGGAATTCTATTAACTATATCCTCTGAAAAAAAAGAGCTCCCTGAGACCAAACACCAGGCTGATTTAGAAATCACTGGCCTAATATATACAAAACCAACAGCCTACATTACTCTCAATGGAGAGAAACTGAAAGCCTTCCCTCTGCAAACAAGTACCAGACAAGGATGCCCTTTGTCACCACTCCTATTCAATATTGTGCTGGAAGTCTTAGCAAGAGCTATATGGCAAGACAGGGAAATTAAAGGCATCCAGATTGACAAAGAGGAAGTAAAATTCTATCTATTTGCAGACGATATGATCCTATATGTAGAAAACCCCAAAGACTCAATAAAAAAGCTACTAGACCTCACTGGAAGATTCAGCAAAGTGGCAGGATATAAGGTCAACATACGAAAATCAGTTGGATTCCTCTATACCAAAAACAACACTGAAAATGATATTAGGAAAGAAATACCATTTACAATAGATGCCCAAAGGATGACATATCAAGGAATAAATGTAACCGGAAAAACAAAGGACCTATACAAAGAAAACTACAAAACATTACTTACTACAATAAACCAAAAGAGACTTACAAAAATGGAAGAATGTACCATCCTCCTGGATAGGAAGACTTATTAACATTGTGAAAATGTCAATACTGCCCAAAGCAATTTACACATAATGCGATCCCAATCCAAATCCCAATGACATTCTTCAAAGAGATGGAAAGCCAATTACAAACTTTATATGGAAAGGAAAGAGGCCCAGGATAAACAACGCACTATTTAAGAAGAAGAATAAGGTTGGAGGCCTCTCACTCCCCGACTTCAAAATTTACTACATGGCTACAGTGGTCAAAGCAGCCTGGTACTGATACAATGAAAGATACATAGATTAATGGAACAGAATCCAGAATCCAGAAATTAATCCAAGTACATACAGCCAACTGATTTTTTACAAAACACCTAAATATATCGCATGGGGAGGTGATACTCTCTTCAACAGATGGTGCTGGCAGAACTGGAAAACGATATGCAAAAGATTGAACCAAGACCTTCACCTCATGCCTTATACAAAAACCAATTTAACATGGATTAAAGACCTAAATGTGAATCCTAGGATTATGAAGGCCATCAATGAGAAAAATAGGGACAAATGTGAGGACACTAATTCAGGGAATACACAGACTACCATACAGTTTTAAAAGTACACAAACAAAAATAGACAAAATAGATGAGTGGGACATACTAAAAATTAAAAAATTTATGTGCACCAAAAGACTTCACCAGAAGAGTAAAAAGGAGGGAACCCACAGAATGGGAAAAAAATCTTTTGCAATGACACATCAGACAAGGGACTTATTTCTAAAATATATAGGAAATTCCAACACCTCTACAAGAAATCACTGGCCTAAGAGAACGTATAAGCATTTTTAACAAAAGCCAAGTGCTTGAAAATTGCACCAAAACATAGAGAAGTAGATTAAGGGAGAAGCAACAGAGGTACAGGGGAGTGACTAGCTTCCTCACCACACACCACACTGAAAAGGGAAGAACATCATATGATTATGTAGCTGGTGTTGTGCTGTGGGTTAATGCACCAGACTGCAAAGCCATTTGAACTGCAAGACTGGCGTTTCAAGCTCACCAGCTGCTCCTCAGAAACCCTATACAGGGTTGCGATGGATCTGAATCGACTCGACGGCACTTAACAACAACGACAACAACCATTTATGCCTGTGGCGCTGTGGCTTAACGCACTGGACTGTAAGGGCACTTTGAACCTAAGGTCTGCAGTTCAAGCTCACCAGCCTGTCTTCAGAAACCCTATACAGGGTCGCTATTGGTCGGAACTGACTCTGTGGCACTTAACCACCATCACAACAACCATTTGATAGCTACTTACTAGGATTATACTGACACTATATGATAAGCTCTGGGCCACAAGGTCTGTTTGAACCACAATGTTGACAGTTCAAACTCACCAGCCGCTCTTCGGAAATCCTATGAGTTAGAACTGACTTGATGGCATTTAACAACAACAATTTTTTTTTTTTAATTGAGGTAGAATTCACATAGCATAGAATGAACCCTCTTACAGTATACACTTCATTGGCATTCTGCATATTCTTAAAATTGTGATGCTATCCCCTTTATGTAATTCCAAACTTCTTACCACTCTGCCGTGCTTTATATTCTCTTGATTCGATTTATTTATATACTGTACTTCTAAAAATGACTTGGGGGGGGTAGCTTTCAATCAAGGCTATTAATAAAACAGGAATGGAAGATCAAAACCAAAGAAAGGAACAGGAAGTTAACATTGTTAGCCATGGTGCCTTGAATTTGATTGATAGGCCTTTCTATCCAAAGTCCTACCAAGTGATTTGGTGGGGCCATGCAAATAAGGTATTGTTAAAAGTGCCTTCAAAGTTGCTTCTCACTCGTAGTGACCCTGTATGGGGTTTCCTTGGAGCAGGCGCGTCTGGTGAGCTTGAACTACTGACCTTGTGGTTCAAACCAACCTTGCAGTCCCCAGTGCATTAACCCACAGCACCACTCCAGGGCTCCAAATAAGGTATATGGGACTTTAAAGCTGGGATTGGTTAGTTTCGCCCTCTAGCGAGCCTTAAAAGGAGCCATCTCAGTAGCAAGAGACAGAAGCTCCCGGGACCATCAAGAAGGAAGAGAAAGAGTGGAGCAATGAGACCACAAAGAGGTGGCAGAGGAGATAGCAAGAGAGGACGGCAGAGGCAGTGGCATGGAGAGTCAGAGCAGCTTTGGGCTCTAGGCCCATGGACTGAGTAAAGCTGAGTGCCTACAGGCAGGAGACTGGCTTGCAGAGTGTGCCCTTTGGGCATTCACAGACTGGCTACAAGAGCTTTGTAACACTCAGCAGGGCTGAGGCCAAGGGGCCACATGGTTGAGAGGTTGAAGACAGGAGTGACTTGTGCCCTGCAGTATGGCAGACAAGGTGTTTCTGACTGGAGAACTGCTGCGTTCTGAGTTTTGATCCTGAGTTATACCCTCTTCACTTCCCTAATAAACCCCATAATCATGAGCACTGTTATGAGTTCTGTGTGGCCATTGCAATGGATTATGGAACCCAGATGTGAATCAGAGAATCCTAAGGGAGGAATGGTTGGTATCAGGATAAGACAAAGAAGGCTATAGGATGGAGGCGTGTCTGACTTCCACTTCATAGGAATCATTTTTGAACTGATTTTGAGTTTGGTTCCCTTTCCCCCTTGTGAAGCCAGAGAAGTCAGACATGGCTCCCACATGGTTTTTGCATATCTGTAAATGTTAATGTAGTTTTTGTTCACTGTCAGTATTGACTCCTAAGTTCCCCAGCAATGAGACATATAGGTACCCCTGAGAAGTTATCAGCAAGCAGAGAAGATTCACAGTTCCTCACAGGACAGGTTTTCTGGACACTCAGTTCTAAATGAAATTTCTTATTTGGCATATGATATGACATTGAGGGATATTAAATATGCCTCCTGTAATAACTTTCAATAAACACTAAGGGCACAGTATTATTTCATGATGTAGTCATAAGATTTTTAGGTATAGCAGAACCACAGATATTTGAACTCTTCTAACTAGAAAGAAGCAGAGTGTGAAGTTGAAAGAAAGTCCTTAAGAGGAGCCAAGTCAGGAGGAGGCGTGGTGGACAAGCAGCAGCTTCAGCGCATCCTGAGGGTGGTGGGAGCCAATTGGACCAGTACTATGTGGTTAAAAGTAGACTATTTGGCCTGACAGGAGTCCTGGTGTGTTGGAAACAACGGGCGTGGCTGCTAATGTCAAGCTTCGTGGTTCTAGTTGTACCCCTGGGTGCCTTGGATGAAAAGCCTTGACCTCTACCACCAAAATATTAGCCACTGAAAACTCTAGGGAGCACAGTTCTACTCTGACACACATGGGGTCATTAAGAGTTGGAATAGACTCCATGACAACTGGACTAGTTTGACAATTCTGAAGGTTAACATTTTTTTATATGTCTGTAAAATGAGGCATTGATGTCACAGAGAATAAGCTTGATTGTATACAAAGATATGTAGCAGTTTCACATGGTTCCAGAAGATACTTGTTTTAAGTCAGTAGATGTGGGGACTGGTAAGTTTAGAAGTACTTGGGGGAATATATATAAGTAGAATTTTGCTTATTAGAGGAGACCACCCACAGTAAACATACAGAAGGCCTATGGTAGATTTTATTAGTTCTGTACACCTACTTTTTAGTTGCTTTCTCTAAAGGTTTTGTGCAAATTTTTAGTGCAAATAGTGATGCAGGAAAGTATCAGTTTCATTGTGTAGCTGTAAGCACTGGCATCATCATTACCATTTTTCATAATGAAATGAAGAAAAGGATTCTTACTGCTGTTTTTTTTTAAACTTTTACCGCTGTTTTTATAGGAGAGAAAACTGAAGGTCATGATGACAGAGTGACATCAGCTCATAGACTCTTGGAAGGGAAAGTCAGTAAATTTTGTACCTCAAGATTCTCATTCTGAAAGCTTTCAAGTCTTTCCATAATACTGACATATATGAAAGATACAGACCTGTTTTCTTCTAGAATGTTCCACAGTCTGGGTTTGTATTACTGGATTTCCTGTTAGGTTCAGGATGAACATTTGGGCAAGCGTGTTACGTAGGTGAAGCAACGTCTTTACCATTTTATGACTCCAGAGAAGATGATATCTTTTGTGATTGGGTGCTGCTTCGCTTGAGAACTTACTTAAGGTGACATTTGCTGGATCCTTCCATCCAAAGGGAACGGAGCTATAATTAGTAAAGGTGCCGTGGGATAATACTTTGACGCCATGTGAATCTCCTCGACAGGAACAATATTTTAATCAATGTTGTATTCCTACTGCCTAGTACAGGGTCTGCTTGTAATGAACACATTATGAAAGTTTACTGACCAACTGAAGATGGGACACAGGTCTCTTTCTTTACAATCAGTTGCATTGTTGTGCTGAATTTATGTGACCATTTATTTACCATCGTTTTGAAAGTTTTTGTTCTATAGTGAATATATTAAGTTAAAGTAATTACTGTCTTTATGGTTCTTGGCTGAATAGATGAAATGCTAAAATATGAGCCATGAGGCATATGAAATGAGTAGGCTTTTTGCAAAAGTAACAAAATAATTTGGCAGTAATAAAGTAAATTGTTATAAACAAATAAGCAGTTTCCCCACCCCCACAATGGATATAAAACATTTATCTAGTTTGTATTTGGATAGTGTGGTGGCTCTGTAAGATAAACACTGAACTGTGTACCACAAGGTTGGTGGTTCAAGCCCACAGACCTCTCTGTAGGAGAAAGATGAGACTTTTTGCTCCTGCAAAGATTTACAGCCCCAGAAATCCTATATGAGCCAGAACAGACTCAGCAGTGTTTAGCAACAGCAACAAGGTTATTGTTGTTGTTAAGTGCCAGCAAGTCGGTTCCGACTCATAGAAGACCCTACATAGTGTCCAAGGGGCAGCTGGCGGGTTTACAGCCCAGTGCTGATCCTACAGTGTCACCCAGGAGTACAAGGTTATACTTAGTAAATAAATATTTATATCCTCCCTTTACAAACACTTTAAACCAGTCTTTGAAAATAAAGCAGGGTATGTGAAATTTTATATAAGTAGTTCTTAGTTACTGTCGCTTGAAACATGAAAATAATACTCATATCCCAGCTTATGAAAGTCTTAAGAATTATATATACAAACACACATAATTGAGCTACATACATATAATTAAAAATAATGTATAATTATAATTATGTAGTAATTACATTACTATTATACAGTATGAACACACCTATGCTATATTAACACTTCTAGAATACATAATTTGTAATTTTAACATTACATATTTCTAGATGGCCATTGCGGTAGTGGTATCCTTATTATTTTGATGATTCCAAATAAACTAAGCCTGATACATTTGTTATCAGATCCCCCATTACAGGCATCTCTCATTTTTGCACTTAATTTTCTTGTGCTTTGCAGATTTTGTATGTTTCACAAATTAAAGATTCGCAGCTACCCTGCATCGAGTGAATCTATTGTTGTTGTTACTAGGTGACCTCGAGTCAATTCTCACTCATAGTGACTGTATGCACAACGGAATGAAACACTGCCCGCTCCTGTGCCATCCTCATAGTTGGTATGCTTGAGGCCAATGCTTCCAATCCATCTCTGTTGGGGGAGGGAGTCTTCCTGTTTTTCACTGACCATCCACTTTACCAAACATGATGTCCTTCTCCAGGAACTGGTCCCAACTAATAATATGTCCAGAGTATGAGACATGAAGTTTCATCATTCTGGCTGTAATTATTCCAACACAGATTTGTTTGTTCTTCTGGTATTCCATGGTAATTTCAGTATTCTTCTCTAACACCATGACTGAAATACATCAATTTTTTTACAGTCTTCTTTGTTCATTGTCCAACTTTCACATGCATATAAGGTAATTGAAGATACCAGAGCTTGGGTCAGGCGCACCTTAGCCCTCAAACTAATGTCTTTGCTTTTAAATACTTTAAAGAGGTCTTATGCAGCAGATTTTCCCAATGCAGTATGTCGTTTGATTTCTTAGCTGCTGCTTCCGTGAATGTTGATTGTGGATCCAAGCAAAATGAAGTCTTTGGCAACTTCAGTCTTGTCTCCATTTATCATGATGGTATTTGTTGGTCCAGTTTTGGAAATTTTTTTCTTTACATTGTGGTGCAACCCATAATGAGGGCTATGGCCCTTTTTGCTTGCAAGAAAGGTTGTATCATCTGGTTGCTAATGACTCTTCCTCCAATCCTGAATGCCACCCTCTTATTCATATAATCCAGCTTCTTGGATTATCTGTTCCGTATACAGATTGAATAATTATTGTTAAAGAATACACCTATGCACACACCTATCCTGATTTTAAACCATTTAGTATCGTCTTGTTCTGTTTTAACAACTGCCTCTTGGTCTGTGTAAAGGTTCCTCGTGAACACAATCAAGTACTTTGGAGTACTCATTCTTCACAATGTTATCCATAGCTTGTCATGATCCAGGCAGTTGAAAGCCTTTGCATAGTCAATAAAGCACAAGTAAACATCTTTCTTGTATTTTCTACTTTCAGCCAAGATGTGACATGAGCAGTGGTATCCCTTGTTCCATGGCCTCTTCTGAATCAAACTTCAGTTTCTGGCAGTTCCCTGTCGATGTACTGCAGCAGCCATTTTTGGACTACCTTCAAGAAAATTTTACTTGCATTTGATATTAATGATATTGTTCAAGGATTTCCATATTCCATTGGGCCACCTCTCTTTGGAATGGGCCCAAATATGGATCTCTTCCAATCAGCTGGCCAGGTGGCTGTCTTCCAAATTTCATGACATAGACGAATGAGTGCTTCCAGTGCTGCTTCGTTTGTTGAAAGATTTCAAATTGTATTCACTCCGTAAAGAATATAAGAAGTGATTTAAGAAGTGAACATGGGAGTTGAGTTTTAAATTGCGACGGAACCCAGCCCTCTCTCATCACAGATGAAAGAACAATCACAGAGTTGTGATAGGTTTCTTATGGTCACATAATAGAGACTTGGGTAGAGAATGTCTTTCAAAGTTTGTCCAACTGACTTTGATACTATAAAGGATCATTTATTTTGACAGCAATTAAAATCAATATGTAGTATGTTTTTTCGAAATCAGTTATAATAACCTGATCTGATTAAAAAAAAAAAAAAGAAGAAGAAAAATACACAAACAATACAAGATTTGTTTCTGAATTAAAAAATAAGCCAAAAAAGCCCCCAACTAAGTATGGACCGACTAGGTCCTTGTGTAGCACAAATGTTTTGTGGTTGACCGCTAATGTAAAGGTTGAAGGTTCGAACCTACGTGGGAATAAAGGCCTGATAATTTGCTTCTAACCACAGACCTTTCTGTTAGCAGCCTAGCGCTTAACCCACTGCCTTACTAGGGCTCCTCGTATAGCACAAACCCAAAACCAAACTCACTGCTACTGAATCTGTTCTGACTCATGATAGGTTTCTGAGGTTGTGAAATTTTACAGAAGAAAGTCTCATCCTTCTTCCAAGTAACAGCTGGTGGGTTAGCAATGCCAAGCTTCAGGTTAGCAGTCCAGTGCTTATCTTACAGTGCCACCAGGGCTCCTTACTGATAAATTTGGCTCCCTCTAGTGGTCCAGATATGGCTTCCTGGTATGGCACTGTGGGCTAACGCGTCAGATTGCAAAGTCGCTTGAACTGCAAAGTCAGTTGTTCAAGCTCACCAGTTGCTTCTTGGAAGCCCTATAGAGGATCACTATGGGTCGGAATTGACTTGATGGCACTTAACAACAACAACAACAACAACAACAACAACAACAGTGGTCCAGAAGGAAAAATTCAAGCTTCGACTTTTGTTATTGAAAGATTCTCTGGGCAAATTATTGAATGATGCAGAAAGCATCAAGAGAAGATGGAAGGAATACACATTCACTGTACCAAAAGGAAATGGTTAATGTTCAACCATTTCAAGAGGTAGCATTTGATCAAGAGCCAGTGATATTGAAGGAGGAAGTCCAAGGTGCATTGAAGGAATTGGCAAAGAACAAGGCACCGTGAATTGACGGAATAAAAATTGAAATCTTTCAAGAAAGTGAGGTGGCACAGGAGGCACTCACTGATCTATGCCAAGAAATTTGAAAGACAACTATCTAGCCAACTGATTGGAAGAGATCCATAATTGTGCTCATTCCGAAGAGAGGTGACCCAATGGAATGCGGAAATCATTGGACAATCTCTTTGATATCCCATGTGAGTAAAGTTTTTCTCAAGGTAGTATAGAAACAGCTACAAGCATACATTGACAGAGAACTTCCAGAGGTTCAAGCTGGATTCAGAAGAGGCTGT
>NW_006408523.1:44210328-44241017 GCF_000296735.1 Chrysochloris asiatica
CAGAGATGTCAGCTTGAGGACTAAAGTGTGCCTGACCCAAGCCATGGTATTTTCAATAACCTCATATGCGTGTGAAACTTGTACAGTGAATAATGAAGACCGTAGAAGAACTGATGCTTTTGAGTTATGGTGTTGGAGGAGAATATTAAAAGTACCATGGGCTTCCACACGAACCAATAGATCCATTTTGGAAGAAATGCAGGCAGAGTGCTCCTTGGAGGCCAGGATTGCCAAACTTCGTCTCTCATAAAATTGCCTGAAAAAATTCTAATCCTAACATCAAAGATTTTCAGGTTTTTGAATCAGGAATCATTGAGGTGGATTCTCAATTTGTTCTTAAATGGAAGCAATATTTCGCCACTTTTTAGTTCCCTTGTCTGGGAAGTATTGGTAAATACTATTTAGGCTTGGGATTTTTCCTCCACATGGACTAATATTTCCTTATAAACATGTAGGGCAATTTTAAATTTACCAATGTGCACTTTTTCTTTGGTTTTGCAATAATAGCATAAAAATGAGATGAAACTTATTACACAGTAGAGATTGCAGTCAGTGTTACAAAGCAAAATGTCTATGAATTTTTACAAGCAGAATCAATTTGCACCCAAATCACAATAAAAAATAAAAATAAATTAGATGAAAAAGTGTTTAATAAAATGTTCCTCTGGGTAGTGACTATTGTGAAGATGATAGTTTTATTCCTCCAGTACGTTGCATTTAAAAAGGATTTTACAGTTTAAAGCCTCTTTGAGTCTATTACTTCCTTGTGTACCACGATGGCCTTCTGACACACAAACTGTCATCCGTTTGGTTGTTGTTGTTGTTAAGCACCGTCAAGTCAGTTCCAACTCATATAGCCACCCTTAATAGGATTTCCGAGGAGCCCCTGGTGAGTTTGAACTGCCAACCTTGCGGTTCAAAGTGACCTTGTAGTCCGGTGCATTATCCCACAGCTGGCAGAAATGAGGAGCTGCAGGCTCACTGCCAATACACACTCAATTTCCACAACAAATTCAATGTGTTGGATACACAAGGAACTGTGCTGCTCTACACACTTTAGTCTTGGGCTTGCACTGTGGGATAAACACAGGACTACGAACCATAAGGTCAAACCCATCTGCTGCTCTTTGGAAACCCTGTGCAGGGTCACTATGAGTGGGAATTGAATTGATGGCACTTAACAACAACAACAACAACAGTGATAATGAAGTCCTAGTATTGTTATTGTTGTGTCCTATCAATTCATTCTGACTCATAGTGATCCTATATAGGGTTTCTGAGGAGCAGCTGGTGGTTTGCAGTAATGGTAATGACCGTATAGCACCATGGCAGGACTCTTATGAGTTATAACCGATTTGAAGGCATACAACAACAGCAACAATTGCCTAACTCAAATCATTAGGATAATGAATGTTCATCTTTAAAAAATTTAGAAAACAAAAAAACGAAGGGTAAAAGTTTCCTTTAATTCTACCACTCAAATGCTTGATAGATTTATGATACTTGAATTTCTTCAGCATTCTCAGGAACGGGAATGTACAGGTAAAATTCAAAGTGCTCATAATAATAATGTGTATGTACTTCTAATTGTTTTTATAAATCTATATTTCATTATCAATAGTAAACTATCTGTCATAGTTTCTAGATAACCTTTTATAATTGATTATTTAAAATTGTTTTATTAAACTGTCGTAAAATTGTTTTATTAAACATTGTTGTCCCGCTTTTATTCTCTCTGGGACATTTCCAGGAGTATCTTAGTGTAAGTTTACCACTGGCTTGCCTGTGCTGTGTTTGACTCCAGCTCACTTTAAGCCATGAGACTATGATTTACCCTGTTTTTGAATGGGAATCAGCAAGGCCTTTCTCAGCTACAGTGGTAAGGTTGTGGGTGGAATAGTGTGTGTAAATAAAAACACATTCAGGGATAGAGTCACCGTGACCAGTCCTTTTAAAGGGAAAGGTGGGTGGAGGCTGTGTGAATGTCTAATTACACGTGTAGGAGGCTTAAGGAAGCAAGATGTTCCTATCTGCAGAAATCAAAGGAGAAATAAAAGGATGGAAGATTCAAAACAAAAACCTCCATCTGCATAGAAAGTAAACATTTGGTAAGTTGTGAGTTTACCATCTGTTCCCTGACTAACCTGGAGTACTGAGCTGGGGTAAAAGGAGAGGCCCTGGTCCTCTTCTCATTCCCAATTACATCACTTTCTCATTCTGCTTCCTAAGTTCAAGTAGTGACCCTTTGGTTAGGCTTGGAAAGAAGATGCGGCTGTTAAGAAAAAAGAGAAATTTTGGGAAGTGTGCATGTGACAGGGTGAGGAAGCAGTGTGGACTGTTTTGATAAACAGCCCATTTAATTTAGAATTCACAATAAAATTGTTTGTTTCAATTTGAAGAATTAAACTCAGTTTAAAATTTTAATTTTTTTTCAGAGGAGAAAGTTGGCAGCCTTTAAAGCCATGTGTATTTTACAGTGAGAAAGGAATGTCTACCAATTTACTTAGAATCTGCAACCCAGAATGACATGTAGCTACAGAAGGTGGAGGTGGTAATGTTTTGAGGAGCTGGTTCCGACTCATAGTGGCCCTTCACAGGGTTTCCGAGGCTATAACTCTTTATGGGAGCAGAAAGCCTCATCTTTCTCCTGAGGAGTGGCTGGTAGTTGTAATCCGCTGACCTTGCGGCTGGCAGCCCCATCTACTATACTACCAGAGCTCCTTATAGCTACAGGTATTGTGAGAATATGTTATGTAAACCTAGTAGACTGTCAGTTCTTATATGTATTTGCCTTATTACTTTTTTTTCAAGTTCACAGGATTGCTTGCTATAGTAAGTGAATAAATTGCCCTACTTAACCCTTCCTTAGAGATTTAGAGTGAAATCTTGCTCATTCTATGTAGATCAACTTTGTTTTCCTCCTTTTTCAAATGAATCTTTTAGCGTACTTTATTACATAATTACAAAATTAATCTAAAAAGTTACTTATTCTATTTAGACTTTCAAAACTATTCTATGGAATAGAATAAGGCATCCATAAATATTTAACTTTTTTTTTTTGCTATGTTTTCTGATCGGGAAAATGATTAGGTATAAGGACGGCATGGATATAAATATTAATGATAAAGAGCTTGCAAATGTTAGATACAAAAAATGGATTGTTTTTGCTAATGTTGCTTTACTTACTTTTTTGGATCCTTCTCATGAATTTCTCTGTTCTACTCTTCTATCTTAATAGTCTTATGATTTTCTTTATGGATGGGTATGGGATTATGACTTAGTACGTATCCTATTATTATTATTAAAACTGATATATTTTTGTTTGACAAGTCTGTCTTAATCTTGTTTTAACTCTAGAAGATATTTGCAATAGTAGATAAAGTGTCTGACTATGATTTCTAAAACACTTTTGTTTGACTCTTTATAACATCCTGTAAAGTAGTCAGGACAGATGTCTTTACCATAGTTTTTCCATATCACTGAATCGATTCCTACTCATAGCAACCCTGATAAGGCAGAGTAGAACTGGCCCGTAGGTTCCTTAGGCTGTAAGTCTTTGGTGAAGCACACTGCCACGTCTTTCGCCTGCAGAATGGCTATAGTGCCGATGTTTGGGTCAGCAGCTGAGTACATAACCTCTGCACCACTTGGGTTTCTTCATCGTACCTTTGTTGTTTTTGTTAAGTGCAACCTAGTTGGTCTACTCATAGCGACCCTGTGTAGGGTTTCAAACCTTGTGTAGGGTTTGAACCACCAACCTTGTGGTTAACAGACCAGTGCATATCCTACGGCTCCACACCAGGACACCACAGGTTTCCAAGGCTGTAAATCTTGTGGGGAGCAGAAAGCCTCATCTTTCTCTCGCAGAGCTCCTGATGGATTTGAACTACTGTCCTTGCTGTTAGCAGCCTCATGAGTAAACCACTATGCCAACAGAGCTCTTTCGTTTCTTGACAGATGAGTACATAAGCTTTTGTCTGAAAGTTAAGTATCATGGTATAGATCACATCACTGATGGAACTGGGATTAGATTAATGATGCTCCTTCTACATTAAAAACTATATATAAATTGTATAGAAGGATATTGAAGTTTACATAAATTACAACATAGAATCTCTTTAAAGGACCAGTTTCCATAACCATTGATCATTGACTTGTGACGTACTGGTGTTAGATTAAAAGGGTGTTGAAAATCACATTTTCAACAGCACATCATACGGCAGTATATCGATGGCATGGGATTGCTAGTGAAAATGAGCTTCCTTTGCCATGTAGCACTACCCCACTCATCCTATTTAAAGTAGTTGCCTAAAGGTGTGGCGTTTTGGGTTAATGCGCCAGAGTGCAAAGCCGTTTGAACGGCAAGGTCGGTGGTTCACACTCACCAGCTGCTCCTCAGAAACCCTGTACAGGGTGTAGCTATGCGTCGGAATCGACTCGATGGCTCTCAACAACAACAGTGCAAATAGTTGTTGCTCTCTGGTAGTGCAATGGATGAGAATGTAACTGCTAACCAAACAGGTTGGCAGTTTGAACCTACCAGCCAACACTGGAAGAGAGAGACCTGACAATCTGCTCCTTTAAGGATTACAACTGCGGAAATCCTGTGGGACAATTCTACCCTGTCACATGGCAGCACTGTGAGTTGAAAATCCCGTTAACAACACTAGTGGAAGTGGTGACCACGAGAGAGCGGTCAGAAACTGGTGATGAAGGATGGCAGAGTTCTGGTGTAGCTTCAGAACTGCTCTAGAATGACTTTGTTCCTCTTCAAAAGTGTCGTACCTGATAGGGAAGGAGTTGTGGTGAGGCGCAGAGGGATAAAGTGGTAGTCTGTTAACTGACAGGTTGGCAGTTCAAGCCCACTAGTCACGTCTTGGGAGAAGGATGAGACTGTCTACTCCTGGAATGATTTACAGTTTTAGAAACCCTATGGAATAATTTTGTTCTGTCCGGCATGGTCACTCTGAGTTGGAATCAACTTGATGTTAGTGGGCAGTGAGGAGCCTCTTGACCACTTGGTTCATTCATTTATTGATTCTTTTGAAACACAGTCAAACTTGATATCTGATTTTCCTTCCAATCTACTTACTGTTTTCTCTTACCTTTGTTTGTAAAAAAAAACTTGACTTTCTCAGTTTTGTTTTATGATGAGATAATTGTTTCTGTTTTCCAAATAATTCCCCTTTGGGATATGGTAAAGGTGATTCATAATTTGTGTTGCCTTAACTGCTCTTCGATTACTATTAAGTAATCACACAGCCGTGTGAAAGGCAGCAGAGGTAAATACTAGTATATACATAGCCCTGCAATATGATGACTTATAGGTAGATGCATGAGTAGGTGCGTAAGGGCCATCGTTTCAGGGTTCCTCCAGTCTCTATCCAAGCAGTATAAGCCTGCTCTTTTTATGATTCTGACTTTTGTTCCACATTTTCCTCCCACTCTATGCAGGACCTTTTACTGTAATCCCTTTCAGAGCAGTTGGTAGTGGTAGGTGGCTGGGTACCATCTAGTTCTGGTCTCAGGGTGCTGGAGACTGATGTTTGTGTGGTTCATTAGTTCATTGGACTAATCATTTCCATGTGTCATTGATTTTCATCACTCTTCTTTCCTCTGGACATGGAGAGATCAATAGTTGCTCCTTAGATGGCAGCTCATAAGTTTTTATGTCTCAGTCGCCACTCACTAAAGTAGGATGTAGAATATCGTCTTTGTAAGCTTTGACTTATGAGGAAACCAATTGACTATGGTTTCCTCAAGACCATGGTCTGAGTCCCTAGGCCCAAAAACTCATTCCTTCAAGGTGTTTGTTCATTTTTCAGAAGTTTCTGTGAAGCTCTTCCACATTCATGGATATATTTGAAGCAAAGGTAGATAGCCATGCACGATATCTTCTGTTAACCCTTTATCTTGTTTATAATCTTTACAGAAGCAGATTACCAGACTCTTTCTCCATGGCACATCTGGATGAGCTTGAACTGCCAACCTTAAAGTTAGTTGTCATTGTGAAGTGCCATCGAATTGATTCTGACACCCTGCATAGGGTTTCCAAGGAGCAGCTTGTGAGCTTGAACCACTGACCTTGCAGTTCAAACAAATTTGCAGTCTGATGCATTAGCCCACAGCGCCACACCAAGTTTGTTGTTGTTGTTAAGTACCGTGGCGTCGGTTCCGGCTCATAGTGACCCTGCACAGGGTTTCCAGGCTATAAATCTTTACGAGAGCAGAAAGCCTCATCTTTTTCCCATGGAACAGTTGGTAGTTTTGAACTGCCGACCTTGAGGTTAGCAGCCTGATTCGTAACCACTATGCTACCTGAGTTAGTACTAGAGGACAAATTGCTTGCAGCACCTAGGATCCTTTTTGTACTCATAGACACTTCTATAGACCTGTGGACCTGCTGTCAATTATAGGCTTCATTCTTTTCTGTAGCCTTAGACTTTGCATGTATAAATATAATTTGATTGTTTTAAGTTTTCACTGATTTCTTTAAAATAAAAACTGTTCACACAAAATTAGGATTGTCCCCACTTATAACTCTGCAAAATGGCAATCTGGGTATGTGGTAAGAGAGATCTTGTGATGGCTTGGTGATTCAAGTGATTCTATCCCTATTGCCATGACTATCATTACTCCTTGGAAAGTTGCACTAGAGACGGAATCTGTAGTTGCTGGAACTGCAGGTGCCAAAGGAAGTGTGTGTGAAGAGGGTGGTAGTGACGAGTTTCATTCTCCTGTTTACCTCTTCCAGTAACTATGCCACTGAAACCCACCTTGTCTATTAGCTTTTCATTTCTCTTATCTTCAGTCTCCTGGTTCTCGATACAGTGAGAGCTTTCTCTTAGAAAAACTTAGATTTTATTCATTAAAGCAAAATGAAAAGGTTACGTATTTTAGTAGAGAAAGCTAGTGTATCTACACATCAGCAAACACTTATACTGGCCTCCCAATACTCGTTTGGTATATATACATCAAAAAGAAAAAAAGGAGAAAAATTCAAACCCACTGCTGTTGATTCTGACTCATAGCAACCACCAGGGCCTATATGTGTGTGTTTGTGTGTGCACCCTTTCGGGTTGGTTCTGACTCATAGTAACCTGTATAGAGTTACCAAGGAGCGGCTGGTGAGTTTGAACTTCTGATCTTGTGGTTAAAACTGCACTGGACTGCAAATTCAATTTGAATCAAGATTGGCAATTTAAACCCACCAGTTGCTTCTTGGTAAACCCTATACAGGTCGCAGTGAATCAGAACTGACTTGATGGCCCTTATCAACAGCAAGAACAATATGTACATATATATGGAATCCTGATATGGCACTGTATTATAAGCGCTGAACCACAAGGTCGGTTTGAACCACAAGGTCAGCTATTGAAACCCACCAGCCACTCATTGGAAACCCTATTACAGGGTCACTATGAGTTGGAAACCGACTTGATGGCACTTAATAACAATAGAGTCCTAGTGTGGTGTTGGTATATATGATTGTTTTATGTGCTATGAAGTCTGTTCCGTTTCATAGTGACCCTGCATAGGTTTTCTGAGGCAGTAAATCTTTATGGGAACAGGAAGTCTCATCTTTCCCGCAGAACAGCTGGTAGTTTTGAACTGCTGACCTTGAGGTTAGCAGCCTAACTTGTAACCACTGTGCTACCAGAGCTCCTTACACACACACATCTGTATATAAGTAAAATTTTTTGTTGTTGTTAAAGACCATTGAGTTGGTTCTTGGGTTTCAAAGGAGTGGCTGGTGAATTTGAACTGCCAGTCTTGAGGTTAGCAGTCCAGTGCTTATGCTTCAGAATCACACCAGAACTCCTATATATATGTTGCTGTTTTTAAGTGCTGTCAAGTCAGTTTCTACTCATAGTGACTTTATATAGGGCATCCGATTAGCAGCTGGTGGGTTTGAGCTGCTGACCTTATGGTGAGCTGTCCAGTGATTATCCTACAGTGCCACACTAGGACGCGATATACATAAGTGTAGTGGCTCTAGAGGAGAAACATTATGAACCACAAAGTTGAAGGTTCGAATCAATCAGCCTCTCCAAGGAAGAACAATGAGACTTCCTGATCCTGCAGAGATTTATAGTCTTGAAACCCTGTCCAGACTTGCTATGGGTCAGAACCAACTCCACGGCACTTAACAACATACATATATTTTGCTCAAACTACTCTTATATTAAATAAAATTTACAACCATGTTAAAGGTAAATACTACCAGTTGCTCCTTTGAAATACTATTCAAGGTCACTATGAGTCGGGACAGACTTGATGGCTCTTAACAACATCTATCTGTCTGTCTGTCTGTCTATCTATCTATCTGTCTGTCTGTCTATCTATCTATCTATCTATATGTTATAACAAATATACAACAGGAGATTTTCCTTAGTAAAATCTCCATTCTCATTCCTGGTAAGTCTGCTGTAGGAGCCAACTCAGCTAATTGAAAGGTCAGTGGTTTGAACCTACCAGCTGCTCCGTGGGAGAAAGATACAACTATCTGTTTCCATAAAGATCATTGTTGTTGTTGTTATTAAGTGTCGTTGAGTCAATTTCTGACCCATAGTGACCCTGTATAGGGTTTCCAAGGAGCAGCTGGTGAGCTTGAACTGCAGACCTTGCAGTTCTAATGGCTTTTCAGTCTGGCACATTAACCCACAGCGCCACACCAGGACTCCATAAAGATTACAGCCTTGGAAATCCTATGGGACAGTTCTACTCTGCCTTACAAGGTCGCTATGAGCTGGAGTCAACTCAACTGCAGTGGGTTAATAAGTCTGATTTGGTAGTTTAGATAGAGTCTAAAAAAAAAACAAAACAACAACTATAAGTTAAAGATCTGCCTCATAAGATGACACATTTTTACTGCAACGTGTGAATGTAGCCTGCTTTATGTCTTACCCCTTCAAAAAAATTCCTTAGAACCATAATAAATAACAAACCCCAGCATACTGAAGAATTGCATTAGTAAAGGCTGCATTTTATGTCCCATACAAATTTTAATACCCATAGAGAAAATGACGGTGGCGAATATTCGAATCCCTTACTTTGAACACATCACCAGGAAAGACTAGTTACTAGAATGGAGTTCCAGTGACACCGTGATTAAACAGAAAGATTGGCAGCTCAGACCCACCAGGTGCTCTGCAGGACAATGGCGTGGTCACAATTTACTAGAAAAGGACACCGTGCTTGGTGGAGTAGAGCGCCATCCAAACGGGGAAATCCTCAGTGAGCTGTGGACTGAGAGTGGCCGCAATAATCGGGAAGATGGCGCAGGACTGGACATTCTGACATACATAAGTTTGCCATGAGTCAAAGCTAACTCGACGGCCACTGACAACAATTAAGAATAACTAAAACCAGTTGTCATCAAATAAACTCCTACTCAGTGATCCCATGTGTACCAAAGTAGAACTGTGCTCCATCGGAGTTTTCAGTGACTGGTGTTTTAGAAGTAAATCTCCAGGTTTTTCTTCTGAAGCACCTCTTGGTAGTCTTGAACCACTAAACTGTGGATTTGCAGCCAAGTGTGTGAACCATGTGTACTATCTATTTTGACTCATGGTATCCCATTGGGCAGAGTAGAGCTGTCCCATAGGGTTTCTAAGACTATATACCCTTATAGAAGCAGACTGCCACATCTTTTTCCCACACAGTGGTGGGTGAGTTTGAACCATCGACCTTGTGGTGCTGATCATACAGCACCACCAGGCCTCCTTAAGTGATGTGCCAAGAGAAGTCTAAATACTGAAGGAACCAGCGTCCTACTTTAGTTTGGGGCTGTGGCAGTTGGAGCTGATGAGCAGGTCTGAAAGTCCTGTTTTAATAATATCGCTGATATACGTGAGTACTTGAGTGGCACTGTTTTGCAGATACTCATTCTTTCTACTTTAGTGGTGTGTGATAAAGCACTGGACAGCAAGGTCGCTTTGAACCACAAGGTCAGTGGTTCAAACTCAGCAGCCTCTCGTTGGAAACCTGATACAGGGTAGCTATGAGTTTGAACAACAATTTTGGCTTAAAGATTTTTGGTTTGGGGATTGCATTAGTTTTCTCAGGCTTTGTAGCAAAATACCACAATTTGGGTGGTTTGAAACACCTGGAACACATTTCCTTACAGGTCTGGAAGCTAAATGTCTAAAATTAGTATGTCTGCAGGGACCTTTTTATTTTACTTGGCATGATAGTAGCAGTCAAGAAATTAAATGATGTATATTGCATTAGGCAATTTTAAAGACCTTTTTAAAAATGCTAAAGAACAAAGATGTCATTTTGAGGCCTAAGGTGGTGTGCCTGACCCAAGCCATGGCATTTTCAATTGCCTCATATGGTTTTGGAAGCTGGACAGCGAATAAGGACGATTGGAGATGAATTGATGTATTTTAATTGAATATTGACAGTCCCATAGACTACTAGAAGAAGGGACATACTTGTTTTGGAAGAAGTTCAGCCAGATTGATTGCTCCTTAGAAGCAAGAATGGAGAGACTTCATCTCATGTACTTTGGACATGTTGTCAGAAAGGACCAGTGTCTGAAGAAGTACATCATGCTTTGTAAAGTCAATGAAAAAGAGAAAGACTCCCAATTAGATGGATTGGCTCAGCAACTATGGGCTCAAACATAACAATAATTGTGAGGATGGTGAGGAGCAGGCAGTGTTTAGTTCTGTTGTTCATAGGGTCATTATGAGTCTGAACTGACTCGACAGCCCCTAACAACAACCACCACAAGCAGCAGCTTTGGTGGTATAAATGGTTAAGCAGTCAACTGCTAACCAAAGGCTGATGGTTCCAACCCACCTAACCATTCTACAGGAGAAAGACCTACCAACCTGCTTCCATAAAAGAAAACCCCGTGGACACTTCTACTCTGTCACATGGGGTTGCTGTGAGTTGGAGTGAACGCCACAGCACTCAACAACAACAGCAGCAGGGGCCGTACTCTTTGTAAAAGGTTCTTAGGAAGATCTTTTCTTGTCTCCTCCAGCTAGTGTAGCCCAGGTGTTCCTTGGCTCGTGTCTGCATAACTCTACCTCATGGTCTGTTACTGCTGTGGGTCTGTCTTTTCTGTTTTTTAAATACGTCGCTCACTCTTCTTGGAGTTCTGGTGTGGTGTTTTAGGATATACCCTGAACTGCTAACTGCAAGATTGGTAGTTCAAACCTATCAACTGCTTCTCGGAAACTCAATACTGGGTCTCTATGAGTCAGAACCGACTCAACAGCTCATAACAACAAACTCACTACTCCAGGTCTGAACTCTTAGTAAGTTGATTTTATATCTGCAAAGATCCTGTCCCCCAAAAAGCTTATAGATACTGGAGGTTATGATTTTAACATAGTTTTCTGAGGGTCACAATTCAACCCATAACAGGATGTTTTCTCTTTTGTTTAGTTTTTACTTCAGTCATCTTTTGTAGTTAACAGACTTTGGATTGTGCAAGACTGCTTGCAAGTCTGTATTTGCACCGTATGGTGAAAATTTGAGTCAGTGGCTGAGTAGTTCTTAGAATCTTAGACCAGTGTTAGTAGGAAATGCATTCCAATTTGAGGTGAAGAAGAACAAACATTATTGATACATACCCACTTATCCTCTTAAGATAGAACCATGTTGTTCTTGTTAAGTGCCGTCAAGTCCATTCCGACCCATTGCGACCCTGTGTAGGGTTTCCGAGGAGCAGCTGGTGAGCTTGAACCACTGACCTTGCAGTTCAACCGGCTTTACAGTCTGGCTCATTAACCCCCAGTGTCACACAAGAACCATAGGGATACTTAAAATCAATCATAGCAAAAATGACAACCTTTCCCATTCATTGGTGGTGGTGGTGGTTATGTGCCTTGGAGTCGGTTCTGACCCATAGCGATGCTGTACAGGGTTTCCGAGGCTGTAAATCTTTACAGGAGCAGACAGCCCATTCATTAGCTGCATGTATATATTTGTTGTTGTCAATTTATTTGTATATATTTGTTGTATATGTATATATTTGTTGTTGTATAGGATTTCCCAGGAGCAGCTGTTGAGTTTGAGCCACTGACCTTGCAGTTCAAACAGCTTTGCAGTCTGGCACATTAACCCAGAGCGCCACACCAGAACTCCTGCATGTCTATATATATATATATTGTGAAATCGTTTAGGAATGTTGTGTTTTGAAAACAATGAAACTTGATTTGTGATTTTAGCATTATGGAAAATGAGGTTTTCTTTTTTAAAATACATGAAGAATCTAATATTAAAGTATTTTAAAATTAATAAAATGATACTTTCTTGGAGTACTTTCCTATTCATGATTTTTTAAAATTACATTTTATTGAGAGAGAATCAAACTTGTATAAAAAAAGAGCAAAGACCCCCAGATGAACTGCACCAGGGAGACCTTAAAATGGGCATTAAACACTCACAGTAAACATAGCTGTTGAGTTCTTACATAATGAATGCTTTGTTTCTAGTCTCATAGGAAAGTCTTCCTTCTTCACCTCTCAGTACTTGGAATCAGTGGGAGAATGAAAAATTGGAATCAAGGTTCTTTACCTGCTTTTGTTTATTCCCCTTCCAGCTTGCTTGTTTATTCAGTTGTTTCCTTTCCGTTTATTGCTCTTGTGCGTCTTTTTTTGAATTGGAAAGGAAAACTTTTTTTTTCATAAAAAAGTGATGGTTTCTGTAGCAAGGTACTAGCCCTAACAAACTACCTCTTGTTAAGGACAATGTTTCTGTTTATTTTTACTGCAGTAATAGCTGGAAGAGAAATACATGCTATTAAGCCACCTTTTGGCTCCATATGATAAACACTGGACTGCAAACCACAGGATTGGTGGTTCAAGCCCACGAGCCACTTCATGGGCGAAAGATGAAACTTTCTGCTGCCACAAAGATTCACAGCCTTGGAAACCCTGTACAAGGGTGGCTGTGAGTTGGAACTGACTTGATGGTACTTAACAACAAGGAGTCCGGTGAGGTTGTTTTCTCTTTCCGTCAGTCCCCATTATTGATAGGAAAAATGTACTTTTTTTTTTTTCTTGTGGCACTGTAGGAGCAGCACTGGACCATAAGGTCAGTTTGCAAGGTCGGCGGTTCAAAGTCACCAGAAGCTCCTTGGGAACCCTGTTCAGGGTCGCTATGAGTCAGAACTGACTGGAAGGCACTTAACAGCAACTAGTGTTATTAGGAGAGATATGTTGATGCTACTATTAATATAAACGACCCAGAGAAGGTCACTTTTACTGTTTTGCTGATATAATTCAGTAAACGTGTAACAAGAGTATAGCAGTTTTAAAGGTGGATTTAAGTATGATAAGGGATTGAAGATTTTGAAAGGCTATTAATTGAAAATGAAAAATTTTAAATGGAAATTTTCTATATTTTAAAATATGACTAATAATTTTTCACTTTGATAATTCCAAAATTAATTTTCTGTTCGAGTGCTTAGTGAATTTAATGCTAATTTCATGTGTTTATCAAAAAGTTTTAAGATGTTGTGTGTTGCAGCTTCTCATCTTGGTTATAAGAACTAAAAAGATGTGGATTTCATACTGTAGCTGTTACAAAGGCAGTGCCTTTTCATGCTCAGACCTGAATGATCTTGATTTTTTTTTTTCTGAGCCAATTTCACAACACTGTATGTTTCAATCAGCATGCCAAGAAACTTCTGGACTCATCATCTTTGTTCACTATTTTGAAATGTGGATCAGCAGCATTAGCCCCATAGATTAATTTCTGTGGGTATTAAAATAGGTACCATTTTTAAAAGTATTTACTATATTAAATGTACACTTGAAGGTGTTTTTGAATATCATGAATTTATGGTGGGCAAGAAAAGTCTTTGTAGAACATATGATGAATTGGAAGTACTGAGAACATGATTGATTCATCCCAGTATCAGAGATTAAACTAAGTTACAACAATTCATTTTGGAGCAAACATGTATCTTAGCTTTAGAATATGACCCTATTTTACTCAGAAACTTGTCTCTTTTGAAGTGCTTCCTTATTTGCCTATAATAATAGGAAATGAGGCAAGTATTTTTTAATCATCTAAAGTGGTTTTATTGAAAACATGATTTATTAGAGTTCTCCTTGACCAGTCTATAATATACTGATTCATGTTTTTATCTTCCAAGACTCTATACACAACCAAGAGAAAAGCATTAATCATTCTTTGAAGTGTAATTGTTCTTACCCAAAATAATTATCCTGGAGTTCTTGTTTTAGAACATTTTGTAACAGGAAAGCAAGTATAAATATACTCCAAAGGAAAATTGAACAACAGATTCCAATTCAACAAGAAATAACTAAGGACTCTTTAGACCAGGGACTTGTTTGTTTTACTACCACTGTCCTCACAAGCCATTTGTGCATGGTGAGATTGAAAAACACACACACACAAATCACGATGTTCACAAGATAAGGAGCGCTGGTGGCATAATGGGTTGGTTAAGTGGTCGGCTGCTAAGAAAAGATACCAGTTTGAACCCAGCAACTACTCAGACCTGCCAGTTGCCTCAAAGATGACAGTCTTTGGAACTCTATGGGGCAGTTCTACTCTGTCCTGTTGGGTTGCCGTGAGTCCTAATCCGTTCAACAGCAGTGCATAACCTTGACCAGATAGGAACTTGACATCCTCATAGACATCGCAGTACTTGGTTTTGCTCTCTCCTACCAATGGTGTGGAGTCCTGGTGTGGAATCCAGTAGGATAAGCACTGGACCACAAGGTTGGTTTGAACTGCAAGATCAACGGTTCAACCTCACCAGTCGTTCGTCAGAAACCCTATATAGGGTCACTATGAATCAGAACCAACCAGATGGAACTTAACAATAACAGCAGCCTTTGGAGTGGAAGGAGCCCTGGTTGCATAGTGGATTACAAGTGGGACGGCTCATCACAAAGTAAGTAGTTCAAATCTGTCAGTCATTCCGCGGGAGAAAAATGAAGCTTTCTGTTCCCATAAAGATTTACAGCCTCGGAAAACCTGTACAGGATTGCTATGAGTCGAAATCAACTTGGTGGTATATAACAACCCCTGGTGTGGTGCTGTAGGATCAGAGTCACAAGGTCAACAGCTCAAACCCACCCACTGCTCCTCTAGACGAGGTTGCTATGGGTTGGAACCAACTCAATGAAACTTAACATCTCATTTCAAATTCCCTAAAGTATGTCATGTGTCTTATCCTTTAACTTCACAAACATCCTTGAGGACAGAAGTTGTGTCACACCCCAGACACTGCTTATCAAGTGAAGATGTAGAACATTATCTTTGTGAACTGTGTTGTGCCAACGGGCAGTGTTGTTCCTCCAGAGTATCATCCCAGGCTTTTTAAACCAGTTAGCCAATTCTGCAAGTTGTTTGGATACATTTAGGAAGCCTCTATAACTGTGTTCCCTATGTAGTTTGTTACGTACAGAGAGATTTATTTGCAGCACAACCAAATATGTATATACAAGTATATATGCCTACAGATACATCTATACATACATTTGCATTTACTTGTATATGCCTTTCTATACTCATATCTATACCCATATCCACCTATGTAACTACACACAAATATTTTGGTTGCTTTTACTGCTGTTGCAAAATTATATATGTTCTAGCATTTCCCAAAATTGTGCCTTTTTCTCATGTACTTTCTAGTATCTTTGCTTACCTTGGTCAAGTTGTTCTGACTTCACCTGCATTTGGGATAAGGAGCTCTGGTAGTGTAGTGGTTATGAATTGGAGTGCTAACCCAGTACCAGCTGTTCTGTGGGAGAAAGATGAGGTATCCTGCTCCTGTAAAGATTTACAGCCTCGGAAACCCCGTACAGGGTCACTATGGGTCAGAACCGACTCCATGGCACACCACCACCACCTTCTATCACCAAAAGTAACTATCTAGAAAGGGATTTTCCCCCTCCCCTCTCGCACCCTTGGTAACCATCAAATAGTTTTGCTGTCCAAGTGCATATTTTTCTTGACTTTTTATAAAAGTGGCACCATATAATATTTGCCTTTTTGTGATTGACTTACTTCACTCATTATAATGTCTTTCTTATTCTTCATCAGTGTTATGTCTCGAGGGCTCATTATTGTTTATAGTTGTGTAGTATTCCATTATATGTCTATACAATTTGTTTATCCATTCATCTGTTAATGGGCACTTAGGTTGTTGCCGTGTGTTTGCTATAGTTAACATAGATGTGCATACATCTATTCCTGTCACTGCTCTTTTGTCTCTAGATAATACATCTAGGATTGGGATTGGTAGTTCTATTTCTAGCTCTCTGGGAAGCACCTAGAGAGTTTTCCATGGGGTTTGTACAATTTTACAGTCCCACCAGTAGTGTATAAGAGTTCCAGCCCCCCCACTCACAGGACCTCGCCAACATTTGTTGTTTCTGTGTTTTGGATCCGAGCCATCATGAGACTTGCAGAGGCAGCATTAACGGCCGCTGCTGTGCTGGCGCCACCCAGCTGTCCCCCTAGTTTATCACTTCTCTGAAAGAAACTTGGAAAGCAGACAGCACAAAGGAGCTGGAGATTTTATTAGTGCTTCTTGTGGATACCTGAGGAGTGTTTCTCTTGATAAATAATCCCTAACATTTTAATTGAAGAGAGATGTTATCGTTTGTTGATTGGATGCCCAAAGTCAAACACTTGATCACCAGACATAAACCTGCATATATCATTCTTCTTTTCAATAACTGCTCTGCATTTTGCATCACTCGAGATTAGTTTTCTGAAGCCCTCATTTAACCTTCTCTATGCAGTAGTGTTTCCTTAGAATGTGCTCACTCCTTCTCTGTGAATGATTTCCTGCTTCAATGATTTCTTGGAATATTTGTTCTCTTCCTGTCCTCACTGTATTCTGCGTACACCAACACATTAGCTGTAACTGCTTAAGCTGTTCTTGGGCAGAATTTTCATGTTGTTATTGTTAAGTGCCTTTAAGTTGGTTCTGACTCAGCAATGCTGTATTGGGTTAATGAGGCTGCAAATCTTTGTGGGAGCAGAAAGCCTCCCTATCTTATTCCTGCGGAACAGTTGGTGGACTTGAACCTCCTATTTTGTGGTTCATTGTCCAGTGCTTATCTTACAGAGCCACCATGCTCCCCCCCAGTGATGATAGAGTTCAATAATAATAGAGACCAGGTGGCAAGTCTCATTAATATGAAACAAGCTGGGTTGGAATGATGATATCTGTATCAGAGTTATCATCAGAATGGAAGCTAGTGAGGCTCACATCCAGCGGCTAATGGATATAATCGACCAAAAACCTGATCCCCTTGCCTCAGTTTAAGACTTCTCTTGATGTCATCTCAGTTGACAGCTTTCTTGTTTTTTTTCTTGGTCAAGGCTCTTTAGCTTCAGCATTTGCATAATTACAAGTAATTATTGAAAATTGTTATTTCTGATTATGTTCTTGGAAGATGAGATCCTGACTCCTGCTTGGTGTTTTGTGCTATTGAGTTATTCTGATGAGAACTGTCCCATAGGGTTTTCTAGGCTGTAATTTTCATGGGATCCAGGAGCCTTGGTAAAGTAATGGATTACAAGCTGGGCTGCTGACTGCAAGGTCAGCAGTTCAAATCTACCAGTTGTACTGTGGGAGAAGGATGAGACTTTCTCTTCTCAGAAAAATTTACAGCTTCTAAACTCTGTGTTGTTGTTAAGTGCCTTTGACTCATAGAGACCCTGTATAGGGTTTCTGAGGAGCAGCTGGTGGGTTTGAACTGCCAGCCTTGTGGTTTGCAGTCTAGTGCTGATCCTACAGCATCACATGGAGTCCCAGAAACTTTATACAGGGTCACCTTGAGTCAGAACTGATTCCGTGGTAGACAGTTAACACCACCGGTCTTTATTGGGTCACATCACCAGAACTTTTCCCCTCAAAGTCACTGGTGTGTTCTAATTATTGACCTTCCGGCTGAGCACTTAACCATTGTGCTACCAGGGATCCTTTGACTCCTGTGTATCATCTTGAAAATGGGAATAGCAGCAAATTAGGGTGTTATAAACACTTCGTTCTGTTTCATTCTGTTGTGCATAGGCTCGCTATGAGTCAGTACCGATTTGATGGCACCTAACAACAACAAACACATCTAAGAGAGCTCTGGTAACAGGGTGGATTACAAGCTGAGCTGCTAACTGCAAGGTCAGCAGTTCGAATCTCCCAGACCTCAGAAAACCCTGTACAGGATCGCTGTGAGTTGGAACCGACTACATGGCACACTACCACCGCCAGTTCCCAAGCACTTTAAAATTTCTCAATTATTTACCTCACCAAATCCCTACCTGGGGTTTATGCTAGCTCTCTTGTAGCTTTAAACTATAGAAGGAAGGATATGCATGCAGATTTTCTTGACTACTCACTAATGTAGCCCCCTAAGAAAAAATCTAAAAATTATGCTGACTCCATACTTGGATATTATGAATGATCCCATATCGTTGATTACGTCCACTGCTCTCTAAATCACAGAGGGCATGTAGTTAGAAGACTAGTTATAGCTGGCGAGGAGTGTCTGCCCTCATGCTGTGGACCTTCTCCTGGGCCAAATGTCTGTCTCTCTGATGTCCTATTCCTACCATTCTGTAAAGCTCCCACGCCTGACACTTTCCAGAGCTCTTACATGCAACCTCTTAGTCTGCCTCCCAGGAATTTTGTAAACCCAGGCTCTCCTGCCTTCCCTGGCCCATTCTTCTTCTGCTAGAAAGGATTTTTTGTCCTTCTTTAAACATATTCTTCATGTTCCTTTGTGCTTGTTTATGCAGTGTTCTTCCATTTCTGCCCAGTAAAATCTTCTTTCAATTGTAGGCCACATGCCACTTTCTGTATCTCTAAACTTTCTAGAAGCTCTAATATTTGCCAGTGGTATAATGTTCCTTCAGTGCTTATCATATTTGGTATTCTACTGTAATTATTTGTATGTATTTATCTTATCACTTCTGAAGAGAGACACTGCATTTTATAAATGATTTATATATCCCCCATAGCATTTACCATGGTGTTATTTACCTGGTAAATGACTTTTGGTTTAATGAAATTTGTGAGTCCCAAATGCATCATAACATAATAAGGTATCCGGGAGAGCCCAGTTAGCGTGGGAGACAGTCAATTGCTCTAAATCCTCTGTTTATCATGTGGTTCACGTTAATTTTCTAGTGCAGTTAAAGAAAAAAAGCCTTCTAGAATGGGAGAGTATTTCCTTCACTTTAATATTATTTTCAATAGTTCCCCCCTCCCATAACTTTGGAATATGACTAATCAGAACTAAGAGACTCTTGACTTCTTTTATCTAGTATTTCCTTAAAGCTGGTAATTGCTAAGACTAAAAATGTTACCATCTGTAATCATAACTTGAAAAATGCATTTTTTTAGACAGTCTTCCATGGAATAGGATGTAGGAATGTTACATAAAACTTCAATGGCTTTAAAAAAAATTCTTCTTCTTTTTTTTTGTTTCTTCTCCAGCATTGGAATGGTGGGACAGCAGAACTGTATAGAGGCCAGATGATTGCTCAAAAACACCTCTTAGATTGCAACAGACTGTGATCTGCAAAATAAGCTTCAATAATTGGAGTGCTCAAAGTAGTTTTATAGTACAAGGGGTTCCTTAAGTGAAGATCGTATTTAAACTTGAATTATTTTAAAAGTACTTTGAGCTGTTTACCATCTGTCTCTGTGTATGTGTAAGTTTGTGTAATGAAAAAGAGAGAGGAAAGAGAAAGGGAAGAAGGGAATGGATGGCAGAGAGAAATGAGAGAGAGAGGTTATAGGAAACATCTAGATGAGTACCAGTTTAGAGTTGTGACACCCAAGTAACCCCTTGCCCCATCTTTTGTCCACCTTTGTCATTTAAAGAAAAAAAAAAAATTCAAACACAGTGCTTCAAGGTTTTTAGAAAGTCTGTGAGTTCAAAAATGGAGGAAAAGTAAAAAAAAAAAAAAAGAGGAAAAGGAAAGTGTTAAAAGAATCTATTCAGGCTGTTTCCTTTGTAGCATAGCCTCCTGGGACAAATTGTTAGCATTTGCTTATATCATAATGTGTATTCATTGTGACCATATTTTTCACTTTAACATTGTTTGAAACACTGCTATGTAAATACTCACAGGCTGTTCCAATTTGCCAGGGAATGACTGGGAAATTGGAACTGTTGATCTTGAGGTTAGCAGTCCAACAGGTAACCCACTCTGCTACCTGGGCTTCTTAAACATCTACTAGATAACAAATTCACTATTGGGTTAATGAATACATTTTGACTTAATAGCGAAATGTATGTACTTTTCTACTTCTCTTGCATTGTGAATGACCTTTCCTTTGTTAGAAATTTTCTTCTTCCCTTATTCATATGGCAAAGTCCTGTTTATCTTTTGGGGCCCAGCCGAAATGCCACTTGCTCCATGTAATTGTCCCAGACCTATCCTGTTTCTTGCATAATAATTAATTGTTTATCCACCTAGATTCCCATTTAGGCTGGTCTTTTTCAGACATTTTGTTAGAATTTAAAAACAATTCTGAGTTCCCAATTATGGAACACTCAATATTATGTCTTTGAAGTGTAGCTTTAACGACAAAAACATTCAAACATTGACTGATTTTGTTTAAAATCTGGAAATTAGGTTAATTTTAATTCTTTCAAATGCATCCCACCAAGTGATTTAAAAAAATTTAAATTAATTTTGTTGTTGTTAAGGATACAGAGAGCCAAACATACACCCATTCCAGGGTTTCTGCGTGTACCATTCAGTGACATTGATGTTGTTCTTCCAGCTGTGTGACCATTCTCACCCTCCTTTTCTGAGGGTCCTTCCTCCAGTGACATAAACTCACTGCCCCTCAGATTTCTATCTAATCCTTCAAATTACTGTTGTCCCTTTGATCCTGTATGGTGGTTGTGGTTGTGGTTGTGTGACTCATGGTGGTCCTATGTAGGGTGGGGAGGGTAGAAAACCTCATCTTTTTCCTGCAGAGCGGCTGTTAGGTTCGAACTGCTGATCTTGTGATTAGCTGCTAACTCATAAGCCACCACATTACCAGGACTCTTTTTGATCCTACTTGCTGCTGCTGTGGTATGCCATCAAGTTGGTTCCAATTCATCATGACCCTGTGTAGAGTTTCTGAGGAGCAGATGGTAGGTTTGAACTGCCAACCCTGTGATTCACAGTCCAGTGCTGATCCTGTAACACCACACCAGGAGTTCAAGCTGTACTGTTGTTGTTGTTGTTAAGTGCCGCTGAGTTGGTTCCAACTCACGGTGACCCTATATAGGGTTTCTAGAGAGCGGCTAGTAAGTTTGAATTGCCGACCTTGTGATTCAAACCTACCATAGCATTTAGGGACACTGACCATTCCAAATAAACTGAAGAATTGATTTTTCCATTTCTTTAAAGAGGGCTGTTGGAATTTGTATCAAGATAGCATTGGATTTGCTTTGGGGAGTATTGCCATCTTAGCAATATTAAATCTTCCATTTCATGATCATGGGACATCTTCCCATTTACTTAAGTATTTAGTTTTGTTCAGTATTTTATAGTTTTCATTGTACAAATCCTTCATATCCCTGGTATTTTATTCTCTTAGAATTCTTTTGTAAACGGAATTGTTTGCCCTTTAGATTCCTTGTTGCTGACGTACAGAAACACAACTGATTTTTGTTTGTTTGTTTTGTTTTTGGCCTTGAGCCCTGCAACCTTGTTAAATTCCTCTATTATCTTTTGAAGTTTTCTTATTGGTTCTTTATATATCTATATCTATCTATCTATCTATCTATCTATCTATCTATCTATCTATCTAATTTATCTATCTATCTATCTATCTGAACATGTCATCTTCATAAATTGATAACTTTCCTCCTTTTTCAATCTGTGTATATTTTATTTCTTTTTCTTATCTTATTGTTCTGGCTATAACGTGTAATATAATATTCAAAGAAATGGGCTTGTCCCTCATTTCTGTAGGTAAGCTTTCAGTCTTGTTCCATGAAGTAAGTTGGCTGTTTTATATATGCCTTGACTCATAAAGGGGAATTTTCCTTTTATCCCATTGTTTTTTAGGTTTCATCAAGGAAGGGTGTTGGATTGTGTTAAATGTTTTTTCTGCATTCAGAGAGATGATCATGTGATAATTTTCCTTTTGTTCTACTGATTTCCACAAAGAAGACCAGGGTTACTTGTCTGACATAGACTGGTAGAACCCCTTGATCATTCTTTAGATTTGAACTTACTCCATGACTCAGCTTTCAACCAAACAACAGACAGACCAGTAGGGCGAACAGTAACACCAGGAAAGTACTCTACATTGAAATAAAAAGGGCAATGTTTACCCAGGTATGATTTTGAGTTTTTTCCATGTTTTTTGCCTACTCTGTTAATGTGATCCTTTTCACAGAGCAGTTGGTAGAGGTAGCCAGGAGTGTAGGATTCTTTAAGAATTTGAAGTTCTGTTTTACATTTCCCCCTCACAGCCCTTTTTTCATCAAGATCAATCTCTTGTGTCTCTGATTAGAACATTCAGTAGCGATAGCTGGGCGCTATCTAATTCTGGTTTCAAGGTAAAGGAGATCAAATTAGTCCTCTGTAGTTTGGATTCCTTCTCTGATTATTATTATTTTTTTTACTTTAAATCTGACTCCTTAACAGTATTATTATTGTGGTCTGCATGAAAACGTATGTTGTTGTTAAGTGCCATCAAGTCTGTTCTGAGCTATAGCAACCCTGTGTAGGGTTTCTGAGGAGTGACTGGTGGGTTTGAACCACCAACCTTGCAGTTCAAACTGACCTTGCAATCCAGTGCATTGTTTTGCAGCGCCACACTAGGACTCCATGAAAGTGTATTGTTGTTGTTGTTGTTGTTAAGTGCCGTCGAGTCGGATCCGACCCATAGCGACCCTGTACAGGGTTTCCGAGGCAAGTGTATAGAGCAAATTAATTTTCTATTCAATAATTTATACACATTTTGTTTTGCAAAATTAATTGCAATTCCTTCAATGTAACAGTGTTCTTCCTGCTTCCTTCCTAGGTTCCCTGTACCCATTCGTTGTCTTTCCTGTCCTTTCATTCCTTCTGAGCTTTGTTTTGGGGCAAATGCTGCCCTCTTGGTCTCATTTGATTAATCACCAAGTGATTTTTAAGTCAGCTCTTGACTTAGGATTCTAGGAAGAATGTTTAACTTGGAGTATAATTAGTAATCATGATGACAACAAAAACAATAAATTTAAAAGGAGCCAACCTTTATAGGGAGTTTATGATATTCTACAGACTGTGATTTATTCTCACTTCACAATTAATTTTAGCAACAGCCCTATGGTGTTGTAAGTATATCATCACATTGATGGATGTGGAAGAGATGAACTGATTTGTTCAGAGTCACCTAACTGGTTCTTGGTAGTGCTTTTCTGATTTCTGAGCTTATCTGCCAATCAGTAGAGTTGGAACTAAAAGGAGAATAAATTGCCAGGAAGCTTTCTGGAGAATTATGTATAATGGTGGCTAGCACATGCGTCAGCAGAATAAAAACACATATATGGCTAACATAGGTTTCCATGTACAAATCTTACCTATTTTTGAAATAAAAGAAACAACAAAAAAACAAATTGAATCCCTGAAGGAGGCCTTAATTCTTCACTTACCTTATTCTTTCCCTATCCCATCTTCAGCCTATCCCTGCTCTCCACAATATGAGGCCTATCCCCAAACCCAGATCTTACCTTAGCCTAGTGACGACATTCTGTTCTGAAACCACACAATACGTTTATTTGATGGCTCTTATTTTTTTTATATTGTGGTATAGTATAGTTTCAGTGGGATAAGCATGGAACTGTGAACCACATGGTTGGCAGTTCAATCCCACCAGCCGCTCCATGGGGGAAAGATGAGATTTTCTGCTCCTGCAAAGATTTAAAGCCCTGGAAACCCTATGTATCCAAGGTTGCTATGAGTTGGAACTGACACAGTGGCACTTAATAACAACCACAAGTAGTTTCAGTATGATGAGAAAGTGGGATGCAGCGTTAGCTGAGGTCATAGATGCCACCACCCTCGTATTTCAGAGAGAGGTGCTAGTTACTAAATTGAACTTGCCAAGAGGCAGGGAACACAGATTTGGAGACATTAGCTCAAAACCCACCTCTAGACTGAAAGATTTGGAGACTAGAGGGAGATGTTTCTAGACCAAGTGGCTAGTTGTTGTTGTTGTTGTTATTGTTAACTGCCACTGAGTCGGTTCCGACTCATAGCGACTCTGTATTAGGGTTTCCAAGGAGTACCTGGTGAGCTTGAACCACCAACTTTTGTAGTTCAAACTGACTTTGTAGTCCAGTGCATTAGCCCACAGTGCCACACCAGGACTCCTAGTAGCAAGCCCCATTTCAATGATAGGACTTGTGTGCTCTGGAGCCGTGGGGTAGATTGGGAATCTTACCTGGAAAATCTAAAAGGAAGAAGCTGAATGATGCAGAAGCTGCCTGATGCAGTCAGTGGAAGAGATAAGAGGACAAAACCAAACCAAACCAACAGAACCCATTGCCATCAGCTGATTCTGACTCACGGTGATCCCATATGACAGAGAAGAACTTTTGCATAGTGTTTTCTTTGTTGATTCAACAGCACTTAACAATAGCAACTGTCTTTACAGAAGCAGATCACCAGGTCTTTCTTCTGCAGGTGGGTTTGCCCCACCAACCTTTACTTTATCAACTGATCGCAAAGAGCTTGTGCCATCCAGACTCCTTAGATTAGAGGAAGTGGTCGGCAAATTGTTGTTCTCCTACTGAAAGTGGGTCAAGGGTATTCTGTAGACTTTCCCTGTCCCTTTACCTTGTTCACTCCCAGGGGACAGAAGCAACCACTAGCCAGTGGGAACATAGCGTGATCTGCTGTTCATGTGAAGAAAGAAAGCAGAGGCTGCCCTCCTGTCCCATTGCTTGCCTTGTGCCTGCTACAGCCTGATCTAGGGAGGAGGGGAATACTCTTTGAATGAAGTGCACAATATGGCAATTACACAGGCTGGACACATTAATTACTGAAGTGAGACTGCTTGAGGTTCTTTTTAGTCCAACAGTGGGGGATCTTAGATTTCATCCAGGGCAGAGGAAGGTCTCGCTGTGAGAACAGGTTTATAGCAGTAGTAATGGGTAGAAGGAAGTTGCTTTTTAACTCTATGCAATACTCTTTCAGGGTCCCAGCCCCTTGCTTCCATTTTCCCAGACTGTGAGAGTCCCTTGAGGATAAGACTGTAAATTGTTCAGAGTTGAGCATCTACTTGTTCAATACATAGTTACTCAGTAAACATTCTGTTCATCACATTAAGCAAAATACCTTTCATTGAAAAGTTAAATGTTCAGTGACTACTTTTTAAAATTTAGCTTTTCAATTTAGAGTAATTGAAAATTTACAGAAAAGCTACAAAGACTGTAATACAGTGTTTCCACATACCTTGCACCCAGTTTTTCTAATTGTTAACATTGTCACAATGAATGTTTGCTTTTTATGTAGGCAAATTCGACTTCTTAGTATAGAAGATAAAAAGGAAAGAATGGCATAGTATTTACTTCAAAATGCAACCATTTTGATTTCTGGATCAAGGTTCTGCACCAAGTATTTGCTTAACTTTCTTGAGAGTTTGCTTTCTAAAAGAAATGTGCTTCCTAGTTTTAGTTATAAATCAAAGTATATTGCAAAATTCCCAGTGAGTCATGTAACCCAGTCCCTTGACCTTTGAATTGCACCAAGTAGTTAAACTTTTTCTTTAAATGATTAAGGAGAAACTTGATATTTATGTGGGTTGTCATTTTCTGGTTGCCCGTGATGGGATAATTCATGATGTTGCCAGCAAAAATATGAATTTACATCTAAGGTTATTAGTGGTTCAGGTGATTTAGAACAAAAAGGATATAATCAAATCAAACTTTTAAATCTTAACAACTTTCTCTCTGAATGTACCCTGTCCTTTATATGTTTGATTTGAACAAATTTGGTGGTCTTTCTAACATAATGATGATGGAAGAAAAGTTAGTTCATGTAAGAAAATATTTGAAAAAGTCAAAAGCCTTAATAAAAATTTCAGGCAACCAAATCAGTTTTGGAGTTAACGTGTTGCACGCATTCCATCACTATTTGTTAAAACTACCTTTTGTTGTTGTTGTTAAGTGCCTTCGAGTCGGAGCCGACCCATAGCGACCCTGTACAGGGTTTCCGAGGGTGTAAATCCTTACGGGAGTAGAAAGCCTCATCTTTCTCCCGTGGAGCGGCTGGTAGTTTCGAACCACTGACCTTAAGGTTCGCAGCCCGATTCGTAACCACTACGCTACCAGAGCTCCTTATTCCTCCTCAAAAAAAGAAAAACACAAAAACCCCACAGAGGGAATAGAAGCAAATACTATGAAATGCTGATGCAATATTATGCATGGAGGAGGTCATAATCATTGCAATTAAACGATGGTGTAAACCCGATGTTCTCCCATATAAACCCTTACTCAGTTCACAATAACAACTGAAAAAAAAACCCAAAACACTACATTTGGCGGCCTTTTATTTACTATTTATGTATTCACAAAATTGGTTTAAAGCATCAGCGTAAACAACGATGAGATTCTTGCTGTTGTTGCTAAATTCTGTCAAATTGGTTCCAACTCATAGCGACCCTGTATGGGTTTCTGAGGAGCAGCTGGTGGGTGTGAACTGCTGACCTGGTGGTTAACAGTCCAGTGCTGATCCACAGCACCACACCAGAAGTCCATATGAGATTAGAAGGATTCTAAAATAGTATGCTAATATCCATGGTGGTGGAAACGATTTGTTCTTGACTATTAATTGGAAGTTGATGGTTCAAACCCTCACAGCATTGCTATGGGAGAAAGGCTTGAAGGTTTATAGTGAAAGCAGCCCCTCTGGAATAGTTCTACTTTGTAATAGGAAATCACTCTGAGTTGGAATTGACTCCACAGCTATGGAGTTAGTATGGTTTTTGGAAAATAGTATGCCACTGTAGAAATGACTTCATAAACTTGTTCTCACAGACATCTTAGTCACCTGTAATGGAAATACCATCAGTCCACGACTTTTTCTGGTGCCACCATCCTTAACAGTGCTGTGGTCACTGGGACTCTTAATAGCATACTTGCCACCAGTGCTAGTGATGGTCTGCAGATGGACATCTCGTGCCACTCTAAATACAGTATGCCTCAAACCAATTCATCTGTTTCATGCTAATAATCCTGGGATCAATCCTTAAGCCTCCTACTTTAGCTTTGATTTTCTTTCCATCCCTGTGTTCAAACAGTGTTAGCATCGTTAACTTTGAACGACTCTGCTATGAATTTCTTCCTTTTCGCTTCCATACCACTAGTGCCCAATGCTAGACCACCTTGTATCTGTTAGCTAGCATCCTAACTGATCTATCTGCCTGTCTTCCCTTTCTCTTCTGACTCATGGCAACCCCATGTATTGCTGAGTAGAACTGCCCTGCAGGGTTTTCTTGGCAGATTCCCAGGACTTTGCTTCCAGGGAATCTCTGAGTGGGTTTGAACCTTCTACTTTTAGGCTAACAGGTGAGTGAAGACCGTTTGCACCATTTAGAGATGTTGTTCCCAAATCAAACCTACTGCCACTGAGTCCATTCTGACACATGGCGACCCTATAGGATAGAGTAGACTTGCCCCATAGGGCTTTCAAGATTGTAATCTCTATGGAAGCATACTGCCACATCTGTCTCTCACAGATTGGCTGATGGGTAAGCAACTCAATGCTTTAACCATGGTACCACCAAGGGTCCTTCCAGACCTTGTTACTGGCTATAACTTTAATTTATTTTGTTTTTTTACCTTATGACCAGTAAAGAACCAGCAATGTGAGATTAAGTAAAAAAGTATTGCTAACAACAACAACAACATACAAGAATCCTTATTGAGCAGTAATATCAAAATGTGCAGCTGTTGTTTTGATGTATCCTCTGTGCAGTTCTATACAATTCTAAAGATGATATTTCCGTATCTAACCTTTTCTGGAGGAATCCTGTCCTTTTCCATTTATACTATGACAAAATGATAGTTTGGGCATCTTCGAGAGACTCAGATTGTGTTTCTTTTCAATGTTCTTTGAATTTGGGGAACAAAATGGAAGTCTGAAGATCAGAGCTGTAGGGTGGATGGAGTAAAGTTTCCCAATGAAATTCCTATAGGAGAGCCCTTGCTACCCTCAAAGAATGAACAGATACATTGTTGTGATGTAAAATAAAATTCTTGGCCTTTTTCTCACCAATACAATTTCCAATTTTCTTCAAACATCTTCCTAATAACCCTTGTGATCTTTCTGTGTCTTTTGAGAAAATCTATCAATATTACCTTTTTGGAATTCCATAAAACAGTCATGGTAACTTTCTTAGCTGACCTCTGCCTTAAATTTAATGGTCCAGCAGATGTCCTTGCAAGCCACTGCTTTGATTGAAGTTTTTTGTTTGTTTTTTAAACACACCCTAACAAGACTAAGATTGAGCAAATTTCTCTGCAGCTACCCACTGACTGCAAAGATATGTTTAAACACGTTTTGCTTAGAATAAATTGGTGCCTGTATGAGCTGGAAGCCTAGTAGCAATACTTGTATACTTATTCTCATACACATACCCCCCCTGCTATAACCACCATTCAACATAACATTTTTTAACTAGCTGATGATCAGATTAATCTTCCTAAAGTTCTGTCATCATTTCAACATACTAAAATGTTTTTAATGGATGACTCCTTGTGCTTTGGACCAGGGCATGATCTGCATTTCCCAATCTAACATTGCTCACAATTCACCTTTCAGGTCGCTCTGTTGACAACTCTTGCTGTGCTGTTCTGCTGGATTTCTGTGCATAAAAGGAGTTCTATAGGTAGCGTAGTGGTTACGAATCAGGCTGCGAACCGCATGGTCAGGAGTTCGAAACTACCAGCTGTTTCGCGGGAGAAAGATGAGGCTTTCTGCTCCTGTAAAGATTTGCAGCCTCGGAAACCCTGTACAGGGTCGTTATGAGTCGGAAACGACTCCACGGCACATAACAATACAGTAGTGTAGTGTCAACCAGTCAGTCTCGGTTGAATAAGGTAGCCATTTATGTGTTATCATCCAGAACTTTATTCATTTCATCTCCAAGAGTTTTGACACTAGTCCATTTTTTTGAAGAAAGCTTTGTGTTGTAATAATGCCAGCATATTCTTTTCTTCTTTTTCAATATAAAGATAGAACTATCTGCTGAGGGATGCTGTTAATCTAGAGGACAACAGGCTTTTATGTTTTCAGATCTGAAAACAAACATATTTCATATATTTTGGCATTGGCTTGTAGCCTAAGCTTCACTATCGTTTGAAAATTCTCTAAATATTCCAACATGACCTTTATTGGTGAAATATGTTGACTCATCAACCTGGATAGAGAACTTGTTATATTTTCAAATTTTTTTTTTACAGAGAATATCAGCATCACCAATATATCAACTTTCTTTACTACTTAAGTGGGGCAGCCTTTTCTAATTTTTGTACTGCCTCTTTTCTTACTGCTTTATTTTATATCCAGGCATTATTTTGTTTTCAACCAACAGTGTGATTTTCATTCTTCTGGGAAGTAAGTTCTGTTAGCTATTTACTTCTTGAGCGTTTTTAGGGAATGTGACTTTTTAAAACAAAAGTTAGACTTTAAAATTAAGATACCAAAAGCCATTTAAAATAATCATCATCTTTACTTTTTTTTTGAAATGTTTTTATTGTGAATTATGTGATGGTTTACATGGGAGAACATTAGCTTTACATTCATCCTATCGCATATCATTTCATTGCCATGGTTACAATCCCCTCCATGCATCATCAACCAACCAAAGGGTATACCCTGCAAGTCTGCCCCCTGGTCATCAGTACACAGCCCCTATCCTTCTCTGGGTCCAAAGTCCCCAGCTGCTCCATCTCACCACGTCATCATCTCTGCCTCCATCTCTGGTGTCACTGCTTCTCTGGGTAGGGTCCCGCTTTCTGCTCTTCTCCCTTGATGGTCCCACGGTCCTCTGCTCCTAGACTGCAAAGTTAATCACTCCCCTCCTTTGCTACAAAATGTCTACCTTTACATTTCCAACCCTCACAACCAGTACTGATAACAGTTATTCACTATTGTATCACAAGAGACCTGTCTGCATTTCCTTTCATCAGCCCCACCTAGACAGATTGGATACTACTCAGTGGAGAGTCTACCTTCCTTCACACACTCTGGATCTAGGCTCCCTCTTGAAAGCTTGTAAGCCAGTCACTTCTTGCCTATGTAACCCCCCACTTTGGATAGCCAGTGTCCAAATTACCCATCCCTGTCTTCTCTGTGTATGGAGGGAGTGGGAATGATCATTGCTGTAAAGATTTGTTCCCTCTTTTGAGCTGCTGAAATCCATAGTTGTAGGTAAAATTCATCAAATTGTATCCGATTACTCTTTTACAGTGGCGGTCCTATGCAGTATTTCTCCTTTTGTGACTGACTAATTTCACTCACTAATTTCGGCCACCACTCGCCTGTCTGTCGTGCTGTGGTGGATTGAGTTGCTGTGATTCTGAGGGCTATGCCACCGGTGTTTTGAATAACCAGCGGGGTCACCCATGGTGGAAAGGTTTCAGATGAGCTACAAAACAAGGACAGACTAGGAAGAAAGAGTGACAAACTACTTCCGAATCGCTAGTCACTGAAAACTCTATGCATAG
>NW_006408523.1:44243630-44246100 GCF_000296735.1 Chrysochloris asiatica
GGTTGGCCCAGGATCGAACATTGTTTCGCTCTGCTGTGCATGGGGTCGCTATGAGTCGGTTCTGACTCGATGGCACCTGACAACAACAACAATTTCACTCAACAACATTATGTCCTCAAAATTCATCCATGTTATGCAGTGGCTTGCAGCTTCCTTGTTATTCTTCAAGGTAGCATAATATTCCATTGTGTGTATGTACCACAGTTTGTTTATCCATTCTTCAGTTGATGGGCATTTAGGCTCTCTCCATCTTTTTGCTGTTGTAAATAGTGCTGCGGTGAACATTGTTGTGCATGATATGGCTTATATTTCTTGTGGGTAAAATACCATGTAGAGGAATTGCTGGATCATAAGGTATTTCTATTTCCAACCTTCTGAGAAAGCGCCATATTGCTTTCCAGAGAGGTTGGACCAATCTTCTTTACTTTTGATAAACTGTCTTTTCACATTTGTGGTGCCTTTGTTGCTTTGGCAAGCTGTAAGTTGCAGACATCACAGTGGCAATGGACAACTTGGATCACAAGTTCATACTAGCACCCTTTGACAAATAGCTTTATTGTATAGGTGGATTTTAGTGTTTTGGTTCCCCTTGTTAACAGAAGATTGTAATTCTTTGTCACAAACTCAATCAAGGAACTCTAATGATGCAGTGGTTATGCAAAGAACTACAATTTCAAAAACACTGGTTCATAGGAAACTCAGAGGGAAAAGGGACCATGTCTGGTTAGAGGACTTTGCAGTCCTATAGGGACCTAGGAGCTCTGGTGGTATACTGGTTCAGTGTGTGGCTGCTAATTGAGGGCTGACAGTTTGAATCCACAGAAGATGTGACAATCTGATCATTTAACGATTATAGCCTTGGAAACCCTATAGGGCAGTTCTACTCTGTTCTATAGGGTCTCCTTGAGTTAAAACAATATTTTATTTTGCTTTTTTTGGGGAGGGGGGAATTAAGGGTTCTAGGATGGTGCTGTAGGATAAGCACTGGACTGTTTTTGTTAACTGCAAGGTCAGCAGTTCATACCCACCAGTCACTCCTTAGAAACTCTGCACAGGATTGCTGTGAGTGGGAACCAACTCAATGGCATTTAAAACAACAAGGAAGGCCTTGTAACCCTTGCAGTATGGCACTCTATGGCCAGGAACACCTGTGTTCTCGTTCATATAGGCCTGGGGTACCCTGAATCATCGTTCATACACTGATGGGATAGCGCTTCTCTGACTAAAATTTCGACAGTGGAATCAAAAGTATTTTGTACTCTGATGCCCACTGGCATTAATATCTTCTACAGACTAATAGTCTGGTATAATAACTTTCAAAGACTAACAGATACGTTATGCTATCCTTTAAATATCATATCTACAAATGTGGTTATTTTATACAGATGTTGACCAAAGGGAATAGGCACTATTTGATGTTTGAAAAATAGGGTTTGTATTCATTCGCTGTTTAATGAATATTAACATTTGAATTTCTGGTATTTAGCTAAATTTGAATTTTCATTCTTTTATAAAATAGCTGGTACCCAGTAAGGAGACTGAATCCCAGTGTTTGTTTTCCTAGAGAACTGATACTAAAGTTAAGATCAATTTGTCTACTGACTAATGGCAATGTGTATGATGCTTTCAGTCTTCAAATCTGGTCAGACACACCCGTTACGGGGGTACAGGGCATACTAAGTCATATTTGTGGACATAATTAACTGAAAGTGGGCAGTTCAGACCCACCAGTTGCTCCATGGGAGAAAGATGTAGCAGTCTGCTTCAGTAAAGATTACAGCCTTGGAAAATGCATGGAACCGTTCTACTGTGTCTACTCAATGTTTTTTTTTTTTTTAAATTTGTTTTTAATGTTTTATTGTGGATTATGTGATAGTTTACATGGGCGAACATTAGTTTTACATTCATCCTATCGTATATCATTTCATTGCCATGGTTACAATCCCCTCCATGCATCACCAACCAACCAAAGGGTTACTCATTGGTTTTTAAGCACAACAGCATTTGTGTAGAGATTTCATTATCTGTGAAATCTATTTAGAAAATTATTTGTGATGTTTAAAATCTGTGAAATTTATTTAGGTTCCATATTTACATTGAAAATATAAACCACTCTGTGTTTGGGGACACTTGCTTTTACTCTAATTGACAGCACCACAGTTTGTGACTGGTTAGTGTTTCTAGATAGCTTATGGAGTCCTGGTGTGGCACTGTGGGTTAATGTGCTGGATTGCATTGTAGATTCCAATGGCAAGGTTGGTGGTTCGAGACCACCAGATGCTCATCGGAAACCAGGTACAGGTTGCTTTGGGCCGGAACCTACTCGATAGCACATAACAACAACAATGACAGCACATAGCCCCATACCAACAGATTGATTTTTCATCCTATGTTCTCTCTAGTTAAGGAGCTCTGGTAGCGTAGTGGTTACGAATCGGACTGCGAACCTTAAGGTCAGCGGTTCGAAACT
>NW_006408523.1:44249389-44250150 GCF_000296735.1 Chrysochloris asiatica
CCTTGATGGTCCCAGAGACCTCAGCTCCTGGACTGCAAAGTCAGTCACTCCCCTCCTTTTGCAACAAAACGTGTACCTTTACATTTCCAATCCTAAGTCAGTTCTGATAACAATTATTCACTATTGTATCACAAGGTACCTATTCCCATCTCCTTTCATCAGCCCTGCCCAGACAGATTGGTAGCATGTGATTAAGAGCAATGATTTTGAAGGAAGAAGTCCTACGTACATGTAAGACATTGGCAAAGAACAAAGCTCCAGGAATTGATGGAATGCAATTGAAATATTTCAACAGACTGATACGGTACTAGAGATACTCACTCATTTATGCCAAGAAATTTAGATGTCAGTTACCTGGCCAACTAATTGCAAGAGTTTCATATTGTGTCCATCCCAAAGATAGTTGACCTAACAGAATGAAGAAACTGTTGGACAATATCATTAATATTGCATGCCAGTAAAATTTTGCTAAAGATAATTCAACAGTGGGTGCAACAGTATATTGACAGAGAACTGCCAGAGGTTCAAGCTGGATTCAGATGAGGATGTGGAAGGAGGGATACCATTGCTGATGTCAGATGGATATTTGCTGAAAGCAGAGAATACCAGAAAGATGTTTGTTGTTGTTGTCAGGTGCCATCGAGTCGGAACCGACTCATAGCGACTCCATGCACAGCAGAACGAAACAATGTCCGATCCTGGGCCAACTTCACTACCGCTGCCACACTTGAGTCCATCAATGATGCCACCTGGCTGATCCA
>NW_006408523.1:44250250-44261162 GCF_000296735.1 Chrysochloris asiatica
GCGGGAGAAAGATGAGGCTTTCTACTCCCGTAAAGATTTACACCCTCGGAAACCCTGTACAGGGTCGCTATGGGTCGGACCCGACTCGATGGCACTCAACAACAACAACAAGTTCTCTCTAGTTGCTCTCAAACCCTAGCCTAAATGGATATACTGCTACCTAGAAATCTTTCAACAGCTGTGAAATCCATTGCGCGGCTGTTGGTGGCTTATCTCATTATTGTGTTTGCTTCATAGCGTTGCTATTGCTGGTTTTGTTGTTTGTATCTTCTACTGGACTGCAAGCTGTATATAGCAGGGGACTGTGACTGTCTTATCCACTGTGCTGTTGTTCATTTCTTATGTCACAGAATAAATATTTGTTGAGGAAACTAACTTTGTAAATATATGTCTTTTCATGAGGTACAATGTTACTTAAATATGTATTATATGAGGACCTGCCTCTCTTAGCGAAAAGTTCAGCGTTGTGTTTGTTGTAGGTTGGGAATGAATCCTAAAACTCTCATTGTATGTGAATACAAATTTTTCAATGATGACCAGGGAAGAAGTAAAGACCCTTAGTTTCTTGAGATTCACAGAATGACATTAGCGCTAGTTGTCTTTGTCACTTGACTTTATTTAAGATGCAATAGTAAAAATGTCTGTTAGGCACTTGTACAAGGGGGCTTCAAAAAGTTCATGGAAAAGTTACATTGTCTTTGAATTCCTTTTTCCCATCGCTTACCTAACCTTTATTTGATTTAAAAACTAGGTATTGTATGAGGTGGGAACCTGTGTGTATGTTTTGTATGAGGAGAAGCAAATCCGAGTTAATTGACAGAGTATAGTTCACATTTCTGCAGCTCAGAGTTCAGGGGTGGTGCAAATGGCTATGTGCTTAATTGCTGACTAAAAGGTTGGAGGTTCCAATCTACCTCAGAGTAAAGGCCTGGTGATATGCTTCTGAAAAAGCAGCTACTGAAAACCCTCCGAAGCACAGCGTTACTCTGACTGACACACATGGGGGCCATGAGTTGGAATTGCCAGCAATTAAAACGATCCGGAGTCCTGGTGTGGCGCTGAGGCTACAATGCGTCAGGCTGCAAAGTCGTTTGAACTGCGAAGTCAGTGGTTCAAGATCATCAGCTGCTCCTTGGAAACCCTACACAGGGTTGCTATGAGTCGGAATCGACTCGACGGCACATAACAACAACTACAAAACAATACATATTTTTAAATTACAAGCTTTCTTCTCTTGTAAATTGCACCACATCTGTACTAGTTCCCCTCCTCATCCATCTTTAGCCGTGTAAACAAATTTACAGAATTAATCAATGTTGATATTACAAAAAGGAGGTCGTGCTTTCTGAACCCTAAGGGCATTAAAAGATATGCGGTTTCCTAAAACAATTCAGTATTGTTCTTTGAAAACCATTGGTCAAATGGCCTAGGACACACTACAGCAATCTGAGAAAAATACAATAGATTTATTGATAATATGGAGTTGTGGTATGGCACTGCAGGATAGTGCATTGGACTGCAAGATCATTTTGAGCTGCAAGGTCGGCAGTTCAAACCTACTAGCTGATCCTTGGAAACCCCATGCAGTGTCACTATGAGTTGGCACTGACTTGACAGCACTCAACAACAACAACATAGATATTATTAATTATGTTTTACATAATACCTCGTCTTTCATACTGGCAATTGTAGTATTTCACAGCATTAAATTTTATAAAAAGTACGAAAAGTTTTGTAATGGTAACTAGTTCTGTTTCATTACATTGCATTCTAAAGGCAGAAAGAATTGTTAAGTGCTGATAAGTCAGTTCTGACTCACAGCGACCCTATATAGGATTTTGAGGAGTGCCTGGTGGGTTTGAACCACTGACCAGTTCTAGTTACCAGTCCAGTACTTATCCCACAGTGCCACACTGAAAGAATAGTATTGTCTGTTTCGTTTGACTCTTTATTTGCAATTGAATTATTGTCCTATTTCTCAGTATGATGACATTTTAAGAGTAGCAAAGCGAATGAACAACCATGAATAAGAGTATTTAAGTCATTTTTTGAAAAATATGTGGAGGATTCCTGGTGGCACAGTGATTAAAGTGCTTGACTGCTAACCAAATGTTCAGTGGTTTGAGCCTACCAGCCACTGTATGGGAGAAAGATGTAACTCTTTGCCTTCTGTAAATTTGTAAAGTCTTGGAAACTCTATGGACTAGGTCTACTCTATTCTATTGCATCATAATGAGTCAGAATCAACTTGATGGCAATAGATTTGATTTTGGGGATGTTAGAGTACTCTGGGGAGTCCTGGTGTGCTGTGGGTTAATGTGTCAGACTGCAAATCCATTTGAACTGTGAAGTCGTTGGTTCAAGCTCACCAGCTTCTCCTCGGAAACTCTATACAGGGTCGCTATGGGTTGGAATTGACTTGACAGCATCCTGGTGTGGTGCTGTAGGATAATCACAGGACCTCAAGGCTGGTTTGAATCACAAAGTCGGAGTTTGAACTCACCATTCGCTTCTTGGATACTGAGTAGTTATGGGTTGGAACTGACTCAATGACACTTAACAACAAGAACAGAGTAATCTTGGCTTCTTAATCACTGTGATCTAATTTAGCCTTTGTCACTTGAATTCATGTTTTGTGTGAAGTGTCTGACATTTCAGAATGCTTGAAATGTTTTATATTTATGCTTAGAATATAGATTATGAATTTCCCCCTAAATATTTCTAAGGTAGTTTGTTTTGACTTTTAATTTCCATTTGGTATCTCTGTGAAAAAGACAGATATTAACTTCATCATAACCAAGTATAGATCCATACATCACGTAGTGGCGTTATTCTGTGCCTGGTGCTGGGCACAATCCATCTTCTTAAATGAATGTAACACATATATAGTTTATTTATAGTTTTGACCTCTAGTCTTGGTTGGCTGCTGGATTATTTGTGGCCTGGATTATTTGTGGATTAGTGATGGCTTGTCATATAAGAGGGTCAGCTGAGGATAAGAAGACAAGAAGAACCACTGTTTTAGTATTTGGATAGCACTGAGATGTGTCCACACCTTGGTATCTGTTTGTGTTGTATTACTTTTATTTAGACAGATAATAGTTGAGGACAGACTAAAAGTTTAGGAATCATCAGTTTGAAATGAGATGAGCATCATATAGAAAAGCTTTGAGATGGAACATGATGAAAATTATGTTATATTAATGTTGTTGGTGTTAGTGCCATCTAGTAGATTCCAACTTATAGTGACCCTGCATAGAAGCAACTGGTGGATTTGAACAGCTGACCTCGTGGTTAGCAGTCCAATGCTCATCCTGAAGCACCACAACATGACTCCATATAGTAAAATTATATTAAATATTAATAATTAGAGCCAGAATTTATTGATTATTATAAGAATGTACTAAGAGCTTTAGATGCATTGTTGTGTGCCGTCAAGTCTGTTCTGACTCATAGCAACCCTATTTGGGTTTTCCAGAGAGTGGCTGGTGAGTTTGAACTGCCAACCTTGTGGTTCCAACTGACCTTGCAATCCAGAGCATTAACTCATAGCACCACACCAGGACTCAGTTAAACTTCATACCATTTTGAGAAGGTTGTTATTTCCTTTATATAAAGTTGTTGTTGTTGTTAAGTGCCGTCGAGTCGGTTCCGACCCATAGCGACCCTGTACAGGGTTTCCTAGGGTGTAAATCCTTACGGGAGTAGAAAGCCTCATCTTTCTCCCGCGGAGCGGCTGGTAGGTTTGAACCGGGTTTGCAGCCCGATTCGTAACCACTAGGAAGTGGAAATTTAAAGTAAGTGGCAAACTGATGATGGTGGTGGTGTGCCATGGAGCCAGTTCCAACTCATAACGACCCTGTATAGGGTTTCCGAGGCTGTAACTCTTAATCGAAGCAGAAAGCCTCAACTTTCTCCTGTGGAACCGCTAGTGGCAAATTAGGAAAAAATAAATGAATATGAATTTTGTGAACAAATTTTAAATTCTCCAAACTGAGAAAATCCTTTATAACTTCTATGAAGTGGTTGTTGTTAAGTTGGTTCTGAATCATTGTGACCCTGTACAGGGTTTCTGAAGAGCATCTAGTGGGCAGAACATTGAAAAGAAGTTTTAAAGAGTCAGATTAATGTCTTCCAGACGTGATTTAGCAAGGAAAGTATAAACTGACATTAAGATCTTAATATGTTAAGACTGGAAGGAACTTTTATAGAAAAAAAAACTATCTAGAAAAGAGTTTGCTTAAACTTATTAATTGAAGTTACATAAATGTTTAAAGAGAAACTAGGATTGCAGAGAATGTCTGCTACCTCATAGAATATCTTCATTGGCAGCAGAATATTAAGTTTTTAAGGATGTGTATGCTTTAATTCCTTAAAACTATCTTAGGCTTTTGTTTGTCCTACTATAAAGCTTCATTGAGGATCAATCTGAATAAAACTGTGCTCTTCAAACTAGATGAATGGCACCAATTTGCATGATTTAAAAGGGACCCAGATATTTAAAATTATTGGCCAACCAGAGTCATTTGAAGAAAATAAACAAATAAACCCTCAATTGTTCTGTTTGAATAAATCCATACCAGTAAGAAAATAAATGTTTGCCTGAGACACCTACAATGGAACAAAGTGACTATGAGCCGAGTCATTATGTCCCTAGTCTTCATTTGACGCACCTAACCAACTTCCTGGGCATAAGTAGGAGGACAATATTTAACATGAATAAAGTATTTTAAATTAGAAATATTTATTGATGAAAATAAAAGCAAATTAAAAGAAAAGGAAAAAATGCCCATAGATGAACATCATTGTAATTTGACCAATAATAAGATTCCGTCGATACATATATTTCTAGCCTTGAACACAGAGGCACATATACACATATGTGTATACATGTTGATATATTCAATACCAACTTTGTAGATTATTTTATGATCATTTCTCAAATCAACATCTTCTTAATTTATTTAATTATTTTTCAGTTTAGGCATCTGTTTTGTTTACTTTACTTTTTGTTTTAATAATTTTCTGTTTATACCCTTTATCCTGGAGTCTTGGTGTGGTGCTGCAGGATAATGTACTAGGCCAAAAGGTTGGTTTGAACCACAAGGTCGGTGGTTCAAACCCACCAGCCACTCCTTGGAAACCCTATACAGGGTCACTATGAGTTGGAACTGACTCAATGGCACTTAACAACAAAAACAGCAACTCTTTATTCTGAGTCTCTTTTTCTTGTCAGTTTGCTTGAGTTCTCTTGGTAGTAATTGGCCCTAACAGCTAATATAATGCGACTGCAGAATGCAACTAGGAAGAGGAAAAAACCTATTATGATAAAATTAATATAATTTAAATCTATATAATAATATGCAAAAGCAATAGCCATCTACAAATCATTTTTCTGTATGTATATTAATTATTTTTGAGCAGCATATGACTTTTAGAAATGTTGATGTTGTTTGGCAAAAGTATATACACTTTCTGCCTTTATTCATAAAGGGATTCATTCATTAGGTCAAAAATAGTAAGTTATGTTAACCATACAACAATATGTAAATAAATTTTTAAATAGCTTCTTTATTTAGAATGTGGACATCGAAGCAATATGAATCATAGAACCCTAATAAGAGATGCTGGATTTTGTATTGATGAAAACTGTTGTTTTTAATTGCCATTGAGTCAAGCTGTTAGCAAATGATTTTATTAAAAATCTGTTGCCATCAGATCAGTTCTACCTCAGAGTGATCCTTTAGGGCAATTGAACTGCCCCCATGGAGTTTCCAAGGCTGTTGTCTACATGTTTGTAGTAACAGACTGACGCATGTTTCTCCCATGGAGTGACTGGTTCATTTAAAATACCAACCTTTGGGTTAGCAGCCGAGTGCTTTAAACACTGTGCCACCAGGCCTCCTAAATGATTTCATTAATCGTTTTTAAATTAGAACCAATAGTTGGTTTCATCCCCTCTTCCATATCAAAGAAATCTCACAAACTTTTGTCTAAGTAAAATATTTGATGATGTGAAAATGAGGAATTAAAAATGCACTTACCTACCCTATAATCTACTTCCAAAAATCAGCCATGGCAAACACTATGGAGCACAGTTCTACTCTGACACACACGGTGGCCATGAGTTGGGACTGACTTGATGGTAACTGGATTTTGCTGGTAACTGGCCAAGTACAAGGAAAGGTCATCCTGGCCGGGTGAAGGCAGTTCGGTATCCAGGTTTGGTTTATTTTGGACTTGCATGCCTGGAGCAGCCTTTCAGAGAGGCGCTTGTGGCATGGGAGCTGAGTGTTCTTTCCCCATGACTGCAAATGCCAGACATAGTGTGAAACTGCACTGTGAAGCTCATTAACCCTGAGTCCCCACCACTAGCATGCTTCACAATTTCCTCTTGTTTTGGCAGGGAGCAGAAGATGTCCAGATGCGTGCCTTTTAGGTGTATAACTCTACCTCTCAGTGAGCCCATGTCCCCTTGTTGTGCTTCAGTGCTATGTGCTTTTAGATATAAAAGAGTCTCTGGGCTCTCTCTCATTTTCACTGTCTTTGTAAATGTTACCCTGTATTTGGTGCAAACCTGAATTAAAATGCACATGCGAAATCAGGTACTAGAACTCTTTCATCACCTATGATGACACTTGGTTTTTGTTTTTGCTGCTTGATGTAAGGGTGTAAAAAGGAATGCTGGTGGCACACTGGTGAAGTGCTCACTTGCTAACCAAAAGGCCAGGGGTTTAAACATACTATCTGTTCCATAGAAAAAAGATGTGGCAGTCTGCTTGTTTTTTTCCCCAAGACCAACAGCCTTGAAAACGCTCTGAAGCAATTGTCTGCCTTATAGGATCGTTATGAGTTGGAATTGAGTTTGGTTTTGGTTTTAAGCCTGGGAGATCACGTAGGAAACGTTTTTCTAAGTAAAAGTTTATATACTAAATAAAAACATCAAGTGAGGTAGGCAAGTGTCCGTTTAAATGGGGAATGCAATCAAAATGCTAAACTTCAAATCTTGAGTGCTTTTCTGCCATTACCTGAGCATAGAAGTATTTATTATACTGTAGTCATTATTATATAAACTGTTAGTTCACAGTGGAAAGAATGGTGAAATGTTCTGTTTAGTCCTTTTCAATTTTTTTTTATCAAACCTTCTAAGTACTGGAGAGAATGAAAATATATACTGTGGAGTCTGTGGGCAAAATCCTTGCAGTCTTCTATAAACATTAAAGTACTCTGAAACCTTATTATAGATTCAAGATTACCATAGATTTTTCTCTGTTTTTATAATACACAATAGATATGACGGAGCTTCAAAAAGTTCATGGGAAAATTCCGTTACCCTTTAGTTTCATTTTCCACGAACCTTTTGAAGACTCCTCATGTTGTTCTTGTGTGCTTATTTAATTGTTTACCACTAAAAGTACTTAGGCATCCTGGTGTGGCACTGTAGAATAAGTACTTGACCTCAAGGTTGGTTTGAACTACAAGGTTGATGGGTCAAACTCATCAACTGCTCCTCAGAAACCCTATACAGGGTTGCTATAAGTCAGAAGTGACATAACAGCACTTAACAACAACACACAAGTACTTATCCATACCCTTTCAATCTATAAGTAAGTATGATTCTTCTAGCATATGTGTCATGAATTCCTTGGCTTTAGGGTAACCCTTGGCTGGCTGTTACATAGCTTTCAGAATACACATGGTTAAGGTTAGGTAGCTTTGCAATACGTGGAGGAGGAGCAGCTCAAGCTCTACGTGTTTTAGGAGATGCTAAACAGAATAAATAAATAGAATAAATGGAGTCCTGGTGTGGTGCTGTAGCATAAGCACTGGACTGCCAACCGCAAGGCCAATGGCTCAAACCCACTAGATACTCCTTGGAAACCCTACACATGGTTGCTATGAGTTAGAAATGACTCGATGGCACTTAACAAGCAAAAGAAAACAAAAACAGAATATATTATGTATTTTGTTGTTATTGAGAATATACACAACAAACATACACCAATTCAACAGTTTCTGGATGTACAAGTCCGTGACCTTGAACTAATTACATTCTTCCAGTTATGCATATGTTCTTACCTTCCCCTTTCTGACATGTTCATCTCTTGATAAAATAAACTTACTGTCCCCTAAGCACTGGACTGGCAGTCTCAAGGCTGGCAGTTCAAACCCATCAGTTTGGGTGACTCAACAGCACACAACAACAACAACAACAACAAGGGTGCTCAACAGAATCTCATGTATTTCCATGACTTGAGTAATTTCTCACTGCTTATTATTCATACTTTGGACATATTGTCAGCAGGAACCAGTCACTGGAGAAGGATATCATGTTTGGTAAGGTGGAGGGTCAGAGAAAAAGAGGATCCAGTGAGATGGATTGGCCAAGTGGTAGCATCGATGGATGGACTCAAGCATGGCAATAGCAGTGAGGTTGGCGCAGGATCGGGTGGCGTTTCATTCTGCTGTGCATAAGGTTGCTATGGGTTGGTACCGACTCGATCGTCCCTAACAACAACAGCAAATTATTCATTTTAATTAATCAAACATTTATTTATTTATTTATTTGACAAATGTTCTAGTCTCTAGGATTGAAAAAAACCTCTGTCTCTGTGGCATTCACTATTTAGTTTTTCCTATGAATTCTAGTTTGACGGGCACATTTGAAAACTATTTTGAACGTGTTAATTTAATTTTACAGTATAAAAAAAATCCAAATAAAAAATTTATTCATAATTTGGAAATAAATTGGCTGTGTTCTGTGGGTGAGAAAATGTCCATGAATCCTGTTAAGTATTTTTTAAAAGGGGCTTTTTCATTGCCTGAGTATGGAACTGTTTATTTTATACATAACTCTTGATAAAAGAGAAATAATTGTGCCTCTGAAGTTTGGAGTGCTCTATTCTTCCTGATTATATCTTCAGCGATTGAAACAACTGTAAATTGCCAAGATCATTAAATATTAGGTACTGGCTGAAAATCGTTCTAACTGTAGTCCTAGAGTGCTACCCACCTGATTTCAAAACAGTTCCTGCATTCTAATGACAGCAGGTACCCTCCTCCACTCTCTGCCTCCACCATCAGGAGAACCATCAAGGGAAGGAAGCTTGAGATTTGTGAAGAGACTGATTTTCAAGAAGGAAAGGGGAAAATTAAGAACAGAGAAGGGGAGCTGGTCCTGAAGACAAACTCGGAACCAGGGCTGATGAGGAGGAAGGGTTGTGTATGTGACTTCCTTTGTGCAACATTATCTTCCTTCTCTTTGAATTTAATTGCAGTGAAAATGTATGCACCCCCACCCCCCACCAGTTTAACAATTTCTATAGGAACAAGTCAGAAACAATGATTACATTCTTTATGTTGTACAGCCTTTTCATTGAAATAATTTTACAAGTGTTTTAAGAATTGTTATGTTGTTATTAAGTGCTGTTGGATTGGTTCTGACTTGTAGCAACCCTGTATAGGCTTTCCGAGGAGTGACTGGTGAGTTTGAATTGCTGACCTTGTTGTTCAAACCGAGCTTGCAATTGCATGCTTATCCTACAGTGCCAGACCAGGACTCTGGTTAAAAATAACATCATATTAAACCAATAGTATCCCCTGAAGTTTTCTTAACACCAAAAAATTATTTAGCTTATATAGTAAAAAGGGTCTGCCTTGAGAATTGAGCCCTTTTAAGATCTATCTATATGGGAGCCAATGGACCACAGTAATGTAAAATCTTCAATAGGAAACTTAGAGGGTGAAGAGTTGTGTTAACGGGGGAGGAACAGTTTGGAAAATAAGGTGACAATGGTTACACAACTGGAAGAATGTAATTAATACCACTGAATTGTACCTGTAGAAATTGTTGAATTGGTGTGTGTTCTGCTGTGTACATTTACAACAACAGAAATAAAAGAAATTATATATATATTCTTTATATCCACCACTCATTTGTCAATTTGTCTTACTGTGGTAGCTTGCATGTTGCTGTGATCCTGGAAGCTATGCCACCAGTATTTTAAATACCAGCAGGGTCATCCATGGGGGACAGGTTTCACCTGAGCTTCCAGACTAAGACAAACTAGGAAGAAGGAGAGACAGACAACTTCCAAATATTTAATCACTGAAAACCTTATGAGTAGCAGTGGAACACTGTCAGATAACACCAGAATATTGAATATTGAAACATGATGAAGAACACCAGAATACTGTCAGATATAGTGGCAGAAGATGAACCTCTCAGGTTGGAAGGCACTCAAAATACGACTGGGGAAGAGCTGCCTCCTTAAAGCAGAGTTGACTGTGATAATACAAATGGAATAAAGCCTTTGGGACCTTCATTTGCTGATGGGGGCACAACTCAAAATGAAGATAAACAGCTATAAACACTCATTAATAATCTGATAATGGAATGTACAAAGTACAAATCTAGGAAAATTGTAAGTGGTCAAAAATGGAATGGAATGCATAAACATCTATATCCCAGGCAGTGGTGAGTTGAAATGCACTGGTATTGGCCATTTTGAATCTGACAATCGCATGTTTTACAATACTGGGAATGATAAATTAAAGAGGAATGACATTGCATTCATCATTAAAAAGAACATATAAAAATCTATCTTGAAGTACAATGCTGTCTGTGACAGGATAATATCCATATAAGTACAAGGAAGACAAGTTAATAGAACTATTATTCAAATTTACACACCAATCACTAAAGACAGTGATGATGAAACTGAAGAATTCTACCAATTTATTCAGACTAAGTATGGTGAAAGAACACAACCCTGTCACACACCTTTCCCAATTTTAAAACATTCACTGTTCCCATGCTGTGTTTGAACAACTGCCTCTTGGTCCAGGTACAGATTTCTCAGAAGTACAATTAAGTGTTCTGGAATACTCATACTTCTCAATGTTGTCCATA
>NW_006408523.1:44264747-44279212 GCF_000296735.1 Chrysochloris asiatica
ATTTGCATATCAGTAATTGATGGTCTGTTCCACAGTCTGCCCCTGGCCTTGTCTTCACTGACGATAGGGAACTTTTCCATCTTCTCTTTCCACAGATGTAGTCTATTTGATTTCTATGTGTTCCATCTGGTGAGATGTTTACCTGTGCCTTATTGACTACGCAGAAGCTTTTGATTTTGTGAATAATGGCAAGCTATGGACTGCTTTTTGGAGAATGAGTGTTCAGGAACACTTAATTGTGCTCATGAGAAACCTGTACATAGACCAAGAGGCATCTGTTTGAAGAGAAGAAGGGGAGACTGAATGTTTAAACTTAGGAAAGGTGTGAGCCAAGGTTGTATTCCTTCACCAGACTTATTCATTCTATATGATGAGCAAATAATTTGACAAGCTGGATTATATGAAGAAGAATGGGGCATTAGGATTGGAGGAAGACTCATTAATAACCTGTGAATATGCAGATGATACAATCTTACTTGCTGAAGGTGAAGAGGACTGAAAATACTGATGAATATCAAAGACCACAGCCTTCAGAAAACAAAAATCCTCACCACTGGACCAATAAATAACATCATGATAAATGGAGAAAAGATTGAAGTTTTCACAGATTTAATTTTTCTCGGATCAACCGTCAACAGTCATGAAAACAGCAGTCAAGAAATCAAATTGCGTTGGGCAAATCTGCTGCACAAGACCTCTTTAAAGTGTTCTAGAGCAAAGATGTCAGGTTGAGGACTAAGGAGGGACCAGTCACTGGAGAAGAATATCATGTCTGGTAAAGTGGAGGATTGGAGAAAGAGGAAGACTCCCAATCAGATGGATTGACACAGTGGTAGCAACAGTGGACTCAAGTGTAGCAGAGATTGTAAGGCTGGTGCAGGACTGGGTAATGTTTTGTTCTGTTGTGCATAGGGTGGCTATGAATTGGTGCCAACTCGATGGCACCTAACAAGAAACTACAACAATTCTTTGTATATATATATAAAGAATAACAGCATATTAGAGATGGCTCCTTACAGAAAGTACTGTACTGAGAACTACAAATTCGGTAGATTGAGACACAAATCTACATTAATTCTTAATCTGCAAGAAGGCTTCAAAAGTAATTTAGTACTTATAGTGGAGTGTAAAGGTTTCATCCACAGACTCCATAGGGTTTCTGAGGCAGACAGCCTTACCTTTTTCCCAGGGAGTGTTTGATGTGCTCAGACCATCAATCAGTGGTTAGCAGCATAATGCTTAGCCCTCTGTGCCACCAAGGCTTCTGGTACTCCAAACATTGCCTCCTAATTATGCCTGTCAGAAATAATTACAGGCGATGTGATTACTGGTTTTTGTTTTTCCCCAAATCTGTTTTGTGATTTTACTTTTGCCTCCTTCATCATTGTCGTTTACTTTTTTCTCTATTTGTCTCTCGTTTTTTCTTTTGCTATCCACATTTTTGAATTTTAGACATTGATGCTAGACAGTAATTATCAAGTTTGATTTATTGACAGTCACAATGGATGACAAACTAGAGAAATTCTGACTAAGTGGCTTTACTGGGAAATCATTATTGTGAAGCTTATAGTGGTTGGAGTGTCTGAATCCTTTTTACTCCTTATTTCAGAATCTCTCTGTGTTTGTCCTGGGGAGAAAAGGCTGATTTGCGTAAAACTCTTGGAAGGTTGCCTTTATAGGCAAACTTGAGCTGCAGCTTTTCAAACCAGTCTAGAAGTTCTGGAAAGGTAGCAGTCCTTTGGACAGTAATGTTTCTTAGGTCAATTCTGTGACCTTTTTGAAACAGTCATTGCCTGAGAAAAGGTTGAGATGTAAACTCATGCTTGGGAGAAGTGTGTGCTTTCTTGTCCTTAGTATAATGAACAGAACTGTCTGGGAGCCTTTACCTACTGAATTTTTTCTATACCTGTGGAGGTGTGAGATTTGCAGCTCGTGGCTTTTAATGAAGGGAACGGAATTAAGCACTTACCCTTTGCATTATAAAGTTATAAGCAGGTGAAATGACCAGGTGGAAAACATTGCTTCAAAGCAGGAGTCACATTAATAGCAGGTCATGAAATAAACTAGGTGCTCTTGCAGGGAAGCCCAGAGTCAGAGAGTTGCAAAAACAACCTGAAACTTTTAATAAATAAATAAGGAAATGAAATAAGCCAACCAATCAGAATGAAAGGAATGCAAAAATAAGCTGGTTCCAGAGCTATGAAGTTTATGAATGACTGAATGTGAACTTCATAAACTGTTTATGAGTTTGCTATTTCTAGTAACTCATAAATACAATGCAGGTAATTTTTAGCACAAGCCCTTTGGTAGCATCCAGATATTTTATTGTAATGACTAAAGAATATAATACTTCATATTATGACCCTTGCAGGTAACTTAACCCGGTTGGTGAAAGGGATCATCTAGTTTGAACTTCACCTTTGATGTGTTTATTTTGTCTTAGCTGTCCTCTGAAAAGTGAAGAGACACCACTTTTGTGATGATGACTAGATTGGGAGGAAGTAGTCCTTAGATGGAGTCCTGGTGTGGCGCTGTGGGCTAATGCGGGCAGACTGCAGTGTCAGTTTGAACTGCAAGGTTGGTGGTTCAAGCTCATCAGCCTCTCCTTGGAAACCCTATACAGGGTCGCTATGGTTTGGAATCAACTTGCCCAGCTGCTCCTTGGAAACCCTATACAGGGTCGCTATGGGTTGGAATCGACTTGACGGCACTTAACAACAACAGTCTTTAGATGTACCCTTTACAGTCATACCCTTTCCCACTGTGAGTAGGCCAGGGCAGATAGCTGCTCTTTTTGATCCCCTGGGATTTCAGGGAATTTCAATCTTCTAACTGAAACATTTGACTATTTAGCACTCAAGAGAATGGCAATATTCTCTTTAGAAGATATATTAAAACTTGGATAAGCTCAGTTTTTATTTCACTTACTTCCCCCTCACGCCCCAGCACCATGGAAGCAACTAGTTCACTTGAAAAGGCCCACTTGCTATTTCAGTTTAAAGTTTCAAAATACAAAGAACAAGTACTCTAGAGTCTCTGCATAAAACTGGAGTTTAGGAAAATATCTAAATTGGAACTTACAGGCTATGTAACATCACACATAGTTTGTGCTGTATGGGGTTGTATCTTGAGAGATACAATTTTACTCAAGCCCTAGCCAATGTTTCATGTAGTTTCAAATACAAAGTTTCTCTCTTTTATCACCTGCCCTTTGAGTTGTAAGTGGTTGTATGTGTACTTGGCAACTACTCTGCATTCTCTTCGAGGCAGAGGGTTTTCCTGCCGCCATATAACTTGACTTTAGCAGGAGTTCTGCACAGTTGCTCAGTAAATGTTTCTTGAATGAAATTATAGTCTGTATGTTGTTTCCCTTGAAGTCACCTTCTGTATAATATGCTTGTGGGACTGTGCCGTTGAGTTGGTGTGCAATTGAGTTGGTTCCGACTCAGTGTTTCTCATGTTTCTCCGACTCATAGATAGGGTTTCTGAGGCTGTAAATCTTTACAGGAGCAAAAAGCCCCATCTTTCTCCCTCAGATCGGCTGGTGGATGTGAACTGCTGACCTTGCTTTTAGCAGCCAAATTCATAACTCATTATGCTACCAGGATTTCTTTCTGTACTATATGAAGGGGCTTCAAAAAGTTATGGAAAAATTAAAGTATTTAGGGTATGGAAAGCTTAGTAACGTTGCTTTTAGTGCTTAGAAGCATTGCCAAGAACATACTGAGGTCCGGCTTATACTGAGTGCTAAAACACGAACAGAACAAAACAATTAGCTATGCAGTTTTCAAAGAACAGCTGGCGAATCTAGCTGCTATTGTATTAAAATATGAAATAGAATTCTGTCTGTTGTTGGATAATAAGGTGTGTATTTTGGAAACTGTTTGCAGGTGGGTGGTTCTCTTCAGCTCTCATTTCTTTTCTCTTTGACTTTTTTATCAAAAACTGTCACTTGTATAATGTCTGACAAACTGATTTAATGCAGAGTTGTTGTTCTGCTCACTAATGTCCATGTTAGTAATGGAGGACATCTTGTATAATTTCATTTTTAGAATTCGCAGGTGTATGACAAGGCCTAATTTTTTGTGAATTTTAAACCTCGGTTATTTCCTGGTAGTAAGAAGTTGGGGTAAAAAGAAATGAATATTGTTATTAAGTACCGTTGAGTCAATTTCAACTCATAGTGACCCTGTGGAGGGTTTCTGAGGAGCAGCTGGTGAGCTTGAACCGTCGACCTTGCAGTCTGGTACATTAACCCACAGCACCACACCAGGGTATTGTTGTTGTTGTTAGGTGCCGTTGAGTCGGTTCTGACCCATAGCGACCCTGAGCAGGGTTTCCGAGGCTGTAAATCTTTATGGGAGCAGAACGCCTCTTCTTTCTCCTGTGGAGCAGCTGGTAGTTTCGAACTGCTGACCTTGCAGTTTGCAGCCTGATTCGTAACCACTACGCTACCAGAGCTCCAGGATATTAGACAACAGCAAATTTGCACTTAAAATGCAGAGTTTGAATATCAGCTCTGGGCTTACTAGGTGCACAACTTTACTTTTCTAAGTTAATTAGTATAAAAATATTTCGTGAACTGTTAAACTTATACATAAAATTATAATTATCAAGTCATGTAGATGTTTTCAGAAACCAAATCACTGAAATAGACAGAATCACGTTCTTCTCTAGGAAAAGAAATACACAAATTTTTCAAGAAAGACTTGTTTAAAATAGGATGTGGTACACAGTAAGCCCTGTGTAGTTTTTAATTATACAAATAATCTAAAACTCTGAGAGATTAATTGTTCTAGTATAAAGGTGGTTACATGTAACATTTTAGAGATTCGTTTAATAGAATGGAAGAGGCTAAAGTGAAAAGGCAGGGTTTCAGGAGCCCCTGAGAAATGTCTACCAAGTTTATGTTCAGTGAGCTCGGTCAATTCTACTGCCACTGAGTTCATTCTGACCTATAGCAACTCTATATAAGGTTTCCTAGGCTGTAAATCTTTACGGGAGCAGAAAGCCTCACCTTTCTCCCTCGGGGTGGCTGGTGTGTTTGAACTACGGATTAGCAGTCCAGTTCTTATCCTACGGCATCACCAAGACTCTTGGTTATGCTAAATCTGGATTATCTCCTGTAATAGGAATTTGAATGGAAACATATACGTGTAAGTTTAAATTAAAAAAAAAAATTATATATTTTTAAGTTTATACAAGGGATGGAACCAAGGGAAGGCATGTTTGGAGGTATTAAAGAATATTGTTTATTATGGAATTTGACATTTCAGTGAAGGTAAGCTGAATTTATCCAGTCAGCCAGTTGCCATTGAGCCGATGCCAACTCCTTGTGATCCCATGTGTTTCCCAGTATAGCTGTGCTTGCTCCACAGGGTTTACAATGGCTGTGACCTTTCAGAAGTAGCTCAGGAGGTCTTTCTTTTGAGGTGCCTCTGGGTAGTTTCAAACCACCAGCTTTTCGGTTAGTAACCAAGTGCTTGCCATTTGAGCACTCAGAAACTCCTGAAATAGATTTAAGGGTTCATTAAAGACGAGGGTGAAATATGAAAAGATAGATGTAGGGTACAGTGAGATATAATAGAAACACTCGAGAGAACTTAGGCTAAGTGGTGTTACAAGGGCCAATAATTTAAAAGCGGATTGTTTGCTGAGAGAATCTTCAGTCTTTCTTTGGATTAAGAGAGTGACAGAAAAACTGAAGCTATAAGCAGTGGTCATCCATTGGTCATGATGGAGAACAGAATGAACTTTGGAAATGAAGTAGAAATAAAGCCCGAAGGAGGATGTGATGTAATTATATGTGAATATTTGGAACACATTGTTTTAATTTCTAGTATGATCATATTTGTTACTCTTGTTTATTCAACAAAGGTTTAAGTTAATGAGAATCCTGGTTTCAGAGGACTTAAATTTTAGTGTGGAAAGACAGGTGATGAAATGAGAAGTAAACTAGTTAGTGTTTTAATGGTGGTATGTGCTATGGAGAAAAATCATGCAGGAAAGAGATTGAGAGAGAGAGAGTGAGGGACTTTGAGAAAGAGAATGAGAGTGAGTTGCTTTTAGGCAGTGTGGCCAGTTGAGAAGGTGACAGTTGAGTAATGATTTGAAGCGGGGGTGGTGAGGACGGACAGGAATTTCATGAAACTGAGGAAGAAGTGTATTGGTTCATTTGAGGAGCAGTAAGCAGACCAGAGTAAGTAATGGGAGACTTGGAAATCAGTGTAGGTTTTTGTAAATCATCTGTAAGGGCTTTGATTTTAACTACAAATGTCAAATTGAAAATTTTTGAGTAGAGGAGAGTGATATGATCTGCTAGGTGGCAGGAGAAGTTAAGGGGAGATTGGATAACTGAGGCAAGATATGATGGTAGATTAGAAGAGGGTGAAAGTGGTTAGCTTCTGCATAATTTCCAAGTAAAACATGTGGGATATGTTGGTGCTTCTGAAGTATATGGAACATGTGAGAAAGAGTCAAGGATGACACCTAGATTTTTGGTCTGAGCAGTTGGAGGAATAACTAATGCTAGAAACTGAGTTGTTATTAGGTGCCATTGAGTCGGTTCTGATCCCTAAAGACCCCATGTACAACAGAACAAAACACCACCTGCTCCTGCTACGCTTGAGCCCATTGTTGCTGATACCATGCCAATCCATCTCTTTGGGGATCTCCCTCTTTTTCTCTGTTCCTTCACTTTACCAAGCATGACGTCCTTCTCCAGAGATTGGTCCCTCCTGATAATACGTCCAAAGTATGAAGGACGAAGTGTGGTAATCTTGGGTGTACATATTTGAGGGAGTAGGCCTGGCATTTGGTTTTGAATGGTTTGCAATGTCTATTAGACATTCAAGTGGAGATGTTATTTAGGCAATTATTTCAGGAGGTCAAGGGATCAGGCTGGGCTGGAGATGATGAGACTCATCAGTAGGAATCTCAGACCTCACGATGGCATTTAGGATATTTAAGGCCACCTCGTATCTATGCAAAGCTGGATAATAAGTAAGGAAAACTGAAGAATTGATACATTTCAGTTACGGTGTTGGAGAAGAGTAATGCCTGTACCCTGGACTTCCAGAAGAACAACCAAATCTGTCTTGGAAGACGTACAGCCAGAAAACCCTTTAGAAATGAGGGTGGCACCCATCTCCCTGTCTCTATAGCTGTCATTTCATACTTACTCTCAACACTGAGGGTACTTTGGACATGTTATTAGGAGGGACCAGTCTCTGGAAAAGTGACAGATCAGGAAAAAGTTTGGTAAAGGGACAGATCAGTGAAAAAGAGGAAGACCCTAATGATTGATGTAGTGGCTACAACAGTGGAGTGAGGGTGGAACGGGTCCAGGCAGTGTTTCCTTCTGTTGCACACTGGTCTCTGTGAATTCAAACCAGCTCTGTCGCACTTAACAAATAACCGCATCAGAGTGGGTGAAGTTACAAAGTGGAGTGAGTGTAAAGCGAAAAGAATAGAGAACCAATCGCCGAGCTTTGGGTAGCTCCAAGGTTTTGAGTTCTAGAAGAACCAAGCAGAGGAGACTGAAAAAAGAAAGCAAGGAAAGCGAGGAAAGAGAAAAATTAGGACTGGGTGGTATCCTGGAAACCAAGGGAAGAATGTATTTCAAGGGGGAGGGGGGAGCACATGATCATCTAGTCAAAGGCTCCCTGTAGTTGGTTCCAGTAAGCTGCTGTTGCTGTTTTTAAGTGCCGTTGAGCGGTTCCTACTCATAGATACCTGTGTAATATTCCTGAGGATTGATTGGAAGGTTTGAAACACTGGCATTTTGAGTAGCAGTCCAGTGCTTATCCTATAGTGCTGTAACAGGACTGAGAATTAACCACTAGATTTAGCAATGTGGAATTCATGCCTGTTATTTTGGTGGGGTTGTGGGAGCAATGGTGGGACCAGTGTGGGTTTAAAAGGGAAAAGAAAAAAAATTAGAGACAGTGAGCACAGGCAACTCTTTCAAGGGCTTTAGTTGATAGGAGGCGAGGAGGAGAGAATTGTGTGGTAGCTAGAGAGGAAATTAGGATCAAGATAAATTTATTTTTCAGGATGGGAGTTTAAAAAAACACAACATGTTTGCAATCAGATAAAGTAGAGAAAGACAAATTGATGCTGTAGGAGAGAGAAGAGAAAATTGCTAGAACAGTGCTGGACGTATGCAAGAGGTGATGGTATCGGATGTACAAGCCGTGCCTGTATACATGTATTTGTGTGTGAGTGGTGGGTTGGGTGCTGCTAACAGCATGTTCATTCATAGTATCAGGAGAAAAGGCAGAGATATATGGACACAGATGCACATACGTGTGTCAGATGTGGAGGTGGAAACTTGTGAAAATTCAGAGATAATGCATGCTATTGTAATGTAACGTAACCATTTTAACGATCTATATTGCTGTGATTACAGAAATACCACAATTATATGAGTTTTACAAACAAATATATTTCTTCACAGTTTAAGAGCCTAGAAGTCCAAATTCAGAGCGTCAGCTCTAAGGGATGTCAGCTGTGGAGGATGGTCTGTGTCTTTTTAAACATCCGGTAGGCCTGGAGTTCCTTGGAGATCTATTTGTGCTTTGGCATCAGTCTGAGAGGCTCCCAGTTCTTCATTCATGATAGAATTCATCCTTCTCTGCTCACTTCTCTCTCCTTTTATTTCTGGTAAGGTAAAAGCTGATGTGTGTCACACCCCACAGAAATTCCTCTTATGTTAGATCGGGGCCGTGACCTGAGTAGGGGTGTGACATCATTAACCCAGAGGCCAGGATTAACAGCCTACCACACATGGAGGATGGAGTCCTGATGTGGTGCTGTCAGTTAATACACTGGACTGTAAAGTTGGCTTGGACCGAAAAGCTGGTGGTTCAAGCTCACCAGCTGCTCTTCGGAAACCCTGTACCAGGGTCACTATGAGTCAGATCCCTACTTGATGGCACTTAGTAACAAGGAACACATGGTGATTATTGCATCTGCTCATGTTGTGGGGGATGACTGTATTATTACAGAACTGCCAACTTACATCATTACTTAATTGCCAAACCACCGACCACCGAGAAGCCTGGCCTCGCCAAGTTCACACACACACACACACACACACACACACACACACACACACACACACGTATATTGGGGGTAGTGGGCAGAGTTCAACCCATGACAATAATGTTTAGTATACGAGGGTGCTTCAAAAAGTTTGTGGAAAAATGAAATTCAAAGATAATGGAATTTCCCCATGAACTTGAAGTCCCCTTGTATTTTATGTAAATGCATTTTTGTATGATATTAAAATACAATATATATTAAATATTTTACTCTGACATAAACCAAATAAGAGGCTATCCTAATATTTCTAAATTAATAATAGTTAGCCATTGCGGTCTCATATACTTCATTGTTGTTGATCTGCTGTAACTTTCTAGTCTTCTTGTAAATCTTTTCGAAGTTGACATGTTTATGCTTGTAATTCTGAGCATGAGGAATTACTTCTACTAAAGCTGAATGTGAGAGTAAGATTCCTGTTAACTCTTCCCTGATTGTGCTTTAGATCCGAGGCTGCCATTGCTGTTGTTATTAAGTGCTGCTGAGTCCGTTCTGACTCTTTCTGATCCTTTGTAGGGTTTTGAGGCTATACATTTTTGCAGGAGCAGAAAGCCTCATATTTTTTCATGGGGTGACTGGTGAGCTTGAACCATGGGCCTTGTGGTTGGCAGTCCAGTGCTTATTGTATAGAGCCACCATACTCCCCGAGGCTGCCACAACTTATTATTGTTGTGTTGTTAAGTGTCATTGGGTTGGCTCTGATACACTGCTGACTTGTATAGGGTTTCTGAGGAGTGGCTGATAGGTTTGAACCACTGACCTTGCAGTAAGCAGTACAGTGCTTATCCTACAGGGCCACACTAGGATTCCAGCCAACACTTAGTTGTTGTGAAAAGCTGTCAAGTCAGTACTGACTCATAGTGCCCATGTATAAAATTTCAAAGAAGTGGCTGGTGGGTTTGAACCAACCTTGTCATTAGCAGCCCCGTGCTTATTCAACAGCATCTTGAAAAACACTCCTGAGTAGAAGCGATGGCATTGGGTTCATGAGACAAAGCCCTGCCCAAGTTGATTCCACATTCTGATCACTCTGGCCATAGACCTCGTCTACCTAATCTCTTAGATGTTGGACCACACACCTGATGACTCTCCATTTCATCTCTGCTTTGACAGTTTCTTTTCTAAACTTTTGACTTAATCACATTCTACTGGACTTAATCTTTCTTTTGCGGGTTGATCCCCTCTCGTTAGCATAAACTTACTGCCTGCTAAAGTCCTATCTAATCTTTTGAATTCCTCTTGTTAGCAGCTAGATGCTTAACCACAGTGCTGCTAAAGCTTCTAAAAATGCTGCTATATAGCTATAGTTATTGATATGGAAAAATGTCTAGTCCATGTTCTTAAGCACAAAAGGTATTTAGAATTAGTCAGTTAAATATTCATATATTAATTATATACACATAGACAGATACCTGGAGGGATGGGATGATCACTCAAATTCTTACAAAAGTTATCTTGGATGAATATGTTTTGTGTGTTCTTATCATTTTTAAAAATAATTTTTATTTTATTATATGCTGTTAAAAATATACAGAGAACCTACACAATCCTAGCAATTCAGTGGCATTGATGACATTCTTCAAGTTTTGTAGCCATTCTCACCCTCATTTTCCAAATTGTTCTTCCATGCCTGAACTCACCGCCTTATGGTTTTATTATTGTACATGTATTGTTCAGGAATAAACCTATATAAATGCCATGTTTTATTTATTGTGCTATTTTAACACATGCGCCATTTGATTGGTGCATTCATAAAAACGGTTCTTATGCTCCATTCCTTTTCAGAAATGTTAAATGATAGTGATAGCTTTCGCTCCAAATTGATTGCCTGTCACTTTAATGGGGTACTAAGAATTTACTGTCTTTAAGACAATGCTCTAAGTATCTTGACTCCAGTAGCTATTAATACTAATATTTGGTTACACAGCAGTACATTAACAACTTGACTAAACATTTTTTCTTCTGTTTTGCATTTGCTAGGATAAGACTTTTGAGGTCGAATTAGAATCATTATGTTTATAAAAATACTATACATTGTTCAAGCTCATATCAGGCTGTCGGGACATTATGGTGCACACCTCTCATTCTCACAGGAACCTAATGTTTAATGTTCGTTTCTGGTATAATTTACACGGTCTTTGATCTCATCTTTCCCTCAAGATTGGAGAATGTCATCATCATTCTGTTGATTCAGTTCACATGGTTTTGTGAGTGGGTTAAATAAATCTGCAGACTCTAGGACAGTTTTCTTACCAGCAAAATAGGGCTAATGATAAGATCGCCTCAAAAAGATGCTTGTTAGGACTAAAGGAGATACAATATATAAAGCATTTCAAACAGTGCCTTGCACATATTAAGGACTCCATCAGTGATAACTTGTTATCTAGAAAGTACACAGCAAGTCTGCTGCAAACATTATTTGCAAAGAGCTAACTTTCTCAAATATTTACTTACAAATTGTTCATGTGTTTACATTAGCAACGATTTTGCAAAGACTGCTATAAATGCCTCTTTGAAGAATAAGCACCTGTTTTTTTCAAGTGACATGCTTAATTAATTAGTAAAATCTTTCCAAGTGAAAACGTTTTAAGCTGAGGCAAAAATCTGGTTAGTGTTCCAATCTTAGAAGATAAACAGAATGAACTTTTTTTGGTCTCCTTTCATTATTTGCCCATTCATGGGCTCGTTCATTTTACAGAGGTACATGGAGCACATGTCTTTATACACAAAGAGGCCTTCTACAATCTGTGGGAGACAGAGGAGCTTTGTGCTCTGAGGGGAAGCCTTGAGTCCTGTCGGCAATGTGCAGGGCTCTGCTGCTGCTGCTAGGCACTGGGGTGGGGTACTGTGTAGACAGTCTGTGGAAGAAAGTTTCCATGAAAGAACCTTGACCAGAATCTGTAGGTACAAGGGCATCCCAGGCAGAGGAGCAGAGTGTGCTCTGTTCTCAGCTTGTTTCTGGTTTCTCTGAGGACATCTTATCATCTGTTGATGTGCCCTTGAGGCAGTTTCCCTGGAAGATTTATTAGTGATGTTTTTTTATGTTCTGCACATTCTATTCAGTAGGACAAAAGAGAGCATGTGTGTTTATCCAATATTTATAGTCCTGGTGTGGCGCCGTGGGTTAATGCGTCAGACTGCGAAGTTGTTTGAACTGCAAGGTCGGTGGTTCAAGCTCACCAGCCGCTCCTTTGAAACCCTATACAGGGTCGCTATGGGTCAGAATCGACTTGACGGCACTTAACAACAACAACAACAACAACAACAAACCTCAGGAAAACTTAATAGAGTTATAGAATTTTCTGATTTTTTAAAAAAAAAATTATTTTATATACCCCAACGTTCTTTAAAGTATAGCAAGAGTTTCTCTCTCTCTCTTTTAAAAATTTTTATTGGTTTGTTATTATTGAGAATATACTCAACAAAACAGGCACTAGTTCCACAGTTTGTACTAGTATATTCAGTGACATTGCATTCTTGTGTAGCCATTCTCACACTTCTTTTTGGGGTTGAGCCCCCCTCGTTAGCATAAACTTACTGCCTGCTAACGTCCTAATCTTTTGAATTCCTCTTGTCAATTTGACCCCTTATAGATAGTCCCTAAAAGGAGCTCTGGTAGCATAGTGGTTACGAATTGGGCTGTGAACCACAAGGTCAGCAGTTCAAAACCACCAGCCACTCCACGGGAGAAAGATGAGGCTTTCTGCTCCCGTAAAGATTTACAGCCTCGGAAACCCTGTACAGGGTCGCTATGGGTCGGAATTGACTCGACGGCACTGAACAACAACAAAAGAACATAATGCTTATAATAAAATCTTTTTTACTACTTAAGCTAAAGTATTGTTTGATTTTAAGAAGACTTCAGGGGATGTATTTGGATTAAGTTTTTTTTTTTTTTGGATTAAGGTTTAATGATCATTTTAGGGCCAGAGTTTTAGGGGTTCACCCTGCCTCCATGTCTCCAGAAAGGCTAGATGGAGTCTGTGAGTGGAGTTTCAAACGTTTTAAGAATTATTTTTTGTTTATTTAAAAAATGTTGAAGAAATAATCCTTCCCAAATTCTTTTTCTGAATCAGCCCACAAACTTTTTGATGAATCACAAGAGAATCATTTTTAGTTGGTGTTTGTCTAAAGAAATCTTTCATTGTAATTGAATTTTCAAAAATTTGGACTCAGTTTTCTGCAGTGGCAATATACTTTTTAGTCCCCCCCGCCTTTCTCTTAATCTCTTCATGTTGTCAAACTGAAGTAGAGAATCTGAGAGATCGGAGGGGAACTGTCAAGCTGATTTGGTGCAGTACTGCCGGGGTGTGCAGAAAGGGGATTGTTAGCTCATCAGAGACAAGTTTAGAAATGGCCTAAGAGCTGGAGAGCAGGAAACGAGAAGCAATAATTCAGGGAAGCTGACAGACTGTGTGCTCCCTGGAAATATTTAATGACATAAGCAAGAGTACTAAGTAGGAATTTAGAATTTTCTAGGAGGATCAAGATAAGAAGACAAATTATATACAAGTCAGAATGTAGTAAGCATCACGAGGGTAAAAACAAATAGTTTTTAACAGTTTATTTAATAAATGGATTGCTTTTTATATGTCATTGGTGAGGGTGGGGTGAAATAATTTCTTGTAAAAGACTGTTCAGAACAGGTTTTTAGTAGAGTTTATGACTTGTAACTTGACCTTGAAAGCTCTATAGGGGTTAGAACTCTAAAGCAACGTTGTCCAATACAAATATAATGTGGACCACATATGGAATTTAAACTCTTCTAGTAGTCACATTATGGGTTGGAATTGACTCGACAGCACTTAACAACAACGAAGTAGCCACATGGAGTCTTGGTGTGGTGCTACAGGATAAACACTGGATTGGTAACCACAAGGCTGGCAGTTCAAATCCACCAGCTGCTCCTTAGAAACTCTATAGAGGGTCACTGTGAGTCAGAACTGACTCAGTAGCACATACAACAACCACAGTAACCACATAGGAACCCTGGTGGTACAATGCTTAAGTGTTTAGTTGCTAACCAAAAGGTTGGTAGTTCAAATCCACCCAGTAGCTCCATGGGAAAAAGACTCGATGGTCTATTCCTGGAAGTATTGCAGCTGTGAAAACCTAAGCAGCAGTTAGACTCTGTCACCTGGAGTTGGAACCAACTCAAAATTACCTTAGCAAGAGTGACCACATTAAAAGGGTAAAAAAAGTGTTGTTGTTGTTAATTGCCGTTGAGTCGATTCCGACCCATAGCGAACCTGTATAGGGTTTCCAAGGAGCATCTGGTGGTAAGCTTGAACCACCAATGTTACAGTTCAAAAAACTTTGCAGTCTGACGCATTAGCCCACAGCGCCACATCAGAACTCCAAAA
>NW_006408523.1:44279325-44282733 GCF_000296735.1 Chrysochloris asiatica
AAATACCATGGCTTGAGACAGGTACACTTTAGTCCTCAAAATGACATCTTTGCTCTTGAACACTTTAAAAGAGGTCTTGTTCAGCAGATTTGCCTAACGTAATATGTCATTTGATTTCTTGATTGCTGTTTCCATTACAGTTGATTGTGGATTCAAGCAAACGAAAGTATTTGACAACTTTAATCTTTTCTTCATTGATCATGGTGTTATTTACTGGTCCAGTTGTGAGGATTTTTGTTTTCTTTACTGCAGATTGTAGCTTAGAGACTTTATTAATAAGTATTTTAAGTCCTTTTCACTTTCAGCAAGCAAGGTTGTGTCATCTGCTCATTGTAGGTTGTTGATGACTCTTCTTTCAATTCTTTGTTTTTTGGTTGTTTTTTTTTACTTTTCTCTTTTTCTTGCATTTAAATTCGTTACATATTATTCTCACGAGAAGACTAACAAACAACATTGGGGCAGGACCTCAACATACATACAAAGAAAGCTGGCAATATTGTCCATGAAAAAACAATCAGATGAAAACAGTGATCTCCCCTGTACTTTTGTTAAAAAGCGAGTCCCTGACACCAACAGGCTACACATACATATTGTTGTTGTTGGTAGGTGCCGCCTAGTTCGTTGTTCCGACTCATATCAACCCTATGCAGAACAGAACAAAATACTACCTGGTCCTGCGCCATCCAAACAATTGTTGTTATATCTGAGCCCATTGTTTCTGACACTGTGTCAATCCAACTGTTGGGAGTCTTCCTCTTTTCCGTGAACCATCCACTTCACCATGCATGACGTCTTCCTCCAGGGACTGATCCCTCCTGACATGTCCAAACTTCTAAGGAGCATTCTGGCTTTATTTCTTCCAAGACAGTTTGTTGTCCTTCTGGCAGTCCATGGTACTTTCAATATTCATCACCAACACCACAATTTAAAAACACTGATTCTTCTACAGTTTTCCTTATTCACTGTCCAACTTTCACATTCATACGAGGTGACTGAAAATACCATGACTTGGGTCAGGTGCACCTTAGTCCTCAAACTGATATTCTCTGCGGGTTTTTTGTATCAGATTTACCTAATGCAATATGTCCTTTTTGTTGTTGTTTTAAGGTTTTTATTGTGTGGATTGAGTGAAAGTTTACAGAACAGATCACCAGTTTTACATTCAATAAATCGTACATCTTGTTTCATTACATTGATTATAATCTCCATGTACCATCAGTTAACAGTATTTCTCACTATCCACTTTAGCTTAAAAAAAAAAAACAACATACAAAAAAACTCCACTCAGGCATATATAATAATTTACATCTCCAAAGGGCACATTCTGCAAGTATGCCTCCTGGCCACCAGCTCTTAATCCCTCTCTTCCCATGAATCTATAGTCCTCAGCCACTCTCTCTCTCCATGCCCGCATCTCTGCCTCCGTCTCTGGTGATACTGCTTTTCTGGATAAGGTCCTGCATTCTGCTTGTGTGCTTCTCTCTTGATGGTCCTAGGGTTCTCTGTTTCTGGACTGTGAGATTAACCACTCCCCTATTTTTGTTATAAAACTTCTACCTTTGCAATTGTGACAGGCGCAATTAGTCATGATAACAATTATTCACTATTGAACCATACTAATCTCATCCCCATCTCTTCACCAGACCCATCTAGACAAGATGAAATCTATTCAGTGGGGACTCTTCCCCCCTCTCCTCATACTCTTAAACTAAATTCCCCCTTGAAACCTTGTAAGATAGTCACTTCATGTCCTCATTTTAGGTAGCCAATGTCTAGGTTGCCCATCCCTATCTACCCTGTGTATAGAGGGGATAACGTTGATACTTGATGTGAAGTCTCTTTACCTCTCTGTTGGTATTTAGAATAACTACCTCTCTGACTATAGGCCAGGGTCATTAAATTGTAGCAATTTACCCTTGTTTCCTTTTTCAAAATATTATTATTATTTGTAATCTTCCTCTAGTCGAGGTCTGATTATCGAGCCATCAAGGCTAGGTCAAAAGGATACTACTGTCTGCAAGTTTGGGTGTTCTTGTGCATCTCCCCTCACTTCATATCAGCTGGATGCTTCACTCTCAGCTCTAGCCTTCTGTGGCTGTGTCCTTGTCCATGGGCTCAAGTGTCCTCAGTCTCACCACACTTTGGACCAATCAGCCCTTCCTCTCTCTCTCTCATCTCCAGGTCAACATGGGGTCAATGGACTGTGGTTGAACTCAACCCATTTCTCCATTGCTGCCTTTCCCCCTCTTCTACTCACCAATAGACCAATGTGGTCACTAGCAAGCTTACATGTTTGTTTGTGTGTTCCCTTTGAGTTTCAGTATTAGAGGGGAGTTTGTCCTGAAGGAACTTGATTGCTAGCCTTGATGTCTTCCTGGCAAACAGCTTGCTTAGTCGTCTAGTAGCCAGTCATGCTGGCATTTTTGTTTTGGGTTTTTCCTGATGATCTTTCTTTGAAGAAGTATTTTCTGTCACTGTAGCTGTTCCAGGCTGGTCTGCTTGCCCTTTCTAGTGGAAATGTCCCACCTCATAAAGTTCTGGATGGGACTCAGGATTCCACCTAAGGTCTTATACTCTGTAAAGACTTTGCACGAGGCCTATTTCACTGGGCAAGTTCTAGAACCCCTTTTAGGCATTCCAATCAGTTATAGGCTGAAGACGGGATTACAAGTTTTCTGTAATCATGTTTCCCAACATTGCTTTCTATCCCACTCAAGTGTCTATTTTACAATAGTAGGCAAGGGAAACTAATATTCACAAGACAGTCAAGCATTTTAGTATTATTTTCCCTCTTCAAGCTATACCTAGATCCCTGTGTCCCAGAGCCCTGTTGTTCCAAGGTTGAGCATGCATCACTCACTATTTACCTCTGTTCCACTTAGGCCATGCAAACCTGTCGCAGTGTTTCCCTATCTATCTTGTTCTTCTGCCTCCACCTCTTCCTTCTTGTATTGCCCTCCCCAACACCCGAACTAAATCCCAACCCCATTGTTGTGGTTACCTTATATTCCATTAATTCGTCCCACCATTTAAAATAGTCTATTTTAATCCTGTAATCTACCTGACCTTCCCATCATCTGGGTTTCTGTTCCTTTGTGTTTACTTTCTTTCACATGGTAATTGTTTTGATAGTAGACTGACCTCCAAGATCCTCTATTCTTATAATTTTATTCTGTTCTTGACTCTTCCATTTGTCAGTTGAGTTCAGGGTAATGCTGCCATGTGCATCATTCTCTAGTTGTTGTGTGTTCTTGTTGGTTCTCAGTCTACAGAACTTCCTTTAAGATGTTTTTTTATAGCAGGGTTGGCTTTGGCAAAATCCCTTAGCTTCTGTTTATCCTAGAATGTTTTGATTACACCATCGTATTTGATTGACAGCTTTGCTGGTTAGAGGATTCTAGGGTGGCA
>NW_006408523.1:44283374-44287696 GCF_000296735.1 Chrysochloris asiatica
TATTTTCTCAACTCCATTGTATAGTGTTTTATTACATCTTAAAATGATTTTTCTGAATTCCTTCTCAGGCATTTCCAAAGCCTGCCCATCTTCCAGTATGGAGTGTAGGTCTACTTCTAGCTCATTTGCCTCAGTCACTTTTATCTCATTTCTGGACATGTGCTCATATGGTCATCCTTTTCTGTTTTTTGGGCATATTCAGGAGTTACATGTGGCCTTAATACTTGGATGGGTGTGTATTCTGGTATTTGTTATGCTTTCTGATTGCCTCCAGGTAGATGTGATCAGGAGATGGGCTTCCCTTTTTACTCTTCTTCTTCTTGAGAAATTTCAAGATGCCACTGTTGGTTGTTGTGACATAACTCAGGATTTAATTTTGGCCTATTTCCTTTTTAGTCTGCCTGTCCCACTCCACAATCCCCGTTCAGGCCTTTTTTCTAGTTATAAACAGTTCAGGGCTAACTGTAGCCATTTGGCTTTAAGTGGAAACTGTCTCTTTAAATTTTGAGGAGATCTGTGTGGATGTGTAGTAGAACCCTCCAGGGGTGGGCGTGAGGTGTCCACTAGCTCAGTCACCCCCTCTAGTCACCATAATGGAGGTGTGCAGACAGCAAGAAAGCAATGAACAGATACCAAAAGAAAAAAAAAAAGAATGTCCACACCTTTATTTCTGTGGTTCTGTCAGGCGTCCGTGGCTGCTCTGATCCTTCCCCACTTGGTCTTGCCCAAGATGGTAAGTGGTGTTGAGTCTGTTCCTACTCATGGTGACCATGTATAACAGGTGTGGGTATGCTTTTTTCAGCCACAATTTGTAATAACATAATTTGTGGTATATACAGAATTATCAACTTAAAAAATAGTCTGGAATAGTTTGTCAAACTTTTAATTAACTCACCCTAAATGTGATGGTTGGAACTGTGGTTGCCCAGGCAGGATTTTGTAATAACAAACAAAAAAACAATACTGCCCATGGGCCGTATGTTCCCTACCCTGCTGTAGAAGGTTCCTGAGGAGCAGCTGGTGGGCTTGATTAGTCCATGAAAATATAATGTATTCCCTAAATAATTAAAGTGAAAAGTTATAGACACCAACAATTACTAACCCTCAACAGATTAGTAAGTTCTTTTAGCACATTGAATGACTGGTTAAAGACATGAGGCTATTTCCTATGTTTGGCCAATTGGAATTAATGGACTGTATCTCGTCAAGTGAAATGCAGCTAAGACATTTAATTTACATTAATGACACTTAAAAATTAATCCCATTGCTCAGTCAGTACACTACAATAATAAGGCAGAGGTGTACTGCAGGTTGAAATAAGTGGTCATTTGTGTTGTTTGATGTTGGCTGCAGGTTGTTGCCCCATTGCTATCCTATAGAAATGTGAACAATTGCTTAAATGCCAAGAGACTAGCATTTGTTCCATTTGGATGATCTGGGGTACCAGGTTTACTTCTTTAACATCTGAGACATCAGATGAAAACATCTGTTTCTTACTTTCCATTTCAGAAATACTAGGGAGCAGCTCAGATCTCTCCTCGCACCTGTCATTGGACCAGTTTGGGTTACTTGCCTGCCATTGTGGCATATCTTGTGGAGGATAGAGAATTTAGTCTAGCTGGGAGGGTGTAAAGATGGGCAGTGTTCACTACCTCCATTTGTTTTAAATTAAGATAAGTGCTATTTGGACAAAGCTGTGTCTATTAGGGCTGATACATAATTTATACATGATTCACAATTACAGAGTAATCATATCCTCTTCTTTCTTGAAAGCAATCCATGTGTGAAGAAACAAGGGCTGCTGCTTTGCTTTGAATTTAGTTTTGACTTTGAAGTTGTGAATTTTGGCTAGATGCAGCTCAGTTAGATCCCTTGTTTGGAATTTTAATGAACATGAATTCTGATTACATCATCTCACTAAAAAACCAACCAACCAACCAAACAACAACAGCAACAACAAACCAGTTGCCATCAAGTTGATTCCAGCTCACAGCTTTACAGGTTCATTATTAATAGCCAGTGTGCATGTTTCCTTAATTTTTCTTAATTGTAGTCATGTTGATCTAATGATAGATTATCAGTCCTTTTAATATATTAAAAGGAAGCTGCATGGGTATTAGAGAACTAGGTTAATATTACATAATGAAAAAATATTGCAGTGTCACAAATTCAACTTAAAATTCTAAAATGAGAGCTGCCCTTGAGGCATTAATACAGTGGTTATGTGTTCAACTGCTAATTGAAACATCAGCCATTTGAACCCGCTAGCTATACAGTGGGAGCGGGATGTGGCAGTCTGCTTCCATAAATATTACAGCCTTGAAAACCCTATAGAGTTATTTTACTCTGCCCGATAGGGTTGTGGTGCTGCGGTATAATGTGATAGACTCACCAGCCATTCCTCGGAAATGCTATTCAGGGTCACTGTGAGTTGGAACTGACTCAAAGGCTCTTAACAACAACAACAACAGCATAAACTTGGAGTTCTGGTCTGATGCTGTAGGATAAGCACTGGACCATAAGGTCGGTTTGAACCACACGGTTGGCAGTTCCAACACATCAGGTGCTCCTTGGAAACCCTGTACAGGACTGACTCAGTGTCACTTAACAACAACAATAAGGCTGCTATGAGTTAGAATCAATTTCATGGCAATGGTTTGTTGTTGTTTTTATTTAAACATTTATAAGTATATGTTTGACATACATACATAAAATTTGATATTAAAAATACATTTTAATTTTTTTTTTTTTTGGCTTTGGCATTCTGAGTTTACCTATAATTGTAACAAATCAAGGCAGTGACTTAAAAGGTGGTGTTGCTATGTGATTGAGTTCTGTTGAAGGGAGCTGAAGATCTCTGTGCACGGGGCATGTGTACAAAGATTATGTAGGGCCTGGTGTGAGCTGGGCAAAGTCATGGCCTGTGCGCTCTTTCCCAAGCAGCTTACAAGCAGTCTGATGTCATTTCAGAGACTTCGGTGGTAGAGGTGTATTGCTCTGGAAGTGTTGTATTTAGCAGTCTGATTCCAAGTCAGATGTCTACGGTATAGTCTTTCTATGAGACTCTGAAAGGCTCAACTTTGCTTTCCGCCTTCAAAACTTTAAAAAGCCAATTACCTTTGAGTCGATCTCAGCTCATGTCGACGCCCCCGTGTCAGAGTAGAACTGTGCTTCATGGGGTTTTCCTTGGCTGATTTTCTGGAAGAAGATTGCCAGGTCTTTCTACCGGTTGACTCGAAGCCCCATTGATTTGATTTAGCAGCTGAGTTAGCTAGCTGTTTGCACCACCCAGGCCTTCTTCTGCTATAAGAAATTACAGGAAAATTGAGTTGTTTGAGTCACTTACTTTTTCTTGGTGTCCTTTAGTCAGGCCATTCAAGAGAAGGTGGAGGGAGCCTTTGATATTTAATGATCAATGAAGAAGATCCTTGAACAGCAGTATCCCCTACAATAAAAGTCTTTTCTGAGCTGAACTTTCTAGTAAAGCTCGCTGTATTACCTTACAGGGAGAAGGAACAAGGACTAGAATGACAAGCCTTGTTGAAAGATTTGATAATACTGAGAGTGTCCTTTCCCTGGGAGCAACTGCATTAGCCACATTTGGCTGTTCCTCAAAGCAGCCCTGGTAGAGTAGTGGTTATGAGTCGGGCTGCCAACCTTAAGGTCAGTAGTTCGAAACTAGCAGCAATTCTGTAGGAGAAAGATAAGGCTTTCTGCTCCTGTAAAAGATTTACAGCCTTGGAAACCCTGTGCAGGGTAACTATGAGTCGGAAACGACTCCATGGTACTTAACAACAACAACATCGATAACATGTGGCTTCAGGGAGTTCAATCTACTGTGAGGCATGAGAGGCTGCAGTACAGAGCTCCGATATGTAATGTTAACATGTGGGGAAACAAACAGGCCAGTTGCTGTCTCGTGGATTCCAACTTACGGTGGCCTTGTATGTGTAGAGTGGAACGACTCCATAGGGTTTTCATACCTGTGACCTCTTGGAAACAGATGGCCAGACCTGTCTTCTGAGAACTTCTGAATGAGTTAGAATGGCCCACCTTTTGGTTAGTAGCTGAGCAATAGACCATTTACAGCACCCAGGGACCAGCTGTCTTCCCGCCCCTGGAAAGCGCAAGTCCAGGTTTGGTTGTCAGCCTAATTTGGGAGAGAGGCAAATGTTCATTTTCCATTTTGTCCTTGGGAGGCATACGATTAGGCTGTTTCTTCTTTGAAGAAGGGAGACCTAAACACTTTCAGTAGTTAATACTTAGAAGAAACTGGTGTCTGTGAAGGAAAGTTCTAAAATGTAAAGTTCATTTGCAAGGTG
>NW_006408523.1:44288784-44292005 GCF_000296735.1 Chrysochloris asiatica
CCAGTCCAGTGCTGATCCTACAGCGCCACAGCAGGACTCTAAAGAAACCTTTAGAAGTGTTTTTTTTTTTTTTTTTTTTTAAATTAGATGAACTAGTCCATGGTAGTAAGCTCCCTCTAGTGTTTTCGTGGAGTAAATACAAATGATAGTGAACTGAACCTACTTTATAAAATGTGAGCGTAAAAAAAATTTAGAAGAACAGAAAACCATTGCTGGTCCAATCAGTTCTGACTTACAGTGACCCTATTATAGTATAGGACAGAGTGGAACTGTTCCCTAAATTTTCCAAGGCAGTAATCTTTACGGAAGCAGACTACCGCATTTTTCTCCAGCATTGGCCTTTTAGTTAGCAGCCAAGCACTTAACCACTGTGCCACCAGAGTTCCTTTTTATGGGAATAATGGGACTAATTTGATGAATAGAAATCATCCTATTGAAAAAGTAGATTGTAGGTTGATCTCACATTGAAAGTGGTTGTCCTACTACTTGCAGCTTAAATACATGCACACGTATGTACGCACTTTGGGGGGTACGTACGTAGATGCTCTTGTTCCGTGTTACTACTTCAACTGGAAAATTGAATATTAACTCTTTTAATTATACACTTATAAGAAGTTTGATTTTCTTGCATTGTTGACTTTTAAACTTAACGTCACCTTTGCTCTCATAATTATTAAATATGGGGTGATATTTCACAAGAGATACAAATACTTTATAATGAAGTCGTATTTAGCTTTGTTACTTTAATTTTGGAGTCCTGGTGTGGCACTATGAGTTAATGCGCTGGACTGCAAGGTCGGTTTGAACCACAAGATTGGCTGGTTGGTGAGCTCCTCAGAAACCCTCTACAGTGTTGAAATGAGTCGGAACTGACTCAACAGCACTTAACAACAACACCAACAATTCTTATTTTGGTAAGGTATAGAATAGTACTTTATTTTCTAACCACATGCAGAATTGTTCCAAAAGTTATTCCTTATATAAAATTTTTTTATTGGTAAATATTTGTGAACATTTTTTAATAATGTTTTATTGTGAATTATATAATAGTTTACATGGGAGAACATTAGTTTTACATTCATTCTATCATATATCGTTTCATTGCCATGGTTCCAATACCCTCCATGCATCTCAATCAACCAAAGGGTATACCCTGCAAGTCTGCCCCCTACACTACCCCCGCCCCCAAGTCTTCAGCACACAGCCCCTCTCCCTCTACAGATCTAAAGTCCCCAGCTGTTCCATCGCTCCACGTCATTGTCTCTGCATCCATCTCAGGCATCACTGTTTCTCTGGGTAGGGTCCCGCTCTCAGCTCTTCTCCGTTGATGGTCCTAGGGACCTCTGCTCCTAGACTGGAAAGTTAATCACTCCTTTTCTTATTATAAAACATCTACCTTTACATTTCTAACCCTCACAATCAGTCCTGATAACAATTATTCACTATTGTATCACAAGAGACCCATCCGCATTTCATTTCATCAGCTCTGCCTAGACAGATTGGATAGTACTCACTGGAGATTCTGCCTTCCTCCATGCCCCCTGGCTCTAGGTTCCCTCTTGAAGGCTAGTAAGCCAGTCACTTCTTGCCTTTGTAGCGCCACCTTGCCCCCCACCCCCACCCCCACCCCATTTTGGGTAGCCAATGTCCAAGTTGCCCATCCCTGTCTATTCTGTGTGTGGAGGGGGTGGGAATGATTCTTGCTGTAAGGATTTGTTCCCTGTTTTGAGCTACTGCATCCATAAGTGTAGGTCAAGTTCATCAAATTATATCAGATTATTCTTTTTTTCCTCTTCTTTCTTCTTATGGTTGAGGTCTGATCATCCAGTCCTTGAAGTCAGGTCAAGTAGGTATTATCTGCAAGTATGGGTGTTCTTGTGCATATGCCGTCGCTTCATCAGCTGCACACTTCACTCTCCACATTGTAGGGCTTAGCTCGCCACTTCATTGCTGTTTTTCCCTCACTTCCCCTTGTCGGTGATGAGCGTGGTCACCAATCAGAGCGTGTATTCCCATTCAGTCTTATTCTTGAAAGGGGGTTTGCACTGAGGGGACCAGACCACTTGCCTTGATGTTTCCTGAGCAAGCAACTTGTTTGTTCTTGTACTAACAGTCCGTCTGGTCTGCCTCTATTGTTTTGTATTTTTCCTGTAGGTCTTTCTTTCAAGAAGTATCTTCTGTTCTTCTAGCCGCTCCAAGCTGGTCTGCTCATCCTTTCAAGTGGAAATTTCCCATCTCTGGAGATCTGGATGTGGTTCAGGCTTCTACCTATAGTCTTATGTATTGCAGAGACTCCACAGGAAGCCTCCTTCACTGGGCACGTTATAGCCCCATTTTAGGTATTCCAGTCAGTTATAGGCAGAAGACAGACTTACAAGCTTTCTATGGTGATGTTTCTTACTATTCCTTTCTCTCTCTCCAGTGTCTATTTTATATTATAATGCAAGGAAAACCAAGATTCAAAAGACAGCCAAGCATTTTAACATTATTCCCCCCTTTTTCCCATTCCAACCATGTCTCTATCTCTGTATCCCAGAGTCCTCTTGTTCTGAGGTTGAGCATACATCATTTTTTACCTCTGTCCCACTTAGCCCATGCAAACCTGCCTAATTGTTCTCCTATCTGCTTTTTTCTTCCATTCCCCTCTCCCTTCTTGTATATTGCCCCCCTCCCCAGCACCCAAACTTTCCTGTGTCTAATCCCTGCCCTGTGCTCCACCTTCCCCTCCCTCCCCTTATATAAATATTTTATATAAATATAGGATAGCCTCGAATGTTAACCATAAGCAGAAAATGGTTTCATTTGTGTGTGCAAAACCTGTTACTTAATTATGGGCTGATTTCTGAGTTTGTCCTAATATACGCTGAGTTTTAAGTTAACCTTTTAATTAAGAGTGTAAACCACACAGGGAGGAAAGCTGGGTGAGGAATTGACTGCACTAATGTAGGAGCTGTTAGGGGTCACATTTCACCAGGAACTGCAGTACAGAAAGTTAAATGTTGGATGTGTCATGTGCTGTTAGCTCTCCTTCCTCCTTCTCATCTCAGCTTTCTCTTCCTGAGGAAATTGAAGCAGTCAGAGGAGAAATTCCACAAGCTTCCTCTGCAGCATCTACCTTCATCTGTGCATTTCCTTTTGCAGGTGAACCATCCGAGCTTCCAGCTCAGCTCAGCCTTCTCTCGTGTCTTCAGTTCTGTCTGTCTTGGCTGTTTACGGACATT
>NW_006408523.1:44292105-44312059 GCF_000296735.1 Chrysochloris asiatica
CTTCTGGATGTTTCCCTCTCACTGCTGGATGTTCATCATCTGTTTTGTTTATTAAGTGCTGTAGAGTCTGTTCTGATACTTAGAATTTTGTATAGGGTTTCCAAGGAGCGGCTGGTGGTTTTGAACCACTGACCTGGTGGTTGGCCCTCAGTGTTTATCCTGCAGTGCTAGTAGCCACACCTGGAATCCTACAAAGAAATAAGTGTTTGGTCCCTTTTACAAGTTGACTTTCTCCCCGACTCTCTTTTGACTACTTAAACCTTTTGCTGCTGTCCTAGTCCAGAAAACTCAGTGCTGTAAAATTGGTTCCTACTCAGTATACTAATAGGCCAAAGTAGAATTGTCCCTGAGGCTTTCCCAAGGATATGATATTTATAGACGCAGACTGCCACATCTTCCTGTCACAAAGCAGCTGGTGAGATCAAACCGCTGACCTTTTGGTTAGCAGCCAAGCACTAAACCACTGCCCATCCAGGGCTCCTACTGCCCTGGTAAGATGGTCTATCGTTTTGGATTTCATTCCTGCACTTCTCTTGTGTACAAACTCCAATCAGGCTATTGCCCTCAGCACTTCAACAAAGCTTTTCAGTTAAAGTGACCTGTGACCTCACACTGACCACTGGCCCTCCTTGAGAGCTTTCCTTATTGTTTCCAGTATACCATCCTCACCTGGTTTTACTTCTGGCTCTTGCTGGTTCTCCATGCCTTCCTTTTCCACTCCACCCATTCACTGTCTATGTATCTCCTAAATTACAGCATTTGTCTAACTCAGGGGTGAGTTTCTGGAGATATTTCTGTCTTTGTCTGTGTCTATCTCATCTGTACTTTCCCCGTCATGAACATGAACTCATGTAATCTCATAATTTCTAATATTATCCATATACTAGTAACTTCTCATTTTTTATTTTAGCTCTTAATCTCTCTCCTGAGCTCCATTCAGCTGCTTGTTGACATCTCTCCTTGGATGTCCATAAACCTCTCATAATTAATAGAACTAAATAAACCCTCGATCTCTTAAGCCCTCTGCGCCAACATCCCTCCTGCCACAACCTGTATTGGTGTAGCTCCAGTTTTCTAGTTCCTCTGGCCCCAAACCTTGAGTCATCCTTGATTCGTCCCTGTATAGTTTAGATCTTGCCTGCACCCCCACAATTGCCTTTCCCCTAAACTCTTCTTTCCCCTCTTCTGCTCTTTCACTATTCTAGTCACACTGGCGCCTGCAGTTCCTTGAACGCACTGGGCACATTTCTGCTTTGGAGACTTCGTACTTGCTGTGGTATCTGCCTGGAATGCTTCTTCCCCAGATAGCTGCTTGGTTCCCGCCCTTGCTGACTTCAGGTCTTTTCTCCAATATCACAAATAGCACCTCCCGCTAAAATTATAACTGTCCTGCCACTTACACGGTTACAAGTAGAATCCATGAAGGAGGGGAGTTTTATTTAGCACTGCTTCTTTCTTCTCTCTGTGCTCACTGAGAAAAACAGTCTTAGGTTTTAGATTTAATGAAACAGTATTGAATGCTTTCATTGTTGCTGCTCTGTACCAGGCACCTTTGCACATTTAACTTAAATTTTCAGTTTCCTTCTAAGATAAGCATTGTGGTTTGCATTTTGTAGGTGAAAAGCCCAAGCCTGAAAGGGGTTTAGTGCCTTTTTCTACAAAATAATACATATTTGAATGGTGTTTTAAATTCAGGACCTTGGAGCTTCACAGAATCCTGGCGTGGCGCTGTAGGATCAGTACTGGATTGCTGACTGCAAGGTCAGTGGTTCAAACCCACCAGCCAACCCTTGGAAACCCTATACAAGGTTACTATGAATTATGGCACTTAACAACAGCAACAACAAAGTTATCTGTTAAGTGCTTTCCTAATACGAGGGAGCTTCAAAAAGTTTGTGGGGAAAAACAAATCACATTGTCTTTCAATTTCATTTTTCCATGAACTTTTTGAAGTCCCTTTGTTTGCCATATTGTGGACTGCTTCTCTTTTAAAACAGTGAAAACAATTTTGAAAGAGAACTTGGACGGCACCATCTCTTGCTCGTTCTTCACCATCTCACATCTGGAACCACCTGCTCTATCTTCTGTCTTGTTGACATCTCTCAGCACTGGAACATATCTGGGGAGTTGCCATTTTCTTCATCAAATAGCATCCCTTCCCAGATCTTCTCCTGTTGAGGTGCCCTTATCTATTTTATATAAGATCACGTCTACAAGTTTTCATTGGAGGTACGGTAAGCAGGCACAAGTTGTTTCTTCCACAGAAGAAATTCCACAGTAAGGGTTGTGAGACATTACGAGAGGTGAGAACTTAGTAGAAAGACTTAAGGGATTTGTCTTTCTAGTGCTTCAGCTACTTCAGAGAGCTGAACCATAGCTGGCAAACGCAGCTGACGGTCTCTAAGAACTGAAGATGTTCTTGAGAGGAAGCGCTCTTGGCTCCCAGCTCAAGACTCAAAAACAAAGCCACTTGTCTGATTGGTGTAAGTCACCTAGATACTTTGCTTTCTTTGTCCCCAAATAGTCTGGTCTCTTGTAGTTTCATTTTACCTCCTTTGTATTACTTTAGGTTTAGAGGTAAGCAGCCTCCTCACTCCCAGATGTATGAAGCGAGACAGTGGGAGCAGTCATTCCCTAGGAACCTCTTTAGTTTCAGTATTCTGTGATTTTAAAAATCACTGACTTTTTTACTTAGAATCAAGTCAGGGAAAACTAATCTCAGTACCTGTGTTGACTTTAAAATAAGAATTTCAATTTTAACTAAAAGTAAAGAGATATATGAAGTTTCTTTAGAATAAAAGTTAAAATGGTTTAAAAATCAATTTTAGTTCTTGTTGAAATTGTCAAACAGCCTTTTGTTACAAACTAAAACTCAGATGAGGTGTCTTCCAGGGTATCTGTGGTCTGAGGAACAATGTCTTTTCCACAATATAAGTGCACTGTTTCATGGCGTGTATACACCTTTGACCATATTCTGTTAGTTGAAAACTTTGAAAGTCAAATGGAAACCACAACACTTAGTGACCCACTTAGCCGTTCCTCCACATGCTGAACCATCCTTGAAGCCATTATACTTTAAACATCTTCTGGTGGGTCACCCAACCCAACCAATTGCCATTGAGTCTATTCTGACTCCTATTCACCTTAGATGACAAAGTAGAACTACCCATAGAGGTTCCCAAGCTGCCACTATTTATTGAAATACACTGTCTTGTCTTTCTCCAGAGGAGCACCTGGTGTATTCAAACTGCCACCCTTTGAGTTAGAAGCCCAACGCTTAAGGCATGGTGGCACCAGGCTCCTATGGCTGCCTGTACAGTCTGTAAACTAATTTTAAGAGTTTATGCAGGAAAACAGAATTAGAAAGGAAATCTCTCTCTTTAGAAGCATGTTACGACTCTCAAAGCAGATTTATATATGTATTTTTATATTGCCTGTCTCTATTTGAATGATATTAAACAGGTCTTCCAGTTTCCTTTAAATGCTTACTAATGTTTTCCCTTAAATTTTTGGTCCTTCTTATTTTGTTTTAATTTTTATTACATTTTATCTAACTCTTGCTGTGCCTGCTATAATTACTGCAGAGATAATAAATGTAGCAATCACTCATGACAACTGTGGCCAAGAATTGACTCAGTTAAATTTTTTTTGCTTTAAGTATACTTTAGGAAACTCATCCTCACATTCATATTTGCCACCGTCAACAGTTTAAAGCTGATTAAAATTTATCTACTTATTAGTGGTTTCTAATGAGGGGAAAAAAGGACATTATACTCTGGATTCACCTTCGTTTATCTTCATAATTAGTAATTGGACACTTGTAATTATTTAAGAAGCCTAACAAAGACCAAAGTTTTAAAAATTCAAATGTTTCTTTTTAGAGAGAGGCAAAGCTTTTAGTCATTAGTCCTGAACAATCCATGTATTTCCTGATTTCAGATACAGGAAATACTTGATTTTTGAAGCCATAACGGCCAGCCACTCGTGGGAAGTTTTATAATTGGCTGCATTGTGATAAGGTGGATGTTAACAAGTCCAATGAAACTACTGCTGGCTTATATAGAAAGACCACTTTTTAAGTGCCACAAAGTGCTAATGCTGAGGGCTGTATTCATTTGGCATGTTTTGAGCTGCTGGAGAACCACCTTTCCACTGGCTTCCTGACAAAGGTATCTTTTCTTAGTACTTTTAATTCAGACTTTCCCCCTGGTGTTTGCTTTGGCCTTAAATATCAATGTGTGGTAGTTGTAGAATTTCTTCCCCAAGTCAGAGGAAACAGATATTTAAAATACTATTCGGTTTCTTAGAGTTTGGTGATTAATTTTGATAATTAATTAATGAGAAACAGTTACATGGCATCAGGAACTTTAGTGTCCTTTTTTCCCTTCTTTTTTACTAGAGTGAGAAATTGTTTTAATGTCTGAATCTTGATACTTGAATCTAAACTCCTTTTGTGATGTCACTGAACATGTAATAACAAAATACCAACCAAGGCAACACTGCTTTTTCTAAACATCATGCAACATTTGCAAAGAGTCCCACTTGTTTATTATTTATTGGATGAATTTTGTACATTAACAGAAATGAATAATTTCAATGACTTAGAATATCCTGAGCTTCATAATATACGCGACATTTCATTTTTTCTCACTGTGTATTATCCTTCTTCTACACTGACCCTGATACAAAAGTAAACTCACAGAAATTTGGATCTAGATGAGACTTCACCACCATCTATCTAGTTTCCCTTTCATTTTGCTGGTACTGAATAAGTTATTGGTATTCAAATACATTATTGTCAGAGCTGGAATAAATATTAACCTATCAATACTTAGTTTGGTGGAATACCTTTCATTTTTATTGTTTTGTATTAAAAAAATAAAAACCTTGCTTTGAATTGGCTGTAAATCTTTTTCAGGATTTGTAAGTTGTAGGGCAGATTCTGAGGAATAGATATATTGGGAGATAAAATGTGCAGAAGGAGCACTGGTAGCGTAGTGGTTACAAGCTGGGCTGCTAACTGTAAGCTCAGCAGTTCGAATCCACCAGCCACTCCACGGGAGAAAGATGATGCTTTCTGCTCCCATAAAGATTTACTGCCTCAGAAACCCTGTACAACGTTGCTATGAGTAGGAACTGACTCGATGGCACATTACTACCACTACCACGAATGTGCAGAGCTAAATTACTTAGTTGTGTAAATGCTAAACAAAAGGATGTATCGTGAGTTGTTCCATAGCGTTTGGGGACATTCCTGAAACATTCAATCACTTCCTAGTTGGGGTGAGCATAATAAACAGAGTGAGATACCATAGCTCTCATGTTTGGGGGTGCCACATCTCCTGAGTTATCAATAGGAATTTACTGACCCTTTCTTAACCGTGTTGTTAAGTGTGTGGAGTCGGTTCCGACCCATAGCGACCCTGAACAGGGTTTCTGAGGCTGTAAATCTTTACGGGAGCAGAAAGTCTCATCTTTCTCCTGTGGAGCAGCTGGTAGTTTCGAACTGCTGACCTTGAGGTTCGCAGCCCGATTCGTAACCACTATGCTACTAGAGAACTTTTATCAGAGTTCTCGGTAGTTGTTCACTGCTCTTTTTGTACCTCTGCAGTATCTGAATAGTACAAAAGGTTAAAGTGTTCTGCTGCTAAGCGAAAGGTTGGAGGTTAAAGTCTACCTAGAGTTGCCTTGGAAGAAAGACCTACTTCGAAAAAATCAGCCATTGAAAACCCGATGGTGCCCAGATCCACTCTGATATGCGTGGGGGGGGGGAGCCATGAGTCAGAATTGCCTTGAAGGAAACTGGTATTGGTTATGGTGATAGCTCCGAGCGTCTCACTTACTTCTGTTCCCAGGAGACTCTAGTGAAACACGCAATCACCCCAACTTAGTGTTTCACTTAAGAATCTACAGTACACTTGTAGAGGAAAAAAAAAGAGGTGTTGAGATGATGCAGTAAATACAAGCAAGATTTAAATTCATTAAAAAATATAAATTTATATACATACATTAGTTAACACTGTGCTGCAGAGATCGCAATTACTCTAAAATACTGTGTGTGTGTGTGTAAGCTTTCGTTAGAGATTTTCTTTCTCTTGTGGTTTCTGATTGATCCCTTAAGTAAATGCTAGGATAAAAGCTTTTTATGGTTCCTGATAACTCACATCTGCGCTCTGGATATGCCACTGTCTTTTCTTTATCTATGTGTACCCCTTCTGAGGTGGGCACTATGTCTCTAGGTATGGGCTGTATAATGCTAAACTTTATACTGTGTCTTCTTCATAATGATTTGCAAAAACATTGTTTGATATTAGATGAGTTTTGCAGTTATAAGTCACTGCAGTCCAGGTCTTTGGGAGTTGGGTGAGTCAGAACCAGATAGAAGGTATTAGAGGCTGAGAGGATCTTTGTTTTATGTTTTCGGTGTACACTTTGCATTTCAGATTAGTGGAAGATTAAATGACATACACAGCTTTGAGTGTTTAATTTTGTCTCCCCAAAAGATATGTTCAAGTCCTAACCCGTCCTCCCCACCTGTGAATGTGACCTTAATTGGAAAGAGAGTCTTTGCAGATGTAGTCAAGTTGAGATGAGGTCATCTTGTTGTCCAAAGAAGAGGAGAAACATATGGACACTGATGCAGAGTAAAGATAGCCATGTGAAGACAGAGGCAAATATTGAAGTTATTTATGATGCCACAAATCAAGGGATGTTAAGGATTGCGGGGAGCCACTAGAAGTTAGAAGAGGCAAGAAAAGACTCTTTCCTAGAGCCTTTAGAAGAAGCATGGACTGGCCAACACCTTGGGCTCAGACTTCTGGCCTTTAAAACTGTGAGAGAGCAAATGTTTGTTGTTTGAAGCCACTCAGTTAATGGTAGTTTGCTACGGCTGCCCCCGGAAACTAATATTTCAGTTCAGAATTCAGATGCTGAGCTCTGCTTCTGATCAATTTGATCATTTCCTGAATGATTCTAGATGTTGAGCCTCCACATGTGGCCCCAGGCCCATGTCCTGTGGAACTAGTAAAAGTCAGCCAGCAATCAGAGCATCACTTAAGAGCTCTCAGTATGATGGTAGAGAAAAAAGGACAAGCATGTAACACAAAAGACTCGATACAAGTAAGGCTGAACTGATTTTAGTTCCAGTCCCCTTGATAGAATGTAACTTTAAAGTGGCACCAAACTAGAAATCCAAACCTGGTGCCATTGAGTTGATTTCAACTCATAGCATCTCTGCAAGGACAGAGTAGACTTGCCCCATAGGGTAATGTTTACTGAGGAGTCCTGGTGTGTCGCTGTGTGTTAATGCAACAGACTGAAACGTCGTTTGAACTGCAAGGTTGGCAGTTCAAGCTCACCAGCTGCTCCTTGGAAACCCTATACAGGGTCACTATGGGTCAGAACCGACCCGATGACACTTAACAACAACAACAACGTTTACCAAAGCAGACTGCAAGATCTTCCTCCTGCTGATGGGTTCAAACTACAAAGCTTTCAGTTAGTGGCCGAGTACTTAACCACTTAGCCACCAGGGTTTCTTATCGTGACACCAAAATTGTGTTAATATTTGTAAGATCAACATTCTGTGGGTAAAAAGAAGTCCTACGGATGATATGAATAATTCTATTTCTACACTCCTGAGAGACAAGTTTTGAAATTTAGGAGCACTTGGGGTACAAATCAGATGAAAAGTATTTGATAAAATATGGTTAATGAGGAAGATGGGATCATTTTATCTAAGGGCTTTGCCCAACCCACTGGAACCATTTTACTTGTTGTAGGGCTGAGGGTCCACCATCTCACTTTCCGTAGCTTGGATCTTGTTTGGAAGGTTAACCATGCACTCAGGCAAACAGAAATGAATGATGGCCATGAGTTAGTACAAAACATCTTAACTTTGCCATGAGACACGTTCAGGTTGAGTCATCTGAAATTATTGCTTTGGACGTTAGTCTCTCAGAGGAAATACTTGACTCAAAAGTTGAAATTTGTATGATTTAAAGCATGAATGCTTTGGTAATGTGTTTCAAATAATTATGTGAAGTAAAATAATTTGTTTTCAGAATTGGTGCTGTGCATGTGTCTGAATATGAAGCAACTATGGATATAAGATAAAAATCACCACAACAGATTTTTTTTTTTTTTTTTTTTGCCAATGAGAACCTACTGGTTGTTGTTGTTGTTGTTGTTATGTGCTGTAGAGTCAGTCCAGACTCATAGCAACCTTGTATAGGATTTCCGAGGCTGTAAATCTTTATGGAAGCCGAAGGCCTCATCTTTCACCTGAAGAACAGCTGGTAGTTTTGAACTGTTGACCTTGAGGTTAGCAGCCCAACTTGTAAATTATGCTGCCAGAGCTCCTTTGAGAACCTACTATGCATTCATTAGGAATTATTCTAAAGCTAGAGGATACTAGGATACAACAGGGGAAAATGAAAAAGATCACTACTTTCCTAGAGCTTACCTTCTAGCTTACACAGTAAGTAAATCACACAGAATGCAAACATGCTTAGTGCTAGGTAGAACAGTAAATACAGGGGAATGCTGTGTGTTTGTGTATGTACATGTGCATGTGTGGGTGTGGTAAGGGGTCAATGAAGAAGGTATTGCCTCACAGTAATGTTGTTATTAGTCAATTTCAATGAATGACAGCTTCCTGTATTACAGAGTCCACCTGTACTCTATAGGGTTTTCTTGGTTGTAATATCAATGGGACCAGTTTGTCAGGCCTTTTCTTGATCTGTACCACTGTGTAGGTTCAAACTGCCAACTTTCATGTTAGCATTTAATCAGAAATCATCTGTGCTACCTAAAAAACATTGTCACTGATTTCATTCTGACTCATATCTACCTATTGGACAGAGTAGAACTGCCCCACAGGATTTCCAAGGTTACACATCTATTTGGGGAGGCCTGGTGTGGTGCTGGAGGATAAGCACTGGATCACAAAGTCAGTTTGAACCACAAGATCAGCAATTCAAACTCACCAGCTGCTTCTCAGAAGCCCTATACAGGGTTGCTATGAGTCGGAGACGACTCTTCAGCACTTAATAACAACAACAACAACAAATCTATAAAAGCAGACTGCCACTCAGTAACCCTGTATAGGGTTTCCAAAGAAAAGCTGATGGGTTTGAACAGCCAAACATATGGTTGGCAATCCACTGCTTATCCAACAGCACCATACCAGGACTCAAACCACAAGGTGTTGTTGTTGTTAAGGTAGGTGGTTCAAACTCACCAGCCGTACCACAGGAGAAAAATGAGGCCTCTTGGTAGAGATGTATAGTCTTGAAAACCTGAAGGAGTAGTTTTACTCTGCCTTCTGGGATTGAAAAGCGTCAGAATCGACTATGGTAGGAGGATAGAAGGGGAGCATTAAAGTGACATTAGAGCTTGGGTTTAAATGAGGTGAGGGAGTGAGCCATGCAGCTATCTGGGTGCCCGGCTTATTCAACAAATAGCAAGGAGGTCAGTGTGACTAGAATCAAGTGAGAGGGAGCAAGAAGGTCAGAGGAAATGAGGTGAAAACAAAAAGATGAAAACCCAGGTATCCAAGGGCCTTAATTAGAGAATGAATAGGCACTGCACAAATCTGATCTATGTATGTTATATGCAGAAGGTGAGGCCTTGTAGGATGTTATAAGCATCTTTTTTTTTTTTTTTCCTTCTTAATAAAATTGGTGGTGCAGGTGAGTAATATGAGTAATGGACTTCTGGTGTGCCGCTGTAGGATCAGCACTGGATGTTGAAAAAGGTAGGTGGTTCAAACCCATCAACTGTTCCTTAGAAAGCCTGTACAGGGTTGCTATGGGTCAGAGTCGACTCAACAGCACTTGTAATAACAATATGAGTAGTATGGCACTGTGGGTTAATGCTCTGGACTGCAATGTCAGTTTGACCCACAAGGTTGGGGATTTAAGCTCACCAGTCACTTTTATGGAAACAGGGTCACTATGAGTCAGAACTGACTCAAAGGCACTTAATGGCAACAACAACAACCACAGTATGACTTAGGAGTCCTGCTGTGGTACTGTGGGTTTAATGTGCTGGACTGCAAGGTCGATTTGAACCACAAGGGTAGCAGTTCAAGCTCAGCAAACTCTGCTTGGAAACCCTATACAGGGCCACTGTGAGTCAGAACTGACTTGATGGCACTTAACAACAGCAACAGAATGACTTAAGGACTCCTGGTGTGGCGCTGCAGGATAAAGCACTGGTCCGTAACGTTGGTTTGAACTCAAGATCGGTGGTTCAAACTCACCAGTCATTCCTTGGAAATTGTTTACAGGATCACTATGATTCGGGACCAACTCAATGGCACTTAGCAACAACAACAACAACAACAACAACAACATGACTTAAAGGAGCTCTGGTAGAGCAATGTTAAACTGAAAGGTGGGTGGTTCAAATCCACCCAGCAGTTCTGAAGGAAACAGATCTAGTGATCTGTTCCCATAAAGGTTACAGCTAAGAAAATCCTATGGGGCAGTTCTACTGTGTAACATCGGGTTGCTGTGAATTGTAGTACATGGCACCTAACAACAACATTACTTAAGTTTAAAAGAAGCATTTTACCCTTCAACAGTAGATTGAAGAGGAAAGGGAAAACAGTTAGGAGGGTATTGTAATCTATGTGAGAGGTGATGAATCCTATTTCATTAATACACCACATTTTATCTGTTCACCTTTTGATAGGCATTTGCGTTGTGTCCATTTTGGAGGGGGAAGAGGCTATGGTGTTATATTAAAGCTGCTATAACTTTCTATGTACAAGCCTTTGTGTGGACATTTGTTTTCAGATCTTTTAGATAAATACCTAGGAGTTGAATACCTGGGTCATGAGATAGGTTTATGTTCCACCTTCTATGCTACCACAGTTTTCTAAAGTAGCTGCACTGTTTTGCGTACATTTCCATCCATCTGCAATGTATGAGTGAGTTGTAGTTGCTGGCAGCACTTTGTCTTTTTGATGTTGTTGTTAAATGCTGCTGAGTGGGTTTCAACTAATAGTGACCATGTATAGGGTTTTCTAGGAGTGGCTGGTGAGTTTGAACTGCTGACCTTGTGGTTCAAATTGGCCTTTTGGTCCAATGCGTATCCTACAGCGCCACACCAAGACTTCATTCTAAAATGTGTATGAGAGTGAGAGAAGTGCTGTGGAATCGGTTCCAATTCACAGCAACCCCGTGTAGTGTTTCCGAGGAGTGGCTGGTGAGGTTGAACCACCAACCTTGCAGCTCAAACTGACCTTGTGGTCCAGTACTTATCCTACATCTAATTATTTTATTTTCATTTTCCTAATGTCTAATGTTGCTGAGGGATGTCTGAGTTTAATATCTTTATCCAGAAAGTATATTTAATCAGTTTTTAGAACTTTGCATCCTTTCAGCTGAGGTTCATAATACCAGCTGAATCCCCAAATCAATCTGACTCATAGCTGCCCTATAGGACAGAATAGAAGTTTTGAAACTGTAAATCTTTTATGAAAGCAGACAGCCTCATCGTTCCCCATATGGGACGCTAGCTGATGGATCTGAACCGCTAACCTTGTGGTTAGCAGCTTAACTTGTAACCCAGAAAGTTCATAATAGCTTTTAAAAATAATTTTTTAAAAGCACATATTACAGTTTATTAAAGAGTGCCATCAATTTCATTATTTGTTTTTGGGAAAACTAATATGTTTAAAATAATAAAGTATAATATTGCTGTCATTGAACATCAGCTTTTCCTTTAAATTACTTATGTGACATGGTGGTGGTAGTTGCCTGCTAATGAGTTGGCTCCGACTCACAGTGCCCCCTATAGGGTTTCGGAGGCTGTAAATCTGTACAGGAGTAGAAAGCCTCATCTTTCTTCTGTGGAGCGACTGGTAGATTTGAACTATTGACATTGCAGTGAGCAGCCAATCTAGTAACCTCTATGTTTCCTTATGTCAGCTAGTGTCACTTAATTTTTACATTTTATCTTGCGCTCTGATAGTGTAGTGGTTACAAATCGGGCTTGCGAACCGCAAGGTCAGCAGTTCGAAACTACCAGCTGCTCCGCGGGAGAAAGATGAGGCTTTCTGCTCCCGTAAAGATTTACAGCCTTGGAAAACCTGTTCAGGGTCGCTATGGGTCAGAATCGACTCGACAGCACTTAATAACAACAACATCTTGCACAGGGGGTAGCGTAGTGGTTACAAATAGGGCTGAGAACCGCAAGGTCAGCAGTTCGAAACTACCAGCTGCTCCGCGGGAGAAAGATGAGGCTTTCTGCTCCCGTAAAGATTTACAGCCTTGGAAAACCTGTTCAGGGTCGCTATGGGTCAGAATCGACTCGACAGCACTTAATAACAACAACATCTTGCACAGGGACTAATATTTAAAATTTTTATTTATGTAAGGAGGCTTCAAAAAGCTCATGGAAAAATATAATTAAAAGGCAATCTAAATTTTCTATAAAACTTTTGAAATCCCCTCCACTTCAGACATATTAACAGGAAGAACTAATCCCTGGAGAAGGACATCATGCTTAGTATAGTGGAGGGTCAGTAAAAAGAGGATGGCCCCAGGACATGGATGGACACAGCTGGGACAACATTGTGAGGATGGTGCAGGGCCAGGCAGTGTTCTGTTCTGATGTACATTGGGTCCCTGTGAGTGGGATGGACTTGACCAGACCTAACAATAACAATGTGATAAGGACAGCGCCAGGTGAACGTAAATTGTTCCTATATCGTCAACTAAAATGGGGATTAAAAAAAATTTTTTATTTCACTTGCGCCTCCAGGTTCCTGATGTTATCAGCAGCATAAGACAGCTATCTAAAGCTGCCATGAAAGAGGATGCCAAGCCCAGCAAAGACATGGAGGACGCCTTTTACAACTCTCAGAAGTTTGAAGTCTTGTACTGTGGAAAGGTGACAGTCACCCACAAGAAGGCCCCGTCCAGCCTCATTGACGACTGCATTGAAAAGTTCAGCCTGCATGAACAGCAGCGGCTCAAGGTCCAGGGCGAGCAGTGCAGCGCCGACCCCAGCGACGACTTGATAGTCTTTGAGGCGGAAGAGCTCCGCGCACCTGGAGCCAGCCTGCTGGAGGAAACAGATGGTGCCCCCAGTAGCCACGCTGGCTTACCCGCCGTGGCCAGCCAGCCTGTTCTGCCCAGCTCTCGCATTTGTTTTCCTGAGCGGATCTTGGAAGATTCTGACTTTGATGACCAGCAGGAGTTTCGGTCTCGGTGCAGCAGTGTCACCGGAGTCATGCAGAGGAAAGTGCAGGAGAACAGCCAGACAGCACAGCCGCGCAGGAGGCACGCCAGTGCGCCCAGCCACGTACAGCCCTCGGACTCCGAGAAAAACAGAACAATGCTCTTTCAGGTACTTTTCCTGGCAGGGTGCTAGTGGGTCATTCCATCGTGAATTTCTAGACAGAAGCAGTAGGCTGCCCAACTCCTCACACTTCGCATTTTGCTTTTCTCACATGACTGTCTCTTGTTGTTATGAGCCGTGGAGTCGGTTCCGACTCACAGTGACCCTGTACAGGGTTTACAAGGCTGTAAATCTTTATGGTTAACCAGTTGTTAGAATTGTTAAATGTTGTCCAGTTATCTCCAAGTCATGGTAACCCTGTAGGGGGTTTCCAAGGAGTGGCTGATGAGTTTGTGGTTAGTTCAAATCAGCCTTACCGTCCATTGCTTTATCTCATAGCGCCGCACCAGGACGCCAACCAGTAAAGGGTCTTTAATCCACAGTTTATGAGATTTGACGTCTCTGAAACAAATGAGTACCTGCCCTTTTAACTTGTTGTAAAGAACCCTTGGTATGGCGCTGTAGGATAAACACTCAACCACAAGGTTGGTTTAAACTTCAAGGCTGGCAGTTCAAACCCACCAGCTGCTCCTCAGAAACTCTATATATATAGGGTCGCTATGGTCAGAACCGACTGGACCATACTTAACAATAACAAAGAACCCCTGAGGAGGAATTTCCACAGTGTACCTTGGTAAACAGTTCCAGTGTGTAAGATTTGCTTTATTGGAATTTGTCAGGAGCTGAGTCTACTTCTTCTTCTTTTTCTTTTTGCTTAAACTTTTAGACAGTAAAGCATCTATATTCTTTTCTCTGGACATGTATTAATATGTAAATGAATAGTCCTTATTTGGGGTATCAGATTTTTATCTTTTTGCTTTCCTAGTCACAGTTGTTTGTTGTCAGTTTTTCTGAATGTTTATTCATTTAAAAACATTATAATTATCAGTCAAATTCTATATCTATGTAATTCTTTTGATTGGCCATTTGGGAAAAAGTATGACTATAAATTAGAAATAAATTAATTGGCATTTTTAGGTATCATGAGATGAAAAAGGTTTTATGTTTTCTTGAAAAAAAATCTCATAATCAGAAAAAAATGGTTTCTCATATTTTGCAAATTACGACTATCAATGTTCATGATTTAGAGGCATAAGGGAAGAAATATTTCGAAGCAACTAGGATTTAAACTTGAAATATTCATTGGATTGGATGTTGGAGCATTTGTGAATAGATACAGGTTGATCTAGAATGTATCTATATTATTAATTGAAGTGTAAAGTAACAAGTTAGGTTCTTGTTAATTTAAAATAATTGGAATTTTTTTATTTTTGAGGTTGGACGATTTGAGATTAACCTTATTAGTCCAGACACTAAATCGGTTGTACTGGAAAAGAATTTCAAAGCTATCTCCTCTTGTTCTCAGGTATGTATTGAAATATATCATAATATGTGAAGAAATTAACAACACATTGTGGTTTCTAATTTAACCACAAAAATAACTGGGCTAAAAGTCCTGCAAATTGTAGTGTGTGGTTTTATTTATTTGTTTATTTTTAAAAACAGTTTATCTTAAACGAAGAGAGTGCCTTCCAGGTTTCATACTATCTACCCTAACTGTCCTTGTTTTCATCAGTCCTTTTCGTTTGTAGTGTCATTTCATCAGCTCTCTGACACTGATGGAATTTTTGTGGTAGTGAGTTCTTTTCACAATTTCCCCACACTTATTGTTCCTTAGAATCTTGGACTTGTGGGTTAAACGTAGTCACGTTTGCTCATTATACCACAATAAGTAGTAAATGAGACCTTGTATTTTCAATTAATATTGATGTAAATATTAACATTTTAAAATAAGTTTTTTATTGCTTGTTCTTTGGTATATTTTTGCTCTTTTGCTTACTTTTTAAATGAATGACAATGTACTTGAATGTTTTCATATAGTGGATACAGATAAATGTTTATAAGATTATAACATGAGGCATAAACTAGTGTCCTAAGAATCATAGTTATTATTTAGAAAATTTATACAAGAATTTAGAGCTACATAAACACAATCTAAATATGGGAAGAATTTTTAGAGAAATCAGAATCGAGATAGTATCTAAATCTAGATGTGGGAAAGTTTTAAAAAATGTAAGAATGCCTTTAGGGAGGTCCCTAGAACTGAGAAAACTAGATTTTTTTTCTAGAAATGCCTTAGATAGAACTTCAAGGAAATGGATTTTGTTATGGTTAATGCCAAAGATCGTAATTGCCTAGTATTATTTTTTAATTAGGGAGTCCACATTGCAGTGCTTGCTTAATTCACACATTCTTTTATTTGAAAGTCAAAGGAGAGAGTTTGTACATGTTGTTAATTCTTTTCCTCAGCTTTATCTAATGTAGTTTCACTTATAATATTTAAAAATATTACCTTGAGACATAATATTGTGTTGTATGCATAAAATTTTCCTACAATAATCATTGTCAGAAGTGGCCGAAGCAGAATATAGGAGGGAACTATTGCAATATCTTAAAAGATAGGAAACCTATTTAAAGGACAAAGAAATTTGGTAGAGAGATTATTCAGTTTATTTATTTGTTTGCTCATTCATTCATTCATTCATATTATGATGAGTATATATGTAACAAAAAAAATCCATTTTACATGTCCAATTCACTGACGTGAATTATTTTCCTCATGTGTAACCACCATGATTGTTTTTGTTAGGTGCTGTCAGGTTAGTTCTGGCATATAGAGACCTTATGCACAACAGAACAAAACCCTGCATGGTCCTTTGCCATCCTCACAATCGTTGTTACACTTGAACCCAATGCTACTGCCTCAGTGTCAATCCATCTCATTCGTGGTCTTCCTCTTTTTCACTGACTCTCCACTTTACCAAACATGATTTCTTTTTCCAGGGATTGTTCCCTTCAGACATTATGTCCAAAATATTGGGAGACAAAGTCTTGACATCCTGGCCTCTAAGGAGCGTTCTCACTGTACTGCTTCTAACATAGGTTTAATTGTTCTCTAACAACTCATGATACTTTTACTATTCTTCTCCAACACCAGAACTCAAATGCATCAGTTCTTCCATGATCTTCCTTATTCATTGTCCAAATTTCACATGCATAGGAAGTTAATGAAAACACCATGGCATGGGTCAAGCACACCTAGTCGCTTAGTCCTCAAACGGATCTTTACTTTTGAACACTTTAACGAGGTCTCGTGTAACAGATTTTCTTGACTGCTGCTTCTGCCAGTATTGATAGTGGATCCAAGCAAAATCAAGTCTTTGACAACTTCAATCTTTTCTCTATTGATAAAATGTTATTTATTGGTCCAGTGGTGAGGATTTTTGTTTTCTTTATATTGAGGTACAGCCCATACTGAAGGCCATGGTCTTTAATCTTCATCAGTAAGTATTTTAAGTCCTCCCTACTTTCATCAAACAAGGTTGCATCATCTGCATGTCACCTGTTATTAATGAGCTTTCCTCCAATCCTGACACCATGTTCCTCTTCATAGACCCCAGCTTCTTGAATTATTTGCACAGCATATAGATTAAATAAGTATTTTGAAAGAATACAATCTTGATGCACACCTTTCCTGATTTTACACCATTCATTTCCCCCTTGTTCTGTTAGAATGACTGTCTCTTATTCTATGTACAGGTTAGTCATGAGTACAGTTAATTGTTCTGGAATACTCATTCTCCTCAATATGGTCCATAGCTTATCATGATCCATACAGTTGAAAGCCTTTGCATAGTCTGTAAAGTACAGGTAAGCATCTTTTTGGTATTCTCTGATTTTAGTTATGATCTATCTGACATTAGCAATGATATCCCTTCTTTCAACTTTTCTGAATCTGGCTTTGAACCTCTGTTAGTTCCCTGTCAGTATATAACTGTGTTTGAGTTATTGTTAGCAAAATTTTATTTGCATGTGATAATGATATTGTCTGATGATTTTTGTGTTCTGATGGGTTACCTAGCTTTGGAGTGGGCACAAATATGGATCTCTCCCAATCAGTTGGCCAGCTAGCTGTCTTCCAAATTCTTGGCATAGATGAATGAGTGCCTCCAGTGCTGCATTAGACTGTTGAAAGATTTCAGTTTGTATTCCATCAATTCCTGGAACCCCGTTCTTTGCCCCAATGCCTTTAGCGCATGTTGGATTCTTCCTTCAGAAGAAATCATTTGAAAAGGTAGCATATGGCTCTTGATCCTATGCTACCTCTGCAAATGGTTGAACAGCCTTTTGTTACAGTGACTCGATGTATTCTTTCCATCTTTTGATGCTTTCTGTAACATTCAATATTTTGCCCATAGAATTCTTTAATATTGAAAGTCAAGGCTTGAATTTTTTCTTCAGTTCTCACAACTTTGAAATTCTGAGTGGGTTCTTCTCTTTTAGTTTTCTAATTTCAGGTCTTTTCACATTTCATTATAATACTCGAATGACTTTGTCTTCTTGAACTGCCCTTTTAAACTTTCTGTTCAGCTCTTTTACTTCCCCATTTCTTCTATTTGCTTTAGCATCTCTAAGCTGAAGAGCAAATTTCAGAGTCTCTTCTGAAATCTGTTTTGGACTTTCCCTTCTTTCTTGTCTTCTTAATGACCTTTTGCTTTCTTCCTGTATGATATTCTTGATGTCATCCCACAACTCTTCTGATCTTTTGTTATTAGTAGCTAATATGTATCAAACGTATTCTTGAGATAATGTCTGAATTCAGCTGGGATATATTCAAGGCCATATTTTGGGTTTTGTGGACTTGTTTTAATTTTCTTAAGCTTCAGTGTGAACTTGCATGTGAGTGATTGATGATCTGTTTCACAGAGTGCTCTGGCTTTGCTTTGGCTAATGACATAGATTGTTTCTGACTCTTTCCACAGATTAGTCAGTTTGATTTCTGTATATTCCATCTGGTAAGGTCACTGTGTATAGTTGTCTTTCATGTTGTTTAAAGAAGGTACTTTCGATGAATAAATCTTTGGTCTTGCAAAATTCTATCCTGCGATCACCAGCATCATTTCTAATCACCAAGGCCATATTTTCCAACTATGGATCCTTCTTGCTTATTTGCAGCCTTTGAATTCCAATCGCCAGTTATGAGCAATCCTGGTTGCATGTTTGATCAGTTTCAGACTGAAGAAGTTGGTAGAATTCTTCAGTTTCATCATCACTGGCTTTAAAAGCGGTTGGTGCATAAATTTGAACAATCATGCTATTAACTTATAAGCATATGGATACTTATAAGCATATGGATATTATCCTATCACAGAGAGCATTGTACTTCAAGACAGATCTTGGAATGTTCTTTTTGATGATGGATGTGATGTCATTACTGTTCAATTTTTCATTCTCTATAGTAAACCATATGATTGTCATATTCCGAATGGCCAATACCAGTCCATTTCAGTTCATTAATGCTTAGGATATTGATGTTTATGTATTTCAATTAATCTTTGATAACTTCCAATTTTCCTAGATTCATTTTTCATACCTTCCATGTTCTGATTATTAATGGATATTTACAGTGGTTTCTCTTCATTTTGAGTAAATTAAGGTCCCAAAAGCTTTACTCCATTTGTGTAATCATGGTTAATTCCTCTTTGAGGAGGCAGCCCTTCTCCAATCGTATTTTGAGTGCCTGCCAACCTGAGGGGCTCATCTTCTGGCACTATATCTGACAATATGTTGGTGCTCTTTATCATGTTTCAGTATTCGATATGCTAATACTGACAGTGTTCCACTGATATTCATAATGTTTCCAGTGGCTAAACATTCTGAAGTCGTCCACGTCTCCTTCTTCCTTGTCTTAGTCTGGAAGATCAACCGAAGTCTATCCACTATGGGTGACTTTTCTGGTATTTAAAATACCAGTGTCATAACTTGCAGCATCAGAGCTACACACAAGCCACCTCAGTATGACAAGCTGACAGACAGACAAGTGGTGGACCATCATCATTATTCTTAACCATCATTGTTAATACAATTTTCCCACCACCCTTAACCAAAGCTCAGTGTCCCGCATTGCAATGACTCACGGTCATCACTAATGGACATCTGTTGTCATACATTTGCTTATTGTAGAAACGCCTCTTTTTATTTTAATTTTGCTTCTTCTTCGTTTTTTTAATTGCCTTCCTCGTCACCCAAGATTATTCACTTTAATGGTAGAAATATTGAGTAAGCATTCTTGTATTTACTTGTTTAATGTTGATCCCCACAAGATTGTTAGCTTTGTGAGGACAGAGACAGTATGGTGGTATTCTGTGAGATATCAAAATAAGGTGGGTTAAGATAGAGCTTAAAGTATAAGTAGGTATTCAATATATGCTAAATGAATGAACAATTTCTGTGTGTTGGTCTCTGCTCAGGTGGTCAGAGTGATGTACAAACTACATGTAATTCCTGACCTCTCCCCAGGACCACAGAGCACCAAGATCCCACATTCCTCAAGCCTGTTAGTAATACAGTGAGAACCTCAAACCAAAACCAAACACATTGCCGTAGAGTTGATTCTGACTCATCGTGACCCAATAGGACAGACTAAAACTACCCTGTTGGGTTTCCAAAGCTGTATAAATCTTTGCCCATGCAGAGTGCTTCATCTTTCTCCTATGGAGCAGCTGGTGTGTTCCACCTCCAAACTTTTGGTTAGCAAATG
>NW_006408523.1:44312469-44314518 GCF_000296735.1 Chrysochloris asiatica
TGCCAGCACACAGCCTTTCTCTTTCCATGAGTCTGTAGTTCTCAGCTGCTCAAACTCTCCATGCCATCACTTCCGACTCCAACTCTAGTGTCGCTGCTTAGCTGGTTGTTGTTGTTGTTAAGTGCTGTCAAGTCAGTTCCAACCCATAGCAACCCTGTCTAGGGTTTCCAAGGAGTAGCTGGTGAGCTTGAACCACCAACCTTGCAATTCAAATGACTTTGCAGTCTGACACATTACCCCACAGTGCTACATTCTGCTCATGTTCTTACCTCTTGATGGTCCCAGGTTTCTCTGTTCCTGGAATGTAAGATTAACTATTCCCCTTTTATGTTACACAACTTCTATCTTTACAATTATGCCAATCACAATTAGTCATGATAATTACTCATTATTGAATCAAAAGAATACTATCCACATCTCCTTTCACCAGACCATCTAGACATGATGGAAACTATTCAGTGGAAATTCTACCTGCCTTTGATTGCTTTGAAACTAAATTTCCTCTTGAAAACTTGCAAGCCAGCACTTTGTGCTTTATGGCCCCCTATTTTAGGTAGCCAATGTCTAAGTTGTCTGTCCCTATCAACCCTGTATACTGAGGGAATAAGCTTGATCCTTGCTGTGAAGACTCCTTCCCTCTCTGTTGGTATTTTGAGCTACTACATCTATAAATAAAGGTCAAGTTCATCCAACTGTAGCAAAATATACTTGCTTTCTGTATCAAATTTCTTTATCTTCCTCTAGCTGGGTTCTGATCATCAAGCCATCCAAGCTAGGTCAAATGGGTATTATCTACAAGTTTGGGCATTCTTGTGTGCCTCCTCCCACTTTATATTAGCCAGATGCTTCATTCTCAGCTTTTGCCCCCAGTGGCTAGGTCAGTGTCCATAGGCTCAGGAATTCCCGTCTCCCCAAACATCAGACAAGCTCTTCCTCTTCTCTCTTTCATATCAAGGTCGACAGGAGGCTATGGAACATGATCGAGTTCAGCCCATGTCTTCATTATTGCCTTTCTCTTGCTCATTATCTTTTGTATCCCGTCTTGATTCCAGTTTCTTTCAGACTGATATGATATGATGAGATTGGGATCAGGAAGAGGAGTGCTTTTAAACATAAGCACACCTCACAGACGAGCATCGGGAGAAAGATGAGACTTTAGGTTTCTGCAGAGGTTGACAGCGTCGGAGCCCTGTATGTGTTCGTTGTGAGTCTGAACCGATTCACAGCACTTAACAACAACAACCACAGAGTAGCATACACTTGTGCATGTACACACCTGTGCACATGTGTACATTTTCAAATGCAAGCATGGAGAATGTCAGAGTAGTTTTCTGTACGAAAACTGACATTACTATTTGAAGAATCACTCAGCTAATGAGGTCCTATGAATTTTTCCCTTTTAGTACTAAGCTGATGAAATGTATTTTAAAATTACTTATGACTCGGGCTAGATGAAGATTACTTTTATCTCATGAGTTGTAAACTAACTCTTACTGACATTTATTTTCCTTTTACTGTAGTCTATTTCCTTTTTCTGTATCTATTGGATTGACTGAGCTTTTAATAACAAGGAGAGTGCTTCCCATTTCTCAAATATGCCAGAAACAGTTATAGATATTTCTCAGCTCCAAAGCTCTTAAATTTCTGATGATAGGCGTCCTTATTCTTATTTTATTATGAGAAATGGCAACTCATCCTAAAATTATTTTTATCAACCCAGCAAAATATCTCATTCCGATTGGCTTGGTTGAATAAATATTTTAGCACAGATCTGTTTGATTACAAAGCCTCTTTTCTTTTCACTGGGATTTAGTAATTTCAGGACAATTAAAAATTTTTTTATCTACTTGATTTTTCAGAGTACTGTGCTTGCTATATAGGAACTGGGCTGACACAATTAAAATGCTTGGCTGGTAACCCAAACATTGACAGTTTGAATCTGCCATCCAGTTCATGGGAGAAAGGTGTGGCAGTCAGCTTCTGAATAGCAAATACGAAGTGCAACCAAATCCTTTACTATTTGAGTCCATTCTGACTTGACTTGATGGC
>NW_006408523.1:44315748-44319113 GCF_000296735.1 Chrysochloris asiatica
GCTCCTTGGGGAAGATGAAGGCAGCTGAAAATACATTTTTGCTTTTCAAAGCAGCACAACCATAGAGGGTAGGGTGGTGGTGGAGAATTGAAATCATCCTTTTTTTGAAGTGTTGAGCATTTTCTGTGTTTTAAAAATCCAGTCATGTTACCCTTAGTGTTTTTAAAAGGTATTGAAAGTAATGAGAAAAAAAAGTCATAATTGTTTTTGTTGCTCATATAAGAAGGTGAGGAAGACCACTGCACAATTTATTCTGTTCATTCCTGTAACATCTCAGAGATAAAGTTTTTACCAACAGAGTAATAAACGATTTTTCCGCCTTTATTATTTTTTTTCCTGAGTTGTCAGAATTTTTATGCTTTATTTTTTATGATCTTATAAACATTGAGCCCTGGTGTTGTTGGATAAACAATGGACTGCTAACTACAAGGCTGATGGTTCTAACCCATCACCTGTTCCTTGGTGAGTTGGAACTGACTCAATGGCACTTACCAACAACATTATAAGCATCCTTTTCTTTCTTTAAAATTTAAAAATCAGTTCTTCTATCCTATACTCCACTATCTGTTATGAAGTTGGAGGTGAGAGGAAACATGTAAGACAGGTTTGGAAATATATGTGAGTGCCTAAAAATAACGTTGAATTTTTTTCACTTCAAAGTGTTTGCTTATTTTTCCCAGCTGTCTATCTTTACTGTTTTAATACAAACCTTAGATATATGTCTATATCACTGACTTTGAAGAGGTATCAATATATATCAACTATTTCCTTAGTCCTGTAATACTCCCACTATCCTTTCCCCAAGGGCAATACACATAACCAGTTGCAATCAGGTTGACTCTGACTCGTGGTTACTCCATGTATATCAGGAGAACTGTGCTCCTTTAGGGTTCTAAATAGCTAGAGAGCCAGGCCTTTCTTTCAAGGCACCCCTAGATAGATTCAAACTGTCAGCCTTTTGGTTAACAGCCAGGGAATCTGAGGACTCCACACACATCTTGTTGTTGTTGTTGTTATGTGCCATCGAGTCGGTTCCGACCCATAGCGACCCTGTATAGGGTTTCCGAGGGTGTAAATCTTTACGGGAGTAGAAAGCCTCATCTTTCTCCCGCGGAGCGGCTGGTAGTTTCGAACCACTGACCTTAAGGTTCGCAGCCCGATTCGTAACCACTATGCTACCAGAGCTCCTTCCACACACATCTTAGACATACACAAATCAAGCAGCATTCTCTTTATTCTCATGCACGTTGCAAAGACAGCATATTGTAGTCATCTCTGCTTAAATGTTGCCTTCCCTCCTCCCATGTTGGCAGTCTGAGGTGAAGAAGATTAAAGTGGGAGTGAATTGGTACAAAGGTGCTTTTTCACTCATCCTCTCTTGTTGTTGTTGTTAAGTACCATCAAATCAGGTCTGACTCAAAGTGACCCTGTGTGGGGTTTCTGAGGAGTAACTGGTGAGTTTGAACTGCCGACTTTGTGGTTCAAACTGACTGCGAGGTTGAGTGCTTATCCTTTGGCGCCATACCAGGATTCTCTGTGGTGGTGGTGGTGGTTATGTGCTATGGAGTCGGTTCCAACTCATAGTGACCTTGTATAGGGTTTCTAAGTCTGTAAATCTTTATGGGAGCAGAAAGCCTCATCTTTCTCCTGCGGAACAGCTGGTAGTTTAGAATTGCTGACCTTAAGGTTCACAGCCCGATTTGTAACCACTACACTACCAGAGCTTCCTTAGGGTTCTCTGTAGGTCTCAGTTTTTCTCTCTAGGGAATCTAATGCTCACATCATGAGCAAATCCTCATTCTAAAAAGATCTGTTTTATTTTCATTTTCACTCTAAATTAGTAAGCATGCTTATGAAATGTAAACATGCTAATATGTGTGTACGGGACCACTGCCTAACTGGGTCCATTCAGGACTGGGGTATAAATTTGAGAATAATCATTATGTACATGATAGTTGGAGCCATGGATTGATGACTCCAGGGGAAACAACTAGAAAGAAAGCCAAAGAGAAGCAATGAAAGAATAGCGGGAACTAGTAACCAGTTCAGAGAAAGGAAAGATTATCTAGGACAATCTGCCACTCTTAGGATCTCCTGCCTGGTCCACACCTCACTCTTCTCTTCTGGCTCTCCTCCTATGACCCATTCTTTGTGTTCTTCATTCTGTGGGTCGCATGTTCTACAGTGTTCTGGACCCCTTACTCTCCTACCTTTCTAAAACCTACTCTTTATTCCATAATTCTTAGTTTAGTAACACGGTGTACAAATTACCCAATTTTGAAATTTTAATGCATTCTCTTTCACCTATGCGATTCAGTTGTTTACTAAATCCTATTGACTCGACGTTAGATTGTTGTTGTTAAGTGCCATAGATTGATTCTGACTCATAGTGACCTTATGCACAAGAGAACAAAACACTGCCCTGTCCTGTGACACCCGCAGTCATTTCTAAACTTGAATCACTTGCTGCTGCTATTGTGCCAATTTATCTCGTTGGGGGTCTTCCTCTTTTTTGCGGACCCTCCACTTTAACAAGCGTGATGTCCTTTTCCAGGGACTGGTCCCTCCTGATAATATGTCCAAAGTATGAGAGAGAAAGTTTTGCCATCCTGGCTTCTGAGGAGCATTCTGGAGGTACTTCTTCCAACACAGATTGGTTTTTCCTTTTGGCAGTCCTGGTACGTTTAATATTCTTTCTGAGGAGTGACTGGTTGGTTTGAACTGCCAAACTTATGGCTAGCAGCCCAGGGCTTATCCTATAGGACCACATTATGTCAGAATTTTAGTTCTCTAACAGTTTCCTCACCTGAAACCTATTCAAGCTTCATTAGTAAAAGAATAAAATCCAGATTTTCTAGCACAGAAAATGGGCTTGGTACATTCTTTTCCAGCCTCACCTGTTGTTGTTCCCCACTGAGATCTGACTGTTACACCCTTCATGACTGTGTCCTTGAACTTGTTGCTCCATCTCACCTGCTGTTCTCTAGCTAGAACACAAAGACTAGTTGAAAATTGGTAGAGTGTTGCTTTTGTGTGGGTTTACTGCTGAAACAACAAACAATTGGTATCTGGGACACACATAATGAGATCAAGAATGTAAGTGGGTAGCTGGTATGGTAGGTGCTAACTGCAAGGTTGGTGGTTCAGACCCACCATCTACTTCTCGGAGACTCTAATCAGGGTCACTGTGAATCGGAACTGACTCAGTGGCACGTAATACCAGCCGCAGCAGCAGCTGACTAAAAGGAGCCCTGCTGATGCAGTGGTTAGTACTCCAGGCTAACCAAAAGGTTGGTGGTTCAATCCCACCCAATTGCTCCATGGGAATAGATCTTTGATAAAGATTGTTAAGTGCCCTCGAGTTG
>NW_006408523.1:44319633-44336219 GCF_000296735.1 Chrysochloris asiatica
GCCGTCTGCAGAGGAGGGGCCATGTCAGTCTCAAGGTCCGCCCTGGTACTGAATACAGCAAATGTTCAGATCTGTAGTTATCAATTTCCACATGCTGGACCTACTCTGACTGGGATCCCCTTCCCTTCTTTTCTCCCACGTTTTTCAGGATCCAGCGTAAATAAAGCATTCTACTGAAACCTGACTCCTTGAGTTCACAACTGACTTATTCCTCAGTTGCAGTAATCTTCAGTGCTTTTCTTACACGTTGTTCATAGGTCACTAACAGTACCTATCAATCCCCACACTCAATTTTCTCTCTACTGGAAAGTGAAGGTCACATCTCTTATTCGTGTTGTACCCACACAGTGTTACTAGGGTAGCAGATGTTGATAAATGTATTTTGAATGATGGTGATTATTTCTAGGTGGTGGTTAATTTCTGAAAGCTGTATAACCAGAGCTAAATGGAAGGAAGATGACAGGAACCCTTCTTATACCTAATCTTGTTTACAGGTTTTGATTTTTAGCTTTTAATTAAAAAAAAAAAAATGTTTAAACGTATCCTTTGCCATCGAGTGGATTCCGACTCATAATGACCTTATAAGACAGTTTAAAACTAGAGGCTTTTTGAGGTTGTAATTCTTTACAGAAGTAGGTTGTCTCAGCTTCTTCTGTAGAGTGGCTGGTGGGTTTGAACTGCTGACCTTGCAGCTAGCAGCCCAACCCTTCAGCCACTATACCACCAGGAATCCTTTGTTAAAACTTTGGGTATATAGAATGAGTTTGGGAGCAGTGGATCACGGTAGAAAGTGTGGGAACATGCTGCGTTTTTCTTCTCTCCTTTAAGAAGCTCTGTGACTTAGGCAACAGACTGGCCTGACTGGGAATGTCTCCGTACACTGAAGCTGCAGCACAATCTCAGTTTGGGCATCATTATTCTTAAGGGTAGGGCAGTGCTAGTATGGTTGAAATCTTGTTTACTCTAATTTCATCAGGAAGCCTCAGAACTGAACAATGAGACTGGAGAGGTGGAAGCTAGAAGAAAAATTCCGTGTCAGCTTCCTAACATAATAGAGGGTGGCTTAATTGCTGACATGCAGAACAAAACTAACTGGTCAATTAAGTAATATAGGCCTAAGCAGCATATGGATGTGGCCTTGCAGTTGTGCAAGACAAGTTATTGCAAAACCACACATGCTTGCTTATTTCCTCTGAGCAAAGACTATAAAATGAGTATTTTTTTTTTTTTTTGCTTCTTTGTAGCATGCATTCAATGTAATTGCTCTAAATTTATAAACAGTACAGTGTTCCGTGGATCACACAGTAAGTTTAGATAATTAAAAAAAAAATTTAAACCTTAATCTTGTTTAATCAATCAATCTTTGAGATCTTGTAGATACTATCCTTTCTTTAAAAAATGCTACACCCATTTGACCTAGCCTCGATGGCTTGATAACAAAACTCGACTAGAGGAAGCTAAAAAAGCAATTTTTGATAAAGGAAAAGATAATAAATTGCAACAATTTGATGAACTTGAACTTGACCTATACGTATGAATGTAGTAGCTCAAAATACCAACAGAGAGGGAAGGAGTCTTCACATTGTCAATCCTATCCCCTCTGTATACAAGATATATAGGGGACGGTCAACTTACACATTGGCTACCTTTAATGAGGGGGTGATAAAGGCATGAAGTGATTGGCTTAAAGTTTTCAAGAGGGAGTTTAGTTTAAGAGTGTGTGGGGAAAGATAGTCTCCACTGAATAGTTTTCATCTTGTCTAGATGGGTCTGGTGAGAAGAGAAGGGGATATGATTCTTATGATTCAATAGTAAGTAATTGTTATCATGACTAATTGCGACTGTGACAATTATAAAGGTAGAAATTTTGTAACAAAAATGGGGGAGTAATTAATCTTACAGTCCAGAAACAGAGAACCCTAGGACCACCAAAGGAGAAGTGCACAAGCAGAATGCGGGCCCTTATCCAAAGAAGCAGCAACACCAGAGATGGAGGCAGAGATGGGAACATGGAGAGAGGGAGCAGCTGAAGACTCTAGATTCATGGAAAGAGAGTGACTGAGAGCTGGCGACCAGGAGGCAGGCTTGCAGAATGTGCCCTTTGGCTGTTTAAATTATTATATATTCCTGAGTGTGTTTGTGTACATTTTCACTCTCCTCCCCCCCACACAGAAAAACAAACAAACAAGCAAAAAACAAACAAACAAACAAAAAAACAGAGAGAATGGGAGCAAATACTATTCAGTCATGATGCATGGAAGAGATTGTAATCATTGCAATGGACCGGTGTGAATCCTATGTTCTTCCATGTAAACTAGCACTCAATTCACAATAATTAAAAAAAAGCAACAAGTTAAAAAAAAAAAAAAAGCTGCATCTAAAATTGATTTTAAAGGTATGAAAAAATAAACCAAGTTACTGCTACTTACACAAAAATATAATCAATTGAGGCAGACAAAAAGTAGGCAAAAATTCAGGTGAGGAGACTAAATAACCCAGGATACTAGTTCATGTAGAATCCTGACATTCCATGCATGAGAACCAGGTTTGATACCTTAGGTGCACCCACCATGTCTCGGTTCCTGAAGGACTGCATGTTGCTATGATGCTGAACTGGTTCTAGGGGGGCTTCTGGACTCATAGGTCCTAGGGAGAAAGTCTTGACAATCTCCTTCTTTGTGATCTACCCAGTGGATCACAGTGGTCCAGTCCACAGCCAGTGATGGGGAAGGTGCAGAACCAGGCAACATCTTTTTCCATTATGTATGGGCTCCACCTGTGTCAGGGGCCTATTCTATGACCAGCAAATGGAGTCAATAACCAACACCCAGAAATTACATGAATAACATGGTGTGGTGCAAGTTGGTTTGAACTCCAAGGCCAGCAATTCAAACCCAGCAGCCGTCCCTCAGAAACCCTATACAGGGTCTCTATGCATCGGCACTGACTTGACTGCACTTAACAACAACAGCAATAGTTAATCAAAGAAGCATGGTCCTAGTGTGTATTGGTAGAACAATTACGTAGGATTAAGAAAGCTATCTTTTTTCTTGTGTCTTGTTTGATTATCTCTGACTCTGAGTGATCAGGCAATGTAAGCAGGTTAGGTAGGTAATGAGACATGCTCTGGAATGTTGTAAATGTTGTGAAGTCCAACAAATATCAAGAGCAGTTCAGTGTGCAGTACATCAGTGTCTTTTTATTCAGAGTTGCTAAAAACAGGATTAATGACATTTTTTCTTGAACAGTTGGAGGACTTAAAAATTTCAAGAAAGTTTGAGTGCTCTATGAGTCTTAAATTTTTGAGATGTTATAAAAATGCCTGACTATGGTTTATAAATGTTTATATGCATTATCTTCATTATGGATTTCACTGTAATGCCATAAATTGTCCTAATTGATGCTTTTTACAAATGTCTGATGCCAATGTAAAGATTTTTTTTTTTCTGATATGATTTCTGTATCTTTGCCCAATCTCCCATGGAACAGCTGGTGGTTTCAAACTGCTGACATTGAGGTTAGCAGCCCAACTCAACCACTATGCTACCAGAGCTCCTTATAGATAAATAGAAAGAGGGAAGGAGAGACTCCTGGTGTGGCTCTGTAAGATCAGCACCAGGCTGTGAACCACAAGATTGGCAGTTCAAACCCACCACTCCTTGGAAACCCTATACAACGTCGCTATGTTTTGGAACTGACTTGACAGCACATAAGTATACCAACTCGATGGCATATATATATTGTTGTTAAGTGCCATTTAGTCCGTCAGTTCTGACTCATAGCGACCCTGAATAGAATTATACAAGAGTGGCTGGTGGGCTTGAGCTACTGACTTGGTGGTTCAAACCAAACTTGCAGTCCAGCGCATTAACTCACAGACCCACAGCGCCACACCAGGACTCCATATATGTGTGTGTGTGTATATATGTATATAAACATACATATATGTGCCACGTAAAAATGTTCAAAATAAAGGAATGGACGTAATATTTAGTCTAGATTAAAATAACTAATATATTTCATAGTGCTTTATTTTTTTTATCTTTGCCCTGTTCTCATGATAGAATTTATTGGCCATCTAAAAAGACGGATAGATTTTAAAAAGTAAAACACTTAACATTTTAGAAGTCAAATAGAGTTGCTGGTAGAATTTGTTACTGGAAGGCGTTGGTAGTCACATATGGGATACCATTGAAATGATCCCTGTTTAATTTAGAAATAGAGGGGAAAACTTGAGACTTTAGCATTTCCTCTGGAGATATTCCACAAGGTATTATTATTGGATAACAGATAAACCTTTATGAAAGTTATATATGCTGCGAAACAAAATTGTTGTTGGAAGTTCTGGTGTGCCGCTGTGGGTTAATGCGCAAAGTCTGTTTGGACCACACGGTCTGCAGTTCAAGCTCACCAGCTGCTCCTTGGAAACCCTATACAGGGTCGCTATGTATGCTGCTAAACAAAATTACTAACCCTTTAAGCGTGTTAAAATGAGAAAAATATACAAGCATACCTCGAAGATAAAACAAATTTAGTTGCAGATTTTCACAATAACATGAATATGGCAATAAAATGAGTCTCATGAAGTTTTTGCTTCCCAGTTCATATAAAAGCTATGTTTACACTATACTGTAGTCTGTTAAGTGTCCAATAACATGATGAAAAAGCTTGAAATGTTAGAATTATCAAAATGTGGCACAGAGATACAAAGTGAGCCCATGCTCTTGGAGACATAATGCCAATAGACTTGCTCCATGGAGAGTTGCCACAAATCCTCACTTAGTAAAAAATGCAATATCTGCAAGGAACAATCAAGTGAAGCACAATAAAACAAAGTTTACCGGTATAAATAAATGTCTTCAGCATAAACAACCAAAATTACTTTTGAATATGTAACAAGGTAAGTAAAATAAAAATGCTAAGACATTAAATATGTAGTGCTCTTATTTTTAATAATTAGAAATCTTTATTTTTAAAATTACACCATAAAAGATCAGATTCTATGAATAATTTATCTCTAGTCATGGAATGCTGTGAAATTATCAGTCTTTATAATGGTTAATAACATAATAAAAATTAACTATACAATGACTGATTGCTTGGTGTTTGATATCCTCATTCAGCAACACTAGAAGAGAAAATTTTCCTTTTATCCATGCTCCTCATATACTCAAATGCAGAAGCTGATTAAATTTTGAAAATGTTAGCTTATTCTTAATCCCGACCATAGGAAAAGACTCTAAAACATGATGAGTGGTTTTGAACACCAAATCTCATTCAGATGAGGACCCTAGCATTTCACAGCTTTGTGATACAGGTTCTAGAATTTGAACTAAGTACTACAAAGTGAGGAAAAATCACTCCTTTTTACTGGTGGTTGTGTTATAGAGAAGCTGGGGGTGCAGCTGGAAGTAGGTTTGGCAATATGTGAGGGTGGACCGTTAATGGACTTCAACAAAGCTACCAGGAGACTAGATGGTTACTTTCAAGCTATTGACTGAATCACAGAAGAGAGGAAAGGAAAGAGCTATTCGTTTTCTAGCTGGTGGCATGGTTGTGGGTTCCAGAGATTTGCACCATTTTAGCACTTCTTACAGCCCAGAATGGGAGGATGGCAATTTAGAAGCACATAGATAAGATCACCAACTTAAATGGAAAACGGAATGAAAAGATCATGAAAATTTTCCAATACTATTTGAAGCCCCCATGGTTTACTTTCCCCCCCGGTATTTAAATTGAACGCCTTTTCCCCTGGACCTTAAACACATTTTGCTTGCTTTACACTAAAAAGGATCCAGAATAATAAATAGTATAAATGAAGTTGAACTAATATTATATGCTCCAGCGTACAAAAACTGATTTTGTATGTTGCAGACAAAATTTCCAGACAGGTCTTTATCTGATAAACCACTTAACTAAACAAAAAACCGGATCATCTAATTGAACTGTCTGTAGTGGCTAATAGTCAGTGGGATTAGAAAGTAGCATTCAATGAACAAATTAGTATTCTAGGACACATATTAAAATGGTGTTACTTTGTTCAGATGTCAGTTAGACGTATAGAAGGCCTAACTTTAAGACTTGATATTTTCTACCAGCTTTCTAGTCATCAAAATTCTATTATTAATTGTTTAGTTAAGGTCAGCCAAGTCCGACATTGCTGTTGGGTGTTTAATGTTACCATGAAAGCAGTCTTTTATAGACCTGAGTTCTGTTTCTTCTTGTAGGTTGATGAGGTAATGCTGACTCTGAAGCAGGCTTTCAGCACGGCTGCTGCGCTGCAGAGTGCTAAGACCCAGATCAAGCTGTGTGAGGCCTGCCCGATGCACTCTTTGCACAAGCTCTGTGAAAGGATTGAAGGTACAGTGTGAGTTAGCCTTGGCAGAAGCAGAGTTTGCTTTGGCTTTTGGGAAACCAGAAAGTCCCTACTGTCATTAAATGGTTCTTTGTTTCTGGTTGAAATCAGAGCTCCAAGAATCAGTTTTCATCTCTGGTCAAGTAACTGAACTGAGTGAGTTGTCAATCTCTCCTCAATGCATGACCTTTTGTTTTAACTCAAGGCAAAATCAAGAAAGGTACCTGCATTTCACATGGTTCTTAAGACTCTACTATGTACATGTTGTTGTTGTTAAGTGCCATTGATTCGGTTCTGACTCTTAGACACGTTGTGTAGGGTTTCCAAAGAGCAGCTAATGGGTTTGAACTGCCGACCTCACGGTTCGCAGTCCAATACTGATCCTACAGCACCACACCAGAAGTCTGCTGTGTTCATAGTAGAAATAAACCGAACCCATCCTACTACTATCAAGTCGATTACAACTCATGGAAACCCTCTAGGACAGCTGAATGGCCCCATAGGGTTTTCAAGGGTGTAATCTTGGTGTGGTGCTGTGGGTTAATGTGCCAGACTACAAAGCTGTTTGAACTGCAAGGTTGGTGGTTCAAGCTCAACCAGCTGTTCCTTGGAAACCCTACACAGGGTCGGAATCGACTTGATGGCACTTAACAACAATCTTTATGGAAGCGGTCTGCATCTTCTTTCTTCTGGGAAGTAACTGGTGGGTTTGAACCACTGGATGACCTTTTGATTTGGCACCCAAGCACTTTTAGCACTGTGCTAACAGGGCTCCGTAACTGGACCAAATATTTATTGAATGAATGAAGAAAGGCAAAATTATCATGGAAGGTTGCCAGCAAAATTTGTTCTCCTTTCCCCTTGCTTGATAATGTGTTCTTTTGTCCCTAAAAGTTTACAGCTGTATTGAAATTGGCCTGATTTTTAAGTAACATTTGTAAATGACAGAGGTAGTTGTTGTTATGTGCCGTGGAGTCAGTTCTGACTCATAGCGACCCTGTACAGGGTTTCTGAGGCTATAAATCTTTATGGGAGCAGAACGCCTCATCTCTATCCCGCGGGACAGCTGGTAGTTTTGAACTGCAAACCTTGCGGTTCACAGCCCAATTCGTAACCACTATGCTACCAGGTGCCAAATGTATGCCAAGCACCAGGGTGGTGTTGTAGGATAAACACTCAATTGCAAGGGTGGTTTGAACTGCAAGGTCAGCAGTACAGACTCACCAGCTGCTCCTCAGAAACCCTGTATAGGGTCGCTATGAATCAGAATCAACTTGATGGCACTTAACAACAACATTGTAAATATGAATTCAGTTTTCCATTTGTTAAATTATAAAAACAGAACTATTCTTGAGGGAAAAAAAATTCACAAGGATTTAATATAAATTGTGCTTAAGACAGACTTAAGTGATATTGTGATTTAAAGAAGTAAAAAATTCTAGGTAAAGTAACAACAATAAAAGTGTCACTAGGCACTCATGCTCCCCTTTAACGTTTAAGCCCACAGAACACAAACTGCTTGAAGGGAAGAGATCCAGGCTGCGTGACGGTTCTGCCTTATAATAAGTCAGTCTTTCTTCTTCAGTATCATTTATTCTAAGAAATACTGGTCAAGACTACAGTTTAACTTTTATTTCCATGCCAACAACAAGGATAGGTTGATTCCATTCAGGGTTCTATCATGGTTAAGTTTGTTGGTAAATTAAATGATACCGACTTGTACTGACAACTTGGTCTCATTTAAAAGTTCTTGGTTCTAATTCTGACTGCAAGGGTGTCTTGTCTGTTAGAAGCTTTCGATGAGATTTTCCATCTCATTTTAATCATTTTAATGTAGTGTCCCAAGGTTTGGTGTAGGCAGGTACACATTTTGAGAAGAGTTGAATTCAGTGCCTGTTGCCTAAGGGGTGGGCTGCAATGTATTATATAAACTTAGGACCCAGCTGCTAGACTCTGCTTAATGCTCCCTCCCTGTAATTTTTCTTAGGTCTCTATCCGCCAAGAGCCAAGCTGGTCATACAAAGGCATCTCTCATCTTTGACAGATAATGAGCAAGCTGACATCTTCGAACGAGTTCAGGTTCTATCATTTACAGGTTTCCTAACTAAGATACAAGGAATAAGAATCAGACTGTTTTATGAGTTCCTTTTTCCGCCTCTATCTGAAGTTAAAGATGTATATTATATAGTGATCTTTAATAGTAGCTAGAATGCGGTTGCTAGTTTTGCCTTTTAGAGCAGTCCAAGTCTTAACTTCATGTTTGTCTGTCAAAATGAGAAAACCCAATGAGACTATAATAAGATGAGAGGTGCTGTGTTGCCCCCCTATGTTATCTTGGTTTGTCTGTTCTACAGAAAATGAAGCCAGTCAGTGACCAGGAAGAAAATGAACTTGTGATTTTACATCTGAGGCAGCTGTGTGAGGCCAAGCAGCGGACACACACTCACATTGGGGAAGGCCCGTCGGTGAGCTGTCTCCTTGTCTCTCATTCTTGTGTGTATCTTTCATATTTAGTGAAAATATAACAATAGCTCAGGTTAGATTTTTATTTCACTCTTTCTTCAGAACAGATCATATATTACTTGATTCTTTCATTTAGCTATTTCAGAACCTTTTATGAGCCAAGCTGTGTGTTTATTGTTGGCTCATAAAAGGTACTGAAATAACTAAATTGTTGTTGTGGTTGTTAAGTGCCGTCCAGTCACTTGTGACCCATAGAGACCCTGCATAGGGTTTCCGAGGAGTGGCTGGTGAGCTTGAACAGTCAACCTTATGGTTCAAACCAGCTTTGCAGTCCCGTGCATTAACCCACCGCACCACACTAGGATGCTGTGTGTTTAGGAGAGACAAAAGAGATAAATGAACAATGATGTTCTCTCTGGAGAAGAGCTCAAACATTCGAAAGAGAAGCCAAACCTATAGTTGCTGTTGTTGTTGTTAAGTACCGTGGTTCCGACTCATAGTGACCCTGCACAGGGTTTCCAAGGCTGTAAATCTTTATGGGAGCAGAAAGCCTCATCTTTATCCTACGGAATTTCTGATAGTTTTGAACTGCCGATCTTGAGGTTAGCAGCCCGATTCATAACCACTATGCTACCAGAGCTCCTTAAACATATAGTAGAAGCAGTAAATGACTTCTACAAAGTAGTTTGCAGGAGAACAGAGCCGCTATGTCTGCCTTTGCTTTGGAGTTCGAGTAAGAAGTAAGGGCTGCTGGGAGTATTAAGAAATGCAAGAGGGATAAGCATTTTGGAAAGGCTGGAGTTTCAGTGGAGATAAAGTTTGCTTATCAGGAAAGTGGAGGAAGTATGTTTTCAAAAAGCATGTAGCAGTGAATGTGACCACACATAATCCTTATGTGTACTTACAAAGGTGTGCCGATTTGTAGTGGGCTTTTGTGGATAAGGAGAGCAAGACTGAAAGGGTCAGTAGTGGAGAGATGATGAAGAGCCTTAAGCACCAGGCTAAACATGACTGTGGAAGGATTTCAAGAAAAAGCACAAGAATATCAGACTGGGAGATAATTCTGTTGTCACTGCGATGGTAGAGTTTTAGGGGAGTAGGTTGGGAGAGTTTGGATGGAATTCATCGTTTCCAATTAGAAAAAATTTATAATAGGATTTGCAAGAAGTCATGCATTTGATTATTACCTAAACCTTTATCAAATGCATACTGTACACTAGGCAGTGGGGATAAATCTTAGCCTTGTCTTTTTCCTGTGTAGAGGACAAGCCAATTTGTAATTAAAACATGGTGTGATTAGCACAGTAATTTAGGGAATCCTGGTGGCACAATAGTTTAAGTGCTCAACTGCCAAAAGATTGGTGGTTTGAACCCTCCCAGCAGTTCTGTGGGAGATAATACCTGGTGATCTACCCCACAAAAAGATACAGCCTAGAAAACCTTATAGGGAAGTTTTACTTTATCACATGCATCTGACAACACCAACACCGACAGTACAGTAATATCAACATATGCAAGATACAAGGGTGCACTGGCTCGTAGACAGATTGCATGCTTCTGACCTGGAGATTTTATTTTGTTTCAGGTGAGAGGCCTGAATTTACCACACTGAGATGTGAGGGAAGGGGCTGAATGGAGAGCCACTTAGGAGACACAACTGTTAGGACTTGGTGACTGGATGGCTGGAGATGTAAAGCGAAGAACTGGGCAAGAGACTAGAGTAAATAGTGGGTGCATAGGAGAATCTCATAGAGTTTAGTTCTATCACCAACAAAAATGTAATGGTAACAGAGCCATTTGCAGACTCCAGCTTCACTGGAAGCTGCTCTGCGTTTTACAACATGCTTCCTGGTTTTTGTTTGGTCTTTATTCCCACTTGGCAATTTGGATATAAAATAAGCAACTTGGAATGGATGGTTATAGTTATGAATCAAAATATCAGTAGAAAGTGCTATCTCAAGTTTAATTTTTTTAAAAGAAGATGCAGCCAGAATTTATTAGGTGGAAGGGAAGAACTTATTGCTGTTATTTTTATTATTTACATTATTAAAAATTGATCCGTTTTCCTAGAAATCTGTGTGTTCGCAATGTGGAACCTAAGTTATTACTTTTTAATGGAGTTTACTGAAGAATTCTTCTGTGTGTGTGTGTGTGTGTGTGTGTGTGTGTGTGTGTGTGTGTGTTTTTAATGACTTGGGTAAGCCTACATGTAAAGCCTCATTTAACCTTGGTATTTGCAGACTGGGATTTATCTGTTTTTGTTTTTTTAATGTAGACTATTTCAAATAGTACAATCCCGGAAAATTCGACAAGCAGTGGCCGGTTCAAACTTGACATTTTGAAAAATAAGGCAAAGAGGTCCTTAACCAGCTCCCTGGAAAACATCTTCTCAAGGGTAAGAATAGACCGATAATCTTTTAGAATTTAATGTTCATGTGTGTTGACTACTTTGTTTCATTTTCAAACTGTCTAATAAAAGATTTCCTTAAAAAGAAAACAAATAAAACTAAGAAATGCTCCATGACAGGAAGATTTACAGCCTTGGAAACCTTATGCCGAGTTACTGTGATTTGGGCTAGACTCGATGGCAGTGGGATTTTTGTTGTTGTTTTTTGCGGGGGAAGGGTTGGGTCATTAATTAAGTTAATATTTATTTAAATAATCCTTAAAACTAAGACTTCATTTTCAGATTTAGATTTATTCTGGTCCCTCTGATGCCTGAATTTGAGCAGCAGAGATTTAGTAGTAAAGAGATATGTAGGAGAAATAGAAAATATTCTATGTCCAATAATACTGTAAGAGTTTCTTAGTATTACTATAATACTATAAGAACTTAATGTTACTTGCCTCATAACCTAAAGTTATACAGAAGCCCCTCTTTTGCCTATTCTTATGGACTAAAAAGAAATGCTGAAAATACAAAGTTCATCATTAGTTCCATTTAAAGATTGAGTCAAATGGCTCAACCTTCTCCTGAACAATCCGATCCTAAAGCTGTTAAGAAATGATCAAGCAAGTTATATCTGCAAGGAGAGCACAAGGGGAGCTCGAACTAATATCTTGGTGGTCAAGATAGTAAGGAAAGATGGAGCTATGAGGGGGGCTTAAAGAATTTGTGGGAAAATTCCATTATCTCTGACTTCCGTTGTCCATGAACTTTGTGAGGCCCCTTTGTATACATACCTTCAGGATGAGAAGACCTTGAAAGGGCTGATACTGGCTAGATCTGAGACAAGGTGAGCATGAAGACACAGAAGAAATCCTGAGATCGCTGTGACATAAAAAAACCAATAAATGGATACATTGAACGTTTGACATGAATAGAATATTTGCTGGATGTAATGAATACTTAATAACTAACTACACAATGTAGAGGGATCTTTTCACTTTTTAAAAAAGAAGGGCAAGAGAAGCTATGAGTTAGTGATTGTCCTGATGTGGCTCTGCACGATAAAGCACTGGACCGCGATGTAGGTTTGAACCTCAAGGTTGGTAGTTTGAACTCACCAACCGCTCCTCTTAAACCCTATACAGGGGTGCTGTGAGTTGGAACCGACTCAACAGCACTTAAGAGCAACAACAACAACATTGTCAGAGAAAGCCACGTTTGGATTTAAAGGGAAGGATAAAACCAAAAGCAAACCCACTGACATTGAATTGATCTCGACTCAGAAAGTTCCTGTAGGACAAAGTAGCACTGCTAGACAAGGTTTCTGAGACTTTCTACCTTTATGGAAACAGACTGATACATATTTTGCTCGAGGAGTGTTGTTGACCTTTTGCTTAGTAGCGTGATGCCTAACTCATTGTGCCACTAGGGCAGTGCGTTTCAGTGCATAATGATCATATATAGGATTTCTGAGACCATAAATTTTTGGAGTCTTGGTGAGGCATTGTAGGATAAGCTCTGGGATGCAAGGTTGGTTTGAACCGCAAGGTTGCCTGTTCAAATCAACCAGCTGTTCCTTGGAAACCCGCTTGCTGGAACTGACTCGACGTCACTTAGCAAGGACAACAACAGATCTTTAGAGGAGCAGACAGCTTCATCTTTCTCCTGAGAAGCAGCTGGTGGGTTTAAATTGCTGCCCTTCTGGTTAGCAGTCCAACTGCACCACCAGGGTAAGGTATCCTATAAATTGAGCTCTTAGTTTTAGCAAGGGAGGTTTTTTTTTTTTTCCCCCCTCACCATTTAACAGAGAAAACAAATGGCTTTCTAAAACAGCTGGGTCCAAGATTTATTTATACAGGCCTTTTGTGAAGATCATGCCATATCCTAAGTTAGTATAACCATCCAGAGAAACTGGACATAATGTTTTTGAGTATGTACTACAAATCAATGTATTCTGTTTATTTTAAACTTTTTTTCGTGTGTATCTGCAATGAATTTGATAGGCAAATGGTAACAATTAGTAAGGTAAGTATTTTACTCCTACTTTAACAAGGAACTCATTTCATTGACATAAACAGTCCAGCGAGTAATCTTCCCTGCTGCTCTGTTCACTCTTGACTGTACAACAGCTTCATCATTGGAGCTGTCTGAATGTATGGATTCCTGTGCCTAGCCTGTATCAGAATAGTTTGGCTTGAGTCTGAGGTTTAGAAGCTCCACAGGACATTCTGATATACCGCCTCAGTGTTATATTTAACTTGCTACTACTTGTGGTTATGCATACTCTGGTGTGGTACTGTGGGTTAATACACTGGACTGCAAGGTTGATTTGAACCACAAGGTTGGCGGTTCAAGCCACATTAGCCACTCCTTGGAAACCCTATATGGGGTCGCTTAGTCAGAACTTACTGGATGGCACTTAATAACAACCTACTCTGGTAGCGTAGTGGATTATGAGCTAAGGTGCTGTCCACAAGGTCAGCAGTTTGAATCTACCAGCCACTCCAAGAGAGAAAGAGGAGGCTTTCTGCTCTTGTAAAGATTTACAGCCTCAGAAACCCCATACAGGGTCACTTTGAGTCGGAACTATCTTCAGGGCACATAACCACCACTATCGTACTTTATCCTTAAAGTGTGGTCCCACACTAGCAATCTCAAAATCAGATCTCAATTTGTTAGGAATATTTTTGTTTAGGATCTACTATGGTATCCTGAATGAAAATTTCTGGAAGTTGGGTCCAGCAATTTATGTTATAACAAGGCTGCTTGGTGCTGTTTACATGTGAACTAAGGTTTGAGAGTTACAACTTTTGTTGTTGTTAGCTGTCTTTGAGTCCTCTCCCCACTCCATTCCCCAACCCCCATGGTGACCATGATACAATGGGACAAAATTCTGTCTCCATGACTACTTGCAGATCAGAGCACTTTACTCCATATGGTTTTTATTAGCTTATTTCTAGGAGCAGATTGCCAGGCCTTTCTTCCTACTGTCTTAGTTTAAATGTTCCACTGAAACCATCTATCAGCATAGCAATGCATATGCCTCTATTGCAGAACAGGTGGTGGCGGCACATGAGGTGTCCTTAAAGCACTGATGACATAAACAGATAAACTGGATCTATTAGCAACACTGTCTGAACTGAACTCATGGTATTTAGTGAGAATTTTAGCAGAATGATCATTTAAGTAAGTGGTCCAGGAATCTGAATTTAAGACCTGGTCCCGGAAGATGTTGTATTTATAATATTGGGCAAATTATTTAATTTTTTAAAACCACAGTTTCCCCATTTGTGAAATGAAATACAAATGGCTGCTTGTTTGATTATTATGAAGGTTAAATTGCCAGTGTCTTAGGAAAATACCACAGTAAGGTGGGGTATATATGTAAGTGATTTATGATCTGAATTGTGTCCCCTAGAAATACGTGTTGTAAATCCTAACCCCTACACTGGTGGATATAATCCCTATTGGGTATCTGTGGTTTTCTGTGTTACAGTAACGTGTAACTTAAACTACAGTAAGGTGTAGTTTAAGCCTATACCACTTTAGCGATACATAAAAAGTGATGATTTGGCATAGAAACATGGACACATGGGAAAAGATGGATCCCATATGAATAGATCCCACCAAGCATTGATGGAACAAATGCTGAAAAGAGACATGGACCTTCCCCCAAGAGCCACCAGAGAGAGAGAAAGCCTTCACCTAGAGCAGGTGCCCTAAATTCATAGTTCTTACCCCTTAAGCTGTGAGAAAATAAAATTTCTATTCATCAGGCCACCCATTTGTGGTATTGTATGTTACAGCAGCATTAAGAAACTAAGATTAAATGATAAGTTCTGAAACCTTTGCCATTTACAAGATAAACAACTCTTGTCAAAAGAGTATTTAGAACGTTGGCTCTCTTGAGCCCCATTTAGTACCTTGGCATCCTGCACAGTGCTTGTGTAGCTGACTTTGAAGTGCCTCTAAAGCATGCCTTGAATTGCCAGAGTGACTCTTTTGGCAGTCACACATAGCCAATCTATTTTGGTCAAGGTATATACTTTAGCTTTTGTGTCTCACAGTGCAGCCAAAACCATCATTTACATGATGCAACAAAGTCTACCACCACTTGGTTGTCAGTTTCTCATATTGTGGTAGTTTGCTGTGATGGAAGTTGTGTGACTGGTATTTCAACTACTAGCAGGGTCATCCAGATTGGCTAGGTGTCAGCAGAACTTCCAGCCTAGACAGACTAAGTAGAAGGACCGAGAGATCTATTCCTAAAGAAATTGGCCAGTGAAAACCTCATGGATAAACAGCAAGTCATTGTCAGATATAGAGCTGGAAGATGAGCTGCTCAGGTTGAAAAACATTAAAAATATGACTGAGGAATAGCTGCTTTCTCAAAATAGAGTCAAGTTAAATAGCACGGATGGAGTAAAGCTATTTGGATCTTCATTTGTTGCTGTGCCATGAATCCAAATAAGAAGAAACAGCTGCAAACATCTGTTAGTAATTGGAACATGGACTGTAGAAAGTATGAATCAAGGAAAACTGGAAATTGACACACATGAAATAGAACGCTCAGAGATCAATATCCTAGGCATTGGTGAGCTGGAAATGACTGGTTTCAACCGTTTTCAATTGTGCAATCATATGGTATACTATGCCAGGAATGACCTATTGAATCATCAAAAAGAACAATGAAAGATTTATCCTGAAGTGCAATACCATCAAACAATACCTATATGTCCACAAGGAAGACCGGTTAATACAATTATTATTCAAAATTATGTATCAACCACTAATACCAATGATGAAGAAATGGAAGATCTTTACCAACTTTTTGCAGTCTGTAACTGACCAAACATATAATCAATATCTGTTGGTGGTAACTGGTGATTGGAATGAGAAAGTTGGGAAAAAAAGAAGAGCCAGTAGTTGGAAAATATGGCCTTAGTGATAGAAATGATATGAGTAATACATTATAGAATTTTGCAAGACCAATGACTTATTGATTAGAAATACCGTTTTTCAACAATATGAACAGTGAATCTACATGTGGACCTTGCTGACTGGAATACGCAGAAATCAATCGACCACATCCTATGGAAAGAGACAATGGAAAATGTCGTCAGTCAGAACAAGACCAGATGTCAACTGTGGAACAGATTATCAATTGCTCATTTGCAAATTTAAATTGACCATAAAGAAATTAAAGCAAGTCAGTGAGAGCCAAAGTACAACAGCAAGTATGTTCCATCTAATTAGAAATCATTTCAAGAACTGATTTGACACATTGAACACGTATGATTGAAGACCAGATGGATTGTGGGTGACATCGGACATGAAGAAATCAAAAGACAGAAAAAAAAAAAAAAAAAAAAAAAAAAA